>NC_043986.1:9271389-9871389 GCF_902150065.1 Myripristis murdjan | reverse complement strand
TTACACACTTAACATTGGCAACTACAGAACCACCAGCAAACACAGTTTATGTAAGAGGTAATGCACAGGGAGCTGGTCATTACAGCCATTACAAAGTAAGCCAGAGAGTGATTCAAGAAGCGACAAAAAGTGATTATCCCATCTAGTATTATACCGCTACTAACCAGAGACATTCATCCTTTCCTAGTAAATAATCATCCTCCATAGGCTACATTGTATTAGGACTGTTTTAGGAAAATAAAAAGAAAATTTTCAGGAAGACCAATCAATGCATTATTTTTTTAAAGGAAGACACAATTAAACAAGTTTGGAGGCGTGTGCATACATGATCGTACACAGATGTGTGTATGGACGCAAACACACACACGTCCACATGATAGTCCATGTGGACTTTGTGTTCTTCACAGCATGTTTATGGTACAATACGTCCTCCAGCTTTATTAACAATGTCTCTGGGCTGTTTGCACCTTTCATTCTTGCTCTTTCTCTATTTTCACACTCCCCCCAACATCATCATCATCGTCATCATCATCTCTCTGTCTCTCTGTCGGTCAAACCCCTCAGGACTGAACCAATGTTTAATTACACATATAAATCCATGCGAGCTGCAGATCTAAGGTGGTAATGAGGTGGCATCGTGGTTTGATGAACATGCCAATTAAAACAAACTGTACACCTGACTATCGCTAATGAAGAATCCATTACAGAGTCCATAACGATATGAGATATGGGCCTCTACTGTTTTGTCCGAGGCGAGGCAACAAGATGATTACAGCAGAATATACACTCGCTTGTGTGTGAGTGTGTGCACGTGGATATAAGTTCAGTCCTAACTCAGTGAAATGGTTTAGTCCTAATATGGGCTGAATGTCTTATGATAGGCCGTCTTAATGTAATCATTATTAACACACAGTTTGTTTTCCTTTGTGTGAACCATGTTGGAAAATTTGACTCTGATGTATTTGGTTCGGCTTACACTGTCTAATTACAAGCGAGGCAAGGCTTACAAACCAAAGTCACATTCACTAAGTGGATTATTTATTAGTTCTTGTTTAGATAACCATGACATCCCGCAAGGTTATATTTGTTTTAGTGCCATCACAATTGTAAATTTTGCAAAGCAAGATGGATTTGTCGGCAGTTTTCGCTATAATTAACCCTCTCTGGCCTCGTATGAGTTTACTCCCATCCATGTTTAAAGAAAAAAAAAAGTTGTAAGTTTCTATAAGTAGGTAATGGACTGGAACTCATGAAGTCTTTTCTTTTAGTTAGTTGGAATGGCGTTCACAGTAATGAACTGCACCATCAATTTCTGGGAAGAAGACTCAGGTAGAGAGCTGCACGGGGCAGATCTACCTGCAGGACCCACAGAAAATATGTACGACATGGCTACTTTATTGATGACCAACACATTGTAATGCACACATTTTTTTTTTTTTTTTTTTTTTTTTGTGGGCTGGACACGAGTTGGTGACTGTCCCTGAATGCATGCTGTAGCTTGGCTTGCACATCAACGCCAACAGCCTGCTTGCTTGTTATGCAACCTGTGAAGGCAGCATGGAGGGAGGCGACTGTAACGTACAGGACAATGGCATCTTGGCAGACATATACCGAAACGAAGGGAATATAAAACAAGCGGGGGAACATTTATTGGGATTCTTTCTTGGTCGGTACAGATGCTTCCAGTTGACCCGAGTCAGCCATGCGCACTGTCAGCCCATATAGCCTGGCGTGCCCAGGTCATATTTTAGACATGCAGACAGTCGCTTGTAAGATTAAATATGTCGAAGAATATTTGTTCCATCGCATTTTGGTACCTATGGTAATTATTTTGGATAATCTTTTACAGATCTTTCCAGTCAAAGCTATATATGATACAGTGAGGGAGGGTATGTGGAGGGCATTCTGCAGGCTGATGGCAGGCTGGTAAGAGCGGGTGCAGCAAAAAATTATGCAGGTTGTGGGCGGGTGTGGTATGAAATCATTTAGGAACAGGTGGGCACAGTCTTCAAATAACAAAGCAGCGCAGACCTCTAGACTAAGGCTCAAATTTTCAGTTGTTGGAGAGGTGTTGGTTCTCACCTGGCCACGCCAAGTGAGCTAAAGTTCAGTTCAATTAAAACACTCCAAACGTGCCCGGTGCGGATGTGTCGTAAGTGATTCTTGTTCATTCTAAGGTGCACTGTCTTCTAGGATTACCATGGAAAACAGTGTTATCCATTCTGAAAAGCACAAACACCAAGAGGTTTGCCCTGCATTACAATGTGATTAGAGCTATCTCAATGCTGTAACAGCTGTTACAGCATTATTCAAACTGAATATTTAAATTTTTTATTAATTGTGCTAAGACTGTGGAGTATCTTCTGGAGCATTGTGCTGACCTTTCAGTCATTTTAGTATTAATGAGCTGAGCGGACACAGTATCACCAGAGCCGTCATGCTGGTGTTTCCATTTTTATCAGTGTGTACCATACAAATTTACAGTAGTTGCTCTTACTCCTTATACTATGCATTCATGCTAGGCCGCACGTGTGCATGCATATGTTTGTGCTCATGTGGAATACATTTGCATAACTCAATGAGACAATTCAATGCTAGGCGCAAAATGTCCTTTTGTTGTCCCCATGTAATTGGTATTCCCATGCTGGTCCAGGTCTAATAACTATGATTATGCAGGATCATCAGCTACTGCTGGTGTCTCTCTGATGCAGAGATGCAAGTATCTTTGACTTGAGCGAGTTTTAGTCATGCTTATTTCGTGTTGTTGAAGGTGAATTTCTCCGCCCCCCACTTTTACAATCTCCAGTTAACATAATATATATCTTTTTACATTTTAATAAACTGACAGTCAGGATGAGCCACATTAGGTCATTCTTTTTGCTCTTACTTGAGATACCTTTTCAGTGCCATTCATATTGTAATATTTTCTAATCATTAGACATGTACTAGCCTAGATTGTCAGACACCATCATATAATAATGACACCAAGGGAGAATACTTGCAGTTTTCTGTAATCTGTAAGGGGAACATAATGTACGCTATGAGAGGTATTATATTCCTCAGAGTTAAAGTCTAAACACTAATATGTAATACACATTATATTGTGTATTATACTGTGTATACTTTATGTGTGTGTGAGCTCTATATATATATATATTTTTTTTTTTTTTTTGCAACGGTTCATGCATGGTATGACCTCCTTAAATGTCAAGTGCCGCATGACAAAAAAAAAAAAAAAAAAACATTCTATACAGCTAATGGCTTCTTCTTTTTGAAAAAAAAAGCACTTTGCAAGACTGAAAAGTTAAAACTCAAAGGTCAGCTGTGATAAATTGCACTAGAAACACTTGTGGTCCTTTGCCTTGTCAGGTCAAACGACCACAAGAAACAACTAGTTACACCCGGTGTGCTGTTTGTCCGTTAAGTGAACAGTTGAAATGCAAGGTGACAAACCAAATGGTGCAAACTTGGAACAGCGACATGGCCTGTAAAGAGGACTCGCTCAGATGATGCCAGCGAAATGCCAGAGGGGTTCTTTTGTGTTGGCACGAGCTGTTATTAGAGTGGGCACAGGGCATCAGAGGCACTGCCAAATGCCAGTGTCTCAACAGTAGCACTAAGCTGTAAGCAACCGGCTCAAGAAAAATAATAGCCATCTGGACTGGCTATACTGTGCGTGTGTGCCTGTGTTTGTGTGTGTGTATGTGTATGTGTGTGTGTGTGTGTGTGTGTGTGTGTGTGTGACAGACAGAGAGAGACAGAGAGACTGAAAGAGTGAGACAATGGCTGACATTTCAGACAATGCTTAAAGGTGTTTCAGTTGTCAAGATAAAGCCAATCCTTTCAGATACTCGGTGTTGGCTTTTGTTGAAAACTGAATGAAGCTCTTTCCATGGATACTTCTGTTCAAAGATGATGAATATTTAATGCTGTCAGTTCCTACTGTTGTGAAAGCAGCATTTATTTATTTATTTGTTCCTCTACGTTGTTCAGTATGTTCACTGTAAACAAACCATCTCAAATTTCACACTAATCTAGGCTTCATCAGAGTTTCGCACAGCAACTGTCTATAACGATAAATATTAAAGATACTGGGAAAACACAGCACAACCACTACAGATTAGGATTCGTTGAAGAAAAATCCATCCTATAAAACATAAATAAAAAGGTTATTGGCACTCTATCTTCATGATGGCATTGCGAAGGAAAGTGGCTACAGTTAAAAAGGAAATCATGACACTTAATCACAAAATAACTGATATATACATCTATGACAGAAATGCAACTAACGATTATTTTCATTACTGATTAACCTGTCGATTACTTTCTCAATTCACTGATTGGTTTTTGATCCATAAAATATCAGAAAATGTTGATCATAATTTCCCACAGCCCTAACTGACATCCTCAAATGTCAGAAAACATTCACATTTGAGAGGCTGGAATCAGAGATTTTGGAAATTTTACTCTTAGAAATGACTCAAAACGATTAATTGATCACCTTAAGCAGTTGGCGATTCATTTAATTGTTGTTAACGGATCAGTTAGTTGACCAATCGTTGCAGCTTTACTCAATAATAGTAGAAAGTACAGCACACACTGTATTTGATATATATTTTATGATATATTTTAAACGGGCTTGTAAAATATTATATTTATCCACAGGCAGGTAATTTAATCTAATTACACAAATAAAACTGTATAGATTCCCATGTATGTTAATAACTACAGTTATAAGGGATTATGAATAATCATTAATATTTATAATTATCTATCCACTATAGATTCATGTGGTGAGGAAGGTGCTTTCAGAATAAATGTCGGTAAGTTCTTCATGCAGCGACTCACATCACCGGAGAGTGAGGGAGAGAAATATCTGCAATTCTGGCACGAGTGCACCCGTTAACCCGTTGCTGATTGTCTTGAATGGGAGGCATCTAAAAATAAATGTGCATCACTTCGTGTGGACTACAGGAGGTCGCCATGACGACCAGGCTTGTTTTCGTGTCAAAGGGGGCCAGCTGAGTCTAAGCCAGCTAGAGAGGAGGGAGGGTGCAATGGATGGATACAGAGGAAGTAGAGGGGGAGGTGGAATGGATAGAGAGAGGGAAGGAAGGAGAGATGAAGAGATGGTTGATGAAGGAGGGATGGATACAGGGAGAAAGGAGTGATAAGAGAGTGATGAGGTACAGTAAGAAAGGATGAACGTAAAGATAGGCAGGAGGAATGAATGCAAAAAAGAAAAGCAGGAAGGAATATGAAGGAAAGGGGAAGGAGGAGGGAATGGGACAAAGAGAAAGAGGGTGGGGTTAGAGAGAGAATAGAGAAAATGAGGGATGAGAAGGAGAGAGAGAACAGGGGAAGACAGACAAAGGGAGAAAGAGGGGTGGATAGACAGAGAATGAGCAGAGGAGCAGCCTGCTTGATACCCTGTCAATAGTACATTCACCTATAATTGGCCTACATACATAGGCACATAATAAGAATTTAAATTCAATGTGCGCTATTGGCAAATCACCTTAAAACTGCCTTAAATGCACTAAATATATCTTTGCCTTGATTTGCACAAAGAATACAACAACAGAGCTTTTATTGAAAGTGAAATGGGGAAAAACCAGAAAGGAAAAAAAACATTGGCCTATGAATGGAAAGCCATGTCTTCTTGCAGACTGTTGTTTATCTGAAATGACATCAGGTGTCAAGCCACCAAACTTTGAGAGAAACCAACGAAATGATGAGCACAATTCAGAATGCCGTTCACCGCTCAGGGATGCTGAGTCAAAATGGAACAGGCACACTCAAAAGTTTCCTCTTGCAGTTCCTGCAGGTTGACACCCAAATGCTACACAACAAGCATGGCAATCTGCCATACTGCTTTCAAACTCTAATTCATTACCGTCTCTAAAGCAACTGTGGCAACTCGTTACACTCGCATGGTAGGAACGAGGGAGATGCATTTGCTGGCACAAGGAAAAATGGGACAAAAATCCAACTTATGATACGTATTGGATTCCCTGATCTAAAACATATCAATAATTTCCAACAATTCTCAGTCAATTTTGAAATCACAAGGAGCCAGTTGAGCTGTTATTATTAGTATTAATATTAGTATTAATGGTATTAATAGGAGTAATCAGGTTAATGTTACTTAACATGATACAAGAGACAGATATGCAAAAGATGTGCCGCAATTGATGGTATCACTGAAACACCCGCGGGTGCAACATTTTTTCAGAATTTCAGAACCAACATGTTTAGTGTTTAAAAATTTCCCATTGTACACTGACAAAATGAGCCACCTCCTTTTATAACTCCAGTCATCTCTGATGACGCCATAATTATCATAATTAATTATAATTAATTATTAACATGTTAACGTGTTGATCCTAATTATGTCAGTGCTGTTGGTAAGTTATTGGTAATCATTAAGGTCTTGTTAATTAATCAGTTTATTTTATTGCTAATTATTTAAAGCATTACATACAAACCCTGATTTTAGATATTCATTCATGTCAGTTTACGACCCAAATACCTCACAACAGCACAGATAGCTAGAAAACTGAATTCCTCAATGGACTGTGCCTGTAACCTTTATTCACTTGGAGGTTTGCTGAGCATGCACACTATATTTCAAGGCTCACCTTTCACACTGTTCCATACACATCCACATGTGGCCATTGCCTAGTACAATCACAGCCTGCCACTGCTGGCTGCTCTGCAGTGTGCTGTCCACTGGCCACTGTCTGGGGATTCAAAGCAGTGACCTTCTGATAACAAACCCGTTTTTCTAACCTTGAGGCAACTGGCTCCCCATTGTATCCACCAGAAATGCAACAAAGGCATACACTGGTCAAAGGCCTTTTAAGACATTTTCAGCCTTTTTTATGGCAGCCCAGTGTGCATAGATGATATTCCTGAGCTTTTCCAGGGTACTGCTGTGAAGAGACAAGGCATCCCCTCCTTTTGCTCCTTTCTCTTCTCACCGCCCTCTTTCCCCACTTCAGCATTGCCTACAGTATGCTATTGTTACCGACAGCCCATCCACAACCCCCAACCATGCACACACACACACAAGGTCCCTAACCCCCTGTGGAGCTAAAATGGGTAAGTCTAAAAATAGCAAACGCAGATGTTTCACTTGAGAGAAAGGGAGAAGGAGGAAAAGGCACCTGAAGTCAAAAATAGCAGGCACTGTCCTTTCAATCAGTCTGTATCAATGGGAGCATAATCCGCTGCAATGACAAAAATCACACACTGGAGAAAGTCTGACATCTGTTCATCCAATATTTGTACTCCTTATATTGTGCAAGACACCCCGAGGCATTGGTAATAAATCACTGCATGTGTGCATTTGTGCATTGTGGTGTTATAGTGTAATGTGAGTATCTGCTCTTTCTACTTAAACTGCACACAGTTTAGTAACCTAAGAAATACTGGCAACCACATATATCAAGTAAGATTTTAAGAGGTATAATAACAGTGGTAATAATAATAACAGAAAACAGCAAAGGCTTGGTTCTTGGTCTGTGATTGCTTGGTCCAGACTTTCAGGATTTGAAGCTTTACGCTGCCTAATGTGAGACTGCAAAGAGCTGTGCTGTTGGATAGTTCAGGTTATGGAGGCTTTCAGACTTGAGGAATTTCAGTTTGAAGTGAGTGTGCTGGTGAACTATAACCAGCCGAGGTTCTGGAGGGCCAGAATGAAATGATCGTCTCGAGGAGTTGAGGGTGAGCATGTGGGTGGTGAAATTTTGAGCACGGTGAAGCTTTTTGGAGGATTTTGGAGTAGGTGCCATGGATGGTGATGACTGTTACAGCCCAGACTCGGCCGGGTCTGCCGAAAGTTAGTGAAATGAGCATTATGTCATGGGTGCTGTATGCACAATAAAACAAGAGAAATATGTCTTCTTTCCACGAAAGGATTATGCAAGGAGATACGTCTACTGTCAGCCAATAGAGGAGAAGCATAGTCTTCCTATAATTCATGTCCACAACATATAATCTGTGTTTCAAAATTTGTGATAAATTCATGAACTCTTATGTGGACTTATGTGAATAAAAGTGAAAAAAGATGATATTAACAGGCTCTGTTTTAAATGCTGTTTCAGTGAGTTGGTGAGGTAAAGGCAAAGACAATCGTAAGATGTAAGGCTGCTGTCATCGACATACATTTTAGCCCTTTTATTGCTATTTTTAAAGTGCCTTAGTGCAGCAGGGGAGTAAATTTAAATTAATAGATTGCCAAAATTACAAGGAACTAAGCAGAAGGAGTTCAATGTTTCTTAATCGTCTAAACATGTTTTTCACGTTTTGTCTCTTGTGACAATTTTCAAATCAGAGTGACGAAGTTCCCCATGGGGACAAGAAAGCATATTCTTTTATATAGTATCGTTTCAAGCTGCACACTTATGTGATGCTTTTACAAAACTTAAGTATATGTGTATTTACAGTCCATACAGTAAATAAAATCGAGTCTAAATAAATTGAGTCTGACATTAAAATTCTAAAATATAAAAATATACATGCTTGTATTGCATCGTATCATATCAAGCCAAATCTAGAGTGCACAAGCAAAAGCTCAGACTGACAAGCTGGTCATTAATGCCTTACAATCTCAACAGAGGTTTTAACAAGTTTTTCAGGTTGTTCTACATTTTATTTTTCATATCTATTTTTTATTTTATTTATTTATTTTTTTTACAATTTGGAAAAAAAATGCATACAGTTGCATACATGCATACACATGCTGATGGATATTTATTTGACATAGCAGAAGGTGGTAAGAGCCCATGGTAGAACTGCAGGAAGAAACAGGGAGACCAAACATTTGTTATGCTGTGATCAACTTGCGATTGTCTTGCTTGTAAGGCTAATTGATGTCAGTGTTGCCGCTCCTTGCTGCACACTCCCCACTGTTTAGATAGTTTATGTGTTAATTGGAATGACACATTAATCCTTTCGTCTTGGATGTGATGCATACCTTTTGTACACCAAGGGACTGGCTTCTAAGAATAGATAATTTGATATCAGTTGTGTTTAGATGGGCACTCCCTCATTTTCACTCAATCTCATTCCCTCTTCAAGCTTTCAGTAAATAGTCAGAGCCAGAAATAGCTCAGGTTGAGCCTCGTTCTCCCTCTCTCCTACACATAAATAAACACACAGGCGAATATGCTCAGTGACTTGTTCAAGCACGTGCACAGCTACACGAATGCCTAATCTCACAAACACACGCACACACACACACACACACACACAAACACAAAGATAAACATGCCTTTAAGACCTCTATCTCTGGGTTCCAATGTCCATCTCTCTCCTCTGTCCTCTTACGTAAATACACATATTGTGACCATATTTCTGCCCAACATTAACTATCTTTTCCCCTCACATACACAAATACACAAACGCACAATCACACAGGCACACACAATTTTCTCTATTCTCTCCCTTGTTTATCTGACATGCTACATCAGAGCCCTGGCAGCCCCGACTCCATTTAGACTTCCATTTATAGTGTCGAGGATGAATTATTAAAAACACAAGGAGATTTTTTTTAAGCCTCTCTTTTCATTAAAATGAGGTGGGGGAGAAATTATAATGACTCTAATCACCAATGCAATTCCCTGCCATGAAAAAAAAAGAAAAGAAACAAAAGCCATGTGCAGAATGTGAGATGAAAAAACAGGTGATGAATGCAGAGGGAGACAAACAATGGCAAAAACTGGAGGGTTTGTCTCAAATGGAAATGGGGGTGGGGGTGGGGGGCTGACGGGAGCTTTTGAAAAAGGCCGACTTGTGGAGATGTATATTTTCTGTCTGGGAGGAACAGAAATAGCAAAGTCTGTGTGGGCGATAGTGTGAGTATCCATTTCCAAATAGATGTGTCATGGTTTTAAGGAGTGATGTAGCACCTTTGAAAGAGAAAGAGAGAGAGACAGACAGAAACAGAGAAAGAAAGAAAAACAAACACTTTGTGATTTGAGTTGGAGGGGGGGGGCATCACTTTGTATTTCCCAGTTTGCAGACCACCACCTGTCAGCAACTGATCCACAAACTGGTTACATCACAGCTGCATCAGATTATTTGTTTTGCAGGCATTTTTTTTCCCAAATCGTGCCGCCCTAGCTGCAAACAACTGATAATGCATGATGTCACCGCACTGGCTGTGAGGAGGAGACTATCAGGGCCATTCCCACCAGTGCCTCCGTATGTTGCAACAGTGACTTCAAAATGACTGGCTGTGTGGCTGGCTTCACACTCAGTAACTGGCTGCACCACCTTTGGCTGCAACCAAACACTTCCTGTAGTTCATGATCACTCACCGTCATCACTGTGGGGGGATTTTAACCTTCTCTTCCACGCAGAGCTGCTTTAATTTAGAATGAACTGCTCGTCTTGCTATAGCATCTCAGTTGGGTTTCAGTCTCCACTTTGACAAGGCTATACCAAAACTTTAAATTTGTTTCTTCTCAGCCATTGTGATATCGACTTGCTTGTCACTATCATGCTGCATGACCCAACTGCACTTCAATTACTGGTATGAGGCTCTTACTGTGGAATGCTGCGCTTGCTTTTCACTAGACAAGGTTTCCTTTTTTCCATCTGTCCACAGAACATACTTTCAAAGCTCTTGGGGATCATCCAGGTGCTTCTTGGCAAACTTGAGGCAAGCATTCATGTTCTTGGAGCAGTGGCCTCTGCTTTGCTCCTCGCCCATGAATCCCATTTTTGCCAGGTCTCGTTTTGATTTAAGAGTCATGAACACTGACCTCAGCAAGAGAAGCCTGCACTCCTGTGGAGGTTATTCAAGGATTCTTTGTGACCTCCTAGATGTTTTTTTTTTTTTTTTTTTTTTTTTTTTAAACTGCACTCTTGGAGAGATTTTGGCAAGCCAGTGACTCCTGGGAAGAGTCACTATTTTTTCACCATTCACTTTTCCAAATTTTCTCCCAGTGGAGAATGTAGCTTTCACTGTTTGGTAGAGCCACAGAAATAGCTTTGTAGTCCTTTTCAGACTGAACGATATCAAGAACTCTCTGATTTTATCATGGCACAATATGCCTCTTTAATCTTGGTGCTGGCAACTTCAGTCTGATGGTCAGAATAAATTTGTATTGGGCAGGGCTGACTAGAACCAAGCTTGGCTGTGTTCAGTCAGCTGACTGTAAAAATCCCTTCAACTGGGCTGATTTAGGGAGGGGGCAAAACTTTCTCACTACTCAAAATTGCGTTTTGATTACCTTAAACATCAAACAAACGAGAGAAGAACAAACTTAGGTGTCATTTTCTCCTATCACAATGACCAAATTAAGTGTAAAAACATGCAAAATGCTGAAAATGCTTCACTGTAATCCACAGTGACACACATGGCTTTCTTCTTCCAAATTCCCTATTTCACGCAAGCGTTGAAGCACCAAAGACACAGTGCTGGGCAACATTTTTCATTTATGATCTTGGGTTAATTGTACTGCAGTTTCCCATCTTGGAAAGTTACATTACATTTTCTGTTTTCTTTTTTTGTTTTTTTTTGGAGTGAATATCTGTAGGTTAGGGTGCCTCACAAATCATGTCCCTTAAAACTCTGCTGCTCTGTCTTAGCCCTGTCAAAGCTTTTCCCCGCCATATGCACTATTCTGCCCAAATTTAAAGTTTAATGATCAGCCTCAGTGCAAACATACAGAGCCACAGGGAAGAGATTTATGGTTTGCTCACGGTCTGTCAACTTCCATGCAAGTTTTTCGCTCACCCAAGCCGTCATGAAAGAATTGATTGACTAAAAACTAAAATCAATACTATCATTAGTCATTATTCTGTGGGCCGATTCACACAGACTAGGTGGTACAGACCATCCCATTGGTTCCCAGATGCAAGACAAGGATGCCAATAAAGGCCAAAGACATCAAACTGAATATGAATTGTGAGTCACAAAATGTGAAGCAATAACCATTATCATTAAAATTAACTAAATGTTAATGTTAAAAACAAAGCTGAGTTCACTAAACCCTTACTGAATGTTTGGAATGTGCTTTTAATGACCCCTCTCTTGCCTCGCTCCCATTTTCACTGACAGCTTCATCTCATACAAAATTTGACTGAATTTTTAAGGCATAATCAAAGAGACTGCCAGGGGAGGGGTGGAGGCTGCCAAGAAATCATTTAAATCTGCTGAACAGACAGCCTGCACATACAGCGCTTGCACATAGATGGGGCTTGGATCATCAAAGTGCGCTGTCTTTTAAATCATGCAGAGCCAGATCACACGGCAGACACACTTCTGGTGTCACTCCAGGTAACACACCGCACGCTTTCCACCCTGGTGCTGCAACAGGTGCTGCATCCGCCCGGTCTGGGTGTCCAGGGATGTTGGGAGGATATGTGAACCGTGTCTCCAGCTGTCTGACACGATTTTAATGATCATAAGCAGACGCACCAAAAGAATATCGACGCTTTGGCCAGTCACGCAAAAATGCCCCATCAAGGACCGTTTCCATCGTGCCGTGCACTTTCCAGATGTGATGGTGGGATTGCTACCGTCAGGACGTGAAGTGCAGAAAAGACACGACGGGCTGTGAACATTCAGTTGTTATGTAATGCTGAACTGGCTATAACCAGTGTGTGTGCAGTTTCAATACATTAAGCAATGAGGCTTGTGGGTGAGTTCTCTTTGTGATTTCTTCTGGGCAATAATGGGAATCGCCTCAGAATTTGTAAAGAATTTGTGATTTTTTTTTTTCCAAAAACACTTTTCCAATTCAATTCTCCTAATGGCGCAGGGTTTTTAAGGCAATGACTCAGCAGAAAGACATGAAAAAGGGATTTAAATAAGCCGTGACTTCTAACATCACAGTGGTGAGAAAGAGAAACAGAGATTTTGCATAAACCGTTTGTATAATAAGATACTCTCCCAATCCACAGTGCACGCATGGGATAGTCAAAGTGTGAATCGCATTTTGTGTAACTTGACTCTGAATTGCATCCTATGTGACTGCACCCTGAAAAGTGAATGTTCAAATAAACCATTGATCCAGGCTTTATGATGTGACACACTTTGTGAAAGCAGGTACCCACCTTGAGAGGAGGGACAGGTTGAGGCCTATTGTACTTGTCCAAGGAGATGAAAGTGAAGAAGGCGGAGACGGCACGGTATTTCGCTTTCTCTGGCTCCAACAGCGGGGAAGCATCTACAAACACTTCAATCTCCATGGACTTGTTACTGGTGAACGTCATCCGCCCCGTTACTGTCACCACACAGCCTGTGGGAGAAGAAAAGATAAGAAAAATAAAAATGAATGTTTGAAATTAATGCTTTTCAGTGTCTTGTCGTGGGCTTCTTTCATCATGAATTTGAATTTAGCGACATTTCCAAACAGCACTTATGCCACTTTATTTTATTATTATTTTTTTAAATTCAAGCAGCACTCTGTTCTTGTCATTCATGGAGGATGAATTTTTCATTTTGCTCTTCAAAGGGGATTTCATAAGGGTGTCTAGGGAAAAATAAAACATCTCATATCAAAACGATTACGCCATGGTGCTTCAAATCGACTGAAAACACAACAAAAAACATATGAAACATAATAAATAATTGCAGTTGCAAATCAAACAAAGGACTTAAACTAACAATGAAAATGAGCTGAACATAAACTGCGCTTGCTCATTCATACAGCCGGCCAAGTAACACTGTAAGATCTGCTCCTGCAATATACTTCAGATACTTGCATCATGAACTTGTTGAAGTCTGCGCCTCTGAGACTGAGCAGAAAAGAAAAGGCCGAGGGAGATAATCTCTGTCTGCAAGCAAGAAAATTAATGCACGAGGCCCAATCCAACACTGTCTGGAACCCTGGGCAAGATTTCCATTCTGGACCCTTACAACTTAAACCGGAGAGTTTCAAAATAATCCCACAAAAGGTGTTTTGTGGGTTTGCTTCATCGTTGTTGTAGTTATTTATTTATTTATTTATATTTTTTAGATGAAATGAAAGTCCATGTGTCAAACCCATCTTGCAAAATTTTCAGACTAAAACAACAAAAGTTTAAAGTTAAAAAAGTTTTTTTTCCTCATGGTAAGATAGTGAAAATAAAACTAGAAACAAAATAAAAACTGGTCGCTTAAAATATTTTCAGTGGTTATATTTACGGTCATATCATAATATGCCAAGAGGACCAACCATGTGGACTGCAAAAGGCATGGAAAAGATGTCTTGAATATATAACTTGTGCTTGGAAAGGCTGGGCTTCTGCTCGCAGAAATAAATAACTGCTGCATAGGATTTGTTCTGCTGGATTTTGACTTCAGATGAGCCAAAGTGGCAAATCAACCTGTGTAATGTGCGGGCTTAAGAATACATGTTCCAGTCTTCAAAAGTCAGTGCTCGATTCAGTCTGAACATTGCCCTTTCTTCATTCCTTAGGAGTCAAAAAACAGTCAGCCGGTAGTACTGGGGATTGCTGATCTATTTCTTCATTCTCTTTGATGTGCATGTACTGTATTATAACCACTGGTTGCCATGGAAACGAGGAGAGAAGGTGTTATCTTAGCAGTCTGAGACAGCTCTCGAGTGTATAACTGGAATCTTATAAAAAAAAAAACAGTCAAAGTCTTAAATAATAAAACACATACATGGAAAATGAAAGCCCCTTTTCAAAGAATGTGGTGCAAACTACTCCGACGTTAGGAAACCAACTTCTGCAAGAACTAGGCAATCAAAAATTTAACCGGGGTATTAATACAGTAAACCGGTACTCATACTCATTCTTGCATTTGTACCTGTCCAGCAGGGAACAAACTACTCATGAAATGATGATTTTGAGTGTGTTTTTTCAAGAGGTGGGGAAGTCAGACATCTCAGTTGTGGGTAAAGGTTCAGTGCTGTCCTCCGCTTTGGGGAAAAGAATGACAGGGTCAACTCTAAATTTACTTTTTTTGTATGTTTATGAAAAACAGTAACTGTTTGGTGGCAGAACTTCCAAATATGCTTCCATGTAATGTGTGATTGCACTTTTTATAGGATCCTATTAAAGAATAAAACATAAAAATGAATTGCAGGTCATTGGATCAAACAGTTACCATTACCTAGCTCGTCTTGCTTGCAAGCTCATTGGCATGGCAGTACAGGACCCTTGCTATTTTATTTATTTTTTTGTTTGTTTGCTTGTTTGTTTGTTCCTTGTTCCAAGGAAGGATTTATCGTCAGCAAATCAAGAGGGTGTCTCCTTCCAAAGAACGTGGACACACTTGTGTTTTTGGTACACAAATCTGAAAAACCAGGGATACAGTTTTTTTGGGGGAAAAATAAAACACTTGTGTGGGGGGTTGGTAGAGAAGGGAAAAAACTACTCAACAGGTGACCGGTGGGGCTTCACAGCACCGTGAGAGGGCATTATCTACGGTGGAAAGTGAAATCCAGAAAAGTAAAGCTACCACAGTCGAGTACAGTAGAGACAAATAGAGCCAGTGCCATGCAGGCTGGTGAAAAAGGACAATAATAGGCACGTTTAACTGGACACACACAGATACAAAGGGGGACTGGATGGTTACGTGCTTGCTTATTGGGGATAAGTCAGTCGCCATGCAGCCACCTGGCAATACCTTACCAATTGTGCACTTTATTTATTTTTTTAACACCTTTGAATTTTGCATAAAGCCTGTAGATGCATATGGCCTGTAAAAAGAATGCATTTACATCATTTTTTTACATGCTACCGTTAGCAGCAGCAGGCCCAGCTGCACTCTCGTCAGCATATGAACAGCTCTCTCCGGCATGGATGGATTCACCCAGTAGCGTGTGCTCTGATTGATGATGTCACACAAAAATTAACCTTGATCAGGCTCTGAGTGAGTTTATTTAAAAAACTTTCATGATTAATAATTTCATAATTTGAAGAGCAGGTTTTGGAGTGCAATGCTGAAGGTCATCCACCGTGCCAAATTGGCAGCCAGTCAGAGTCCCGTCCCCGAGGGGCCGTTTGATGCAGCTTCTCTGGTGAGAGGAAAGCCTGTGCCAAAATTTCACGCCATATGCACTAAGGCGGGATTGTCACACTCTTGATTATAAGTAGCCATCGTCTGCTTCCTGTTTTCATTAATAGCCGGTGTGAGTACAGTATAAGTTTTGCTACCAGTCCCCCAGGACATAGTCCAAGAGTTTCTATTCATTAACCTTTGTTCAAAAAGCTTCCTGGAAATTGAGATTATTTTTAGCAAGCAAAGAGGGCTGACAGGTAAAAATGAAAGTTCTCACTTCCAATTACTTTTGCCTTTACTGATAGTATTGTTAAGCACAGTCGACTGCTTTTTTTTTTTTTTTTTTTTTAAACCGGGAGTCAATGAGTATCTCACATTCAGACTGATATCTTTTTTCCTGCCAGAGGCTTATTTCATTAAGGCAAAATAGTGCAATATTTATGGTCTTGGAAATCTGCGAATGGTAACTAAGTGAAAATGGGTGAAAAACTATATTATGAGAGGGGTGCCTCAATTTTGCATTTGCATAGTGAGGTTAATATTTTAATTTTAGACAGTTTTACGCATGTGCAAGATGAAGGAATAGCCTGTGCAGCATCTTCCTTCTCAATTACCTTTGAGCTTATAACTACTGATGGCATTACTTGGCTTGGCTTTCCACCAGCTTGCTGCAACAACTTGCAAAATTGTCATTTTTCATGGTGTACACTAGTAACTTTTGACAGTCGACAGCAGCTAATATCACATAATTGACAGGTGATTTAGCTGCAGGAGTTCTTTAAATCCCTTGTCGCGATACCAAAAGCCTTTCCTTTCACATGTGCATCACAGAGGGACTGTGGTTGCTTTTTGGACAAGTGTCACACATCACTCCCTCCCTGTCTGCTGTGTTTACTGTCACTCAGGACTGCATCTGTGACAGAGCAAACATAATACAGAAATGTCATTTTGTATCAAATTGTCTGGATCAGTGAAATTAAATCTCAGTGAACAAGACAAGCATCATGAGTATTGTTTCTGCTCCCCTCCTCCCTTCATTTCTCCCTCTCTCTTTCTTCCCTCTCAGCTCTTTATCTCTGGCACCACTCACTTCCTCTCTCCCATGAATCTCTTTTCATCCTCGGCACACCTTTTGAAGTTTTGCTCATTTTGTCCCCACTCCATGCCTTTTTCTCACTCTTTCCACCTCTGGGCATTTTGCTGTAATGGATGAAGGAGAGAAGCACTGACTGAACTACTACATCAATGGCCAGCACCGCACCGACTGATTTTCTCTGAGCCGAATAAAACACAGCTTAGTGTGTGAGACATCAGACACAGACATGAGGTGCTTTACATTTCCAAAAGTCAGTGGTTGGGAAATTAAAAATGAAATGCTTCACTGTGTAAAGATGAAGAGGAACACATATAATGAGTGAGTGACTCACAAGCCCTGACATAAATGCAGTCTCTCGCATTTACTCATGCTTAAAGGACTCAACTTAGTTTAAGTGTCAAACGCCCCTCAATTCCTTCGCTTGAGGGTAACAGCTCATACTTTGTAAAATTAAATCAAGGGAGACTTCCAGCAGGGCTGAAGTTGACGCATATAAATAGGGTTAATCAATGTTGAGAGATGTGCTTTCAGTGTGCTGAATGCAGATAAAATTTTAATAATGTCCATGGGTAACTGGTCAAATAACGTCAAGTCTATCTGTATTGACTTTTACCACAGAAATGTTGCAAAAGACTGCAGAAAAAGATTCTACCAAGATCTAATTAATCCATAATCAGTCATCAAACAACATGATGCCATATAGTACAGAGCTGGATGGCCCTTAGTGCATTGACATTTAATGCACTGAGCCTGATCATTTAGTTCACATCCTCTATTACTGCATGACTGAAGAGTTTGGTTTGAACTTGAATAATTGGATTTCTTCTTCTTCTGTGTGGTTTATTTGTTGTTTGCTTTATTTTTCTGATTTAGGTTTTACATGTTTTTTTTTTTTGTTTGTTTTCTTTTTTTCTGAATTAAAAAAGCGCTTTGCAAGAATTAGGCTACTGGTTAAAGCTCACATTGTAAGTTAGTTAAGTCAACTGTTCAGACCAGACACACAGCAGGACCTCCCACAACTCCTAAACAAACCAGCTGAACCTCCTCTACATAAACCGTGTACGTGTGGACACAGACCGACATCTGGTTAATGTTCTGGCTCTTAACTTCCCACACGCCTGTATTTCATGGTCATTGTATGTGTGTGTATGTATGTGTGTGTGTGTGTGTGTACATGCTAGTGTGTGGTCCTCACGGTTCACACAGCTTCATACTACACATTACTTTAATGTTTCTGTGCTGTGCTGCAGAGCATCAGCTCACACAGTGCTCTCACGCTGTTGTGTATCATCAGTTTGAGATGTTGAGCGCATTCAAGTGCAATTTCTCACTTTGTTGTTGTGTTACTTCTTTGTTGTTTTTGGTTGTACTTTCCCTCATCCTGCATCGTCTACTTCTGCTCCAGTTAGTGATTCCCTACATGGTTGGAAATCGCGGGAAAAATCTGGGTGGAGGGAGTGAATACATCGCGCTTTTGCCTACCTCAGTACACATGGCTTAAGTGCCCTTGAGCAAAGCCCTTGACCCCCAGCTGTCCCAGTGGAGCTGCTCAGTGGCCAGCAGTGAAGCCTGTGGTGTGAATGCTCCCAGGTGTGGACTGTGTGAGAGTGAGGCACGGCTTCGTTTAAAAAAAATCATCCATGTGTCAGAGGAGAAGTTGGAACCTCTGCCTCTTTCATGATGGATTTCTCCCTGTACGGTTGAATGTTAGAGCAAAATGGTGATTGGTTTGATTCTGAAGGACTGACGCCAAAACAGTGATGCTATGTACATCACCCTTAGCTGCTCTTCAAGAGTTGCGGGGTTTAAGGGTGGATTTTTCTCCTCGTAAACCCTGCCTTTTATATTCCTTAAGCGGTCCGCCTGGGTATCTTGTCCAACCACCTTAAGCAAAATGGTAACTCTACTAGTGACATAACACCTAGCTCTCTGTAAAAGCCAGGGAAAATCATGTCAGCACCACCTAAGCTCAGAGGACAGATGGAGGCAGCAACCGGAGCAGCCAGGACCAGCTGGAAGACGTGGACATGGATCTCAACATGGCTGTCCGAGGTAATGCTCAGTCTTCTGCTACTGCAAACTGGAATCGACTTCCTCTGACTATGAGAAAGTTTTTTTTTTTTTTTTTTAATTTAAATATTCTCTCCCTCACACCCTACTATCTTCTCCTTTTTGCCCAGGGCTTCTAGAAAACAGTGTTTTGCACTGCATCCTGCTTGAGCAAAGTCACTTATACTGGAAAATACATATAGATACAGCACAGCCATATAGCTGAACTGGCTTGAACTGTGCCATGCAACCTTTTCCTACCACATCATATTTCAGCCGGCATTACAAAGAGGAGTAGCTGGTCTATATTAACACCGAGTCCTGGGATAATCATAACATCTGAATTTCCACGCTGGGTATCTGGATCACATCACACCAAACACATGAAGAGACTAAACAAACACCAACCAGAGAAATTGTAACGTATAAATATAATCCCTTGGTTTACTCCACATTGGACATGAAATGTGATTGCCTTCAGTTCCTTCTGAAATGTTTTGCTTCCATTATCAAGATGTGCACAACAGATTGTGATAATACTAACACTGTTATTACTGACTGACCATTTGGATTGTGTTAAATTCCAGGTCCCTAATCGCACGTTCAAAGTACTATTTCCTCTCAAACATGTTTCTCTGAACAGTGCAAGAGTTTATTCTTTTTTTTTTTCCAAAAGTATTTTCAATTTGATTCCTGTGGGTTTATTTCAGTGTTTGCCAGAGATTACAATTCTTTTCTTAATCTCATTACTGTATTCCTGTGGTGTGCAATCTTTTGCCTCCCCGTCCCGGGAATAATAGGGAGGTTGTGGTGCTCGTGAGAAACACATTTTTCAATAACGGCAGTAAGATTCAGCAGAAACATACTTCACTGACTAGCGTGAAAACCTTTTCCCCATTACAACCCAACCACCCATCCATCCATCCGTCCATTCTTTTTCCAAACTCACTTATTCTTATTCAGGGTCACGGGTGCTGGAGTCTATCCAAGCACGCATAGGGCAGACGGCCCCACTGAGACATCAAAGGGTGATGTATAACATCTTGTCGAAAATATTAAAATTCTTGAAATAAGAGGCTTGGGTTTCGTCCATATGGTAATCTTAATTCATAGCGCAGACATGCCTGAGTATTTCTGGAGAGACATAAATGATTTCTCACTTAAGCAACAGGGAAACAATAACCCCAGAGACAAAGCTTGGTAATGGAAAATATCTAAAACATAACAAGTCTTGTGTTTTTCCAGTCGTAGCAGCCCTGCCCAAGACAAATGGTCTTGATTAAGAACAATGTGACAGCTGTTAACGTTGGCGACTCCAAATGCGAAATTTCGCTGTCTGAGGTTAAATTTATAGACTGCTGGGTTTTTCCACATTATCATGTAATTGGGTATTTAGAAAGTGCGGTTCGTTAATGGCTGAGCAGCAGAAGTACAAGACAAGCAACTTCACTGAAGGTGGAGGCATCGCTTCCTGTAGCCGGTGACTGCAACAATTAGACAGCCAGGTTTAACATGAATAATGAAAAGCAATGCCAACTCCAGCTGCTCGGCTTCGTTAGAGAGGTATTCTCAAAACCTGTGGATATTTTCAGGGGTCAGGCTCGGAGCTTGTCCTCTCCTTAATGACAACCAGGCAGCCATGAGGGCCACAGGACAATGACATCATCTTATCTGAGTGTGGTTTTTCCTGACCTTTCTTGATCTTGCGATGGAAGTTGATGGCGTCCACAGAGGCAGTGACGACGTTGGTGTTGCAGTGTCGAACGGCCACGATGCCCGCCACCTCGTCCATCAGCTTCATGGTCACACCTGTTCAAGACACAGTTGGACCGCATTAGGACACGTTTTCCCCACATGAACCTGTTTTGTTACAGTCCCTTTTTTTTAATTAATCCTCTTACTTGGTAACAGCTGTTCAGTGAAAGCTCCATTTTCTGTCGAGTAGGCTGACTTAATTTCAACATGGACATGGAACAAACCAACGAAACAAAACAAAACAAACAAAAAAAAAAAACAGGACAAAATTTCGCTCTGTCCCAGAAAACCTGATTGAGTCCTCACACTAGTTGAGAACTGTCTCAAAACATCACACATTGCTGGGCCCGGTTACAAGACTATTACAATGCCTTTAACACCAAGTCTGTCCCGTTACACAGCACCAGCAACAACATAAGGTGAGAAAATCGCTTCTAATATTGTGACTGAATTTCTGTGACATATTTGTGTGTTTCATTACCGACTGCAGAAGGAGCTCTCCCACAGGACCAGACTGGCAGTGCTGTCTGAATCCGAGGGAGCAATTTTAATATGATTTCTCCACTAATATAATTTCTCCATCAGCTTATCAATAAAACGGCATAATGTTCTTCAAAAGTCATCATCGGTAATGATTTCTAAAATGTTCTGAGGACTTATTGACCTTCTGCTGAGGAGCGAGCGCGCTGCCTGAGCTGTCAGGCTGGAGCACGCATTTACATTCGCACGCCTGGTGCATCCCTCTCACTGTCTCGGTCTCTCTTTGCACGCAGAGTCTCACCGCTGCTGCCGTCCGCCGAGCAGTCCTACTTCTGCTCGGGCTTTCTGAACTTTCTTGCCTGGCGAGTGGAATTTCAACTCATCTACTTCACTTTTCTCCATATTGTCATTTTAGTTTGTATATCTCTTTACCCTTTGGCCACACCACAACCACCATGCTCCAAATATTGCCTCAGAATTCTGTTAATTTATAGTTTTATTACCAAAAAAGTATTTCTGGTGATGCAGACAACACCCAACTCTTGTCTTATATCATTACCGACACCTCTCTTTGCTCATCCTGCTTTGTGCTCCTGATTAAACTGAGACAAAAACATAACAGAAAACTTTTTAAAAAACTAAAATAAAACAACAAAGATGAAACTGTCAAATAAAATGGAACTAAAACTATTTTGTCTACTTGTGGAAGTAACGCAAAGTATACCGCACATGAAAGGTTTTTCATTTTTAGTTATGTGCATATACATTAAGAATTTATTATTTATTGTTTGCATTGTACACTATACAAAATACTTGTTCTGAACACCCCATTTTACCTTATTACACTATCTCTACTAAAAATGCAAAAACCAGAAATGAAATTAAATAGAAAATTATAAAAACAAACAAACAAAACTATGTCCTTGTAATAAACAAACAGATAAAGAAGTAAAAATAACATGAAAAAAACTACCAATGTCATACCAATGTCGAATTGGAAGATTATTTAAAGATTAAAATGAAAAGATGAAAAGGAAATCAAAAACTTAAATAATCCTTGCCTGCTGTTTTCGGTGCTGCACATAATTTAATGAATCATCAAAATATGACCCAATATTTCCGAGACTCTCCTTAGAAGCTGAGTGGAAATGACAAGGATGTTTTGGATGAGAAACAATGAGCAGCCTAAAATATTTTGATCACAAAGTAGATCATTGCTCCAGTGACTTGTTAGTCCTGACTGAATGCGGCGTGCCACAATAAGGCTTTTATAACAAATTGTCAGACGCTGCTCACAGTTCCTTTTCCTCTACAATCAGAAGTCATTATGTGGCGTGCTGCGCTCCTATCATTGCCAGCGAAACAGGGCCACGCCACAGCGGTTTTCTCTGCAAATCAAAACTAGCCATTTAGACAAGGTTAAATGCAGTCATTATGCTGGAGGAATGCTCAGCAGTGTTTAAGAGCGTGCTGATAGACTAAATGAGACACTAACTCACGGAGATGAGATTGTTTTAGTAGTACCTAATGGGTTTCCTAATACAATAAAAAAAAAAAAAAAAAAAAACACCATCCACCTGAAGCTAAATTATGAATGTGCCTACCTGCCATTTCCAGCCATGCAGCTTCCATGACATTAGCCTCTCGTTCAAAGTTACCCTGTGTAAATCTTAAAAATGTCCGATTTTTGATATCATGATATCATGCTGTTTGCCTGTCTCCGATGGACCAAGCCGCAAAAGCTTAGCAAAGCAATTTTCTTTTTTTAATTTTTAGGAGAAAAACATTTTATTTAAGCCCTTCGGGTTTCTTTGTCTCACTTGCACTGCTTGTATTTCCTTTTTTGCCTGTGCTCTTTTCCTTTGTTAATTATTTGTGCAAACAAGTAAACCTGACCTTAAAGTGAACCTAATTTTAATTTGGAACAGAGGCAAAACTGTCATCAACAAACTGGCAGAGCAACAGTATGTGAAGTCAACCATGGAGAGGGAATCTGACAGCTTCACCTAGCCTGGACAGAAGTGGTCAGAGGCAACGATTAAGATTTTGGCATCATGCGATCACACAAAAAAAGACATGCATAATCAAAATGTGTGCTAGAGTGGATAATTCACATAATTAGGTGCTATTCTAATTGAAAAGGATGTTCATCTATAATAATGAAATTTGAATCCATGAGTGTTTCAAAGAAGCCTGAGTCATAGATGGTTTTATGATGGCCACTTTTAGATGCAAGGCAACGTCAAATAATTCATAAAACGACTTTACAGGGCAGTTTGCCAATTCCCAAGGGATTCAAGGGGCAAGGCAACACTTAGAGCAGGAAATTCAAGTTGTAGAGCGTAGCTTTGAAGCCATAAGGTCGCTGCTGGAGCTGAGCCCACAAATTGGACACACAGGAATTTGCAGTGCTACCCCTGCATTTATCTTGACAAGACTGTATGTGCTGCACATATGGCAACGGCAGCCCGTGTTGTGAGTGAAGGAAACAAGACAGTTGTTTGCAGGTTTCTCACAGAAAGTGGGACATGTTGTATATGGAGTGGGTGGGAGGGCTGGAGATGTCTAGGAGGGAAGCAACGGAGAGGGTGGCATCTGTTTCTCATCTTGGAGAAAGTGTGTGCATGTGTAACGTGCGAGTGTTTGTGGATGTATGATACTCAGACCCTTCCCAAGACACCACAGCCACAAAAAAAATCATTCCCTCGGAGTTGTTTTTGTGTCCCTGTGCTACACAAAATCAATAAGTCTACTTGGTGATGGCTGGGTTGGCTCCCAAAGGCTCTTACCATCTGCACTGTGTGGCTCTATTTATGACAGCCAAATATGTGGGAGTACAAACAGAATGTGCTGCTTGCTCCCAAATGCAGCTTTTGCTGTAATAGTGTGCCCGCTGAGTTGATTAAGAATTAAACATATTACTTTGACGCATTTCTTTTCCCAAATGGCAGGAACATCACTGCCATTTGATTTTGCTGGTAAGACCAACATCTATGAAAGCACCTGGAAAGTGAGTTCTTTTTACCAAAGCTACAACATCTCTCAGAGAGATGGAAAAAACCACACTTACATTTCCCACAGGACATTTCAAAGGGAGATGGCTTGACATTAGAGAGACTTTCACTTAAATCTCCGTGTGATTTCGATGCATGATTATGTGGTTAAACCCAGGCTGTTAAAAGGCAGCACATATCCCAGCAGCGTATGCAAAGTTTGCACTTGTTGTACAAGGAAAGCTATGTCATCTTAAAGTCTCACCAAAACGCTGCTGATAAGGGAAGTACAGCCGTTAAAAATCTGCTCTGCATTAGATTGACACTGATAATATCCAGCCACATTTCAGAAAGGGGTGAAAACGGCACATGGGGCTTAAAGTGAAATATTTCACTGCCTCCCCAAAACCTGTTGAAAGGCATTTCTCAAAACCTTATCTGGTTGTTTTTCTTCATGCCACGCAAAAATTGATGGGATCTCACCTAGAATTGAAAATTTCCCATGGGTACAAGGCACAGCAGGCTGGTGCTATCCAAGGCCTTGAGTGGTTGCGCCTGAGCATGAAGCCACTCCACACATAACGGAGACGGCTCATGATGCAATGATGGAGATGATGAAATGGAACATAATGAACAAGGTTATAAAGTGAATCCAAAAGTTTAGATTAGACTTTAACTTGATGGCCATGATTCTAGGTTAGATTACTAAGATATGCATTTTGTCATTTAGCATTTCCAGAAGAAAATCTTCGATGTATTTTGGTTAATGAATGTATGTGCTTCTCTGAGACCTGCAACATAATGTTCATACTGTTTCATCAGTGGCATAAACCAAAGTCATTTGGACAGCAGGCTCTGTTTTCACGTAGATCTTTTATTCTTTTTTGAGGAGCAATTTCCCATTTTGTGGAAACCCAATTATAACAAAACTATTAAAAAACGTCCAGGTGTTCTGACTTCATTCTGCAATGATCATCTACAGCAGCTTTACAGCCACAGAGTTTATGGAGTCTAATACATTTTCTTTCTCTAGTAAACATTTTAATCAGGAATACCACTATAACTATCATCTTGCTGATCCTTGTTCTTTTTAGAAATATCACCGATTTTGTGTTTTTGACTCACACTGTAGCCATCCTACAGAAATGAAATGCTATTCTCTCTGGGTTTTACGGATGAGTTCCTTGTGTCATCACTTTATGCATTCATGCTGTAACAATGATGCTACTTGAAACAAAGTGGCCTGGGAGTTTTGGGCATTTGAATTTAATTGATGTTTCAACTGTAAATACTGACAACAAGATTTCAAATATCTTTTTTCTATCTTCAATCAACATGAGGGCCCTCGTGCTTGAGTTCAAGAGGCTATTTGGGGTTGGAAAAGGTCATCTTAAGGGGGAGAAAGCCGTGTGCAGCATGCTATATTATGAAATGAATGCTAACGTGGTTCATGGCTAGACTGGAACAGAGAAAATACGTTCATGTATGGCGGACCTGGTTACTTTGTGTCTGCACTGTGAGCCTCTGAGGGATGTTAATATAGTGTGCAGTGAGGAGAGTGGGCTCCTGTTGTCTTGTTCCCCAGCTCCCCAGTGTTATCAGCTCTCCAGATACAGCCTTGGGGAAAACGGGCCGGTGGGGGTGGGGGGATAATTACCCAGTTTGCTCTTGTTCCTCTCTTCACCATCCTCCCTGAGAGATTCGACATGGTCTAAAAGTAGTCATGAGTAGTCTGAAGCTGGAAGTTTGATGACTCAAAGTATTACTGGTTGTTAAGCTTCACAGCAGAATTAGTTCTGGTGACAATTTAAGGAAAAAGATAAAGCAAAAAGATAAAGGTAAAGATAAGGGAAAGGCACTACATCCCATGTTCATTTGCTGCACATAAATATGACATATAGTGCCTTTGCGTATTGATACAATGGGAGTTCTAGGACAGAAAGTAGTTCCACGAGTTTGGAGTTAAGGGGGTCGGAAAGCCCATCGATAATGGATCATAAACAAACGCGTGTTGTTGCGCATCCTTCGAAACATTTTTTCAGCGTCGGGTTGATTCCCGAAATCATGTCGTTAGCTGAAATAGATCCACTTTCATTCACTTTGGAGAGGAACACTCCTAACGAAAGGGAAGGAGTTAACGAGTCAAACTTGGAGGATCTATTACACTCATATGGAGCAGCAAATTCCACTATATGGGTGAGAACTTGAACTATCACTTTAATAACATTCCTCACTGAGAGAGGCACAGCATGATGCTGTAAAAATGCAAAAAAAAAAAAAAAAAAAAAAAAAAAAAACACATGCTCTGTTCAACTGAAGTCAGAGAAATGCATTTCCTTCCACAAACTGATTACATGAAGGAGACTAGAAACTAGAATGACTAGAAACAGGCAGTAGTTTGACACTGAAATAGCCTGGTGGACAGTAAATGCACTGTGGTCGGTGTAGTGAATGAGGATTGCCTTCAGCTTGGGTCATCGGTGTTGAGGCTCCAGCTCTTGCCAGGATGCTGCTACTGAGCAAAGCAGTCACTTTTGTTTTTCTTATTTAAAAAAAATTAGCAACAATAAAGGTTTAGTCACCGAAGCCATTAGCTAACCACTTCCAGTCACAGACAGGTGAAAATGGAATTGGATGAATGTATTCTTTAATTCCTGTCCACTACACAAAATCCACATTTCAGAGTTTATGATCATTTCATTAAATTTTATGCGACTGTGCTGGATTTACAGTTCATCTGGTGCATTAGCAACCAGTAGCTGGATGTCTGGCCAAATCCTGTGCAGGACTGAACTGTCCTTGAATACCAAAGATGCTTCATTTGATTAATCACTCCCATCAGTGAAATTGTTAATGAAACTCCTGCAAACCCCCCTCTCCTTGTACAGTCGATGTAAAAGGTTGAGGGGAGGCTCAATGTGAGACTGCAAATGAGGACAAGCAAGGCCAAGACAGCCCTAGGCCCAGCGTTACACATTCACAGAGTGACATGGCACACTGTGACTCTCCCTTTGCCATAGGGTGGGAACACGAAAGGGAGCGGGGTGGGGCGTGGGGGCGGAGGTGGTGTGTGTGTGTGTGAAGAGGAGAGAGGGACAGCTCACTCCAAATGGGGGGAAAAAGGGCAATTAGTAACCAAGTCCCTAGTGCAGCCCAGTTTGCCATGGGGCAGAATACCTCAGTGATTAGATTCCTTGTGACGATTTCCCCAAATCTTCTCACACAACACCCGGGCACCAGGCATGATAACAATGAAGGGGAGTCTTCCAGGCAGCTCTTGTCCCCCCTCAACTCTGGCTGCTGACTTCAAACCCTTTTAATTTGATGCAGCGCAGAAACCGCGCTCTATGAAATGCACACACTGATGAAAGAGGGGAAGAGAAAGCGAGAAAGAGAGTGACACCGAGAGATATCAAAAGCAAAGCAGCCCTTTCTGTCATTCACGACCTCTGCCTCTCTCTCACACACTCCCTCACACATCTGAGTCGTTCCTCTGTCTCTTCCCCCCTTTTTGTCCTCAGCCTCCTTCTCTCCACCAATCACATTTCCCTCTTTCTCTCTTCCTGTCTTCCTCATCCCCTCCCTACCAAGTGCTTTAATCATGAACAGTATAATCAAACGGCACAAACTGCCTCCTAATGAGCTGTTCCCATAGAAACAGCTCCAGTTAACATTATTTCCACGCAGTTCCCAGTAACCCCCCCCCCCCCCCCCCCACCACAATGCACATGCACCCCACACCCCCATGGAAAGTCCTGTGAGCCACATATTTTTTGTATATTTGACTGCTATTTTACCGTTTCCAGCTGATGTGAGCCTTGCTTGGCACAGGGCCTGCATAAACACAGCCTTAATAGCATTGTACATGCAGTGAAGCAAATAGCAAGCAGGCGCTGTCATGGTTACTATAAAACTGTAAGCTCGGCGCATACTGCCACGTTAAGACAGCAGAGGCACAGTCCTATGGTTAGAAGTTGGAAGGATGTGGTGACAGAGTGGGAGGGAGACATCCTCTTTTAAGACACAATTCTTTTCTTCTTTTTTTTTTTTTTTTTTAGATTTTGTTTATGGAAATTTTGTGGGTTAGACAGTTTTCACTTCGGGTGTGTAGGTGTAGCGTCCAAAATTAACATCCGCCGAGCAACAAAGTGCGGTTACAAATTGGCTTTGGCTGTTAAATGAGCTGGAGTTTTCAAACCACAAGGGAAAATCAAGTGAGATTACTAATGATGACCAACTGAGACGTTATGACCCTTGTTCTCCACCGTAAAAAATTTAACAAGATGCTGATGCAAACGTATAAAATCAGTCAATAAAAGCAGCCTACTTATGACAAGGTGAGCGATTGGCTGTTCTGTAGTGTGTCCTATGAGGGTTTTTCCGTTAGTGGAAAGCTAAGGCAAAAATTTTTACTTACAAACAATATAAACAGTGATGGAGATTGATAGATAGCGATTCACCCTGCATCGGTGACTCTGACATGGCCGCCAAAGGGCCATCGTGGAGGTCCTCAGCTCTTGGGGTAAAAGTTACTGGGAACGGCAGATTATAGGCCCTATCTTGTGCCACCCGCTATCCGCTGCCACGACCCGCTACCCGCAAATTGCGGATTTAGGAACTTCCGCTATCCCTAAATGGTATCTTGCGCCACCCGCTACCCGCTATCCGTTATGCCGACTGCATCATTTGCGCCTGGAGGTGCGTCGTGGGCGTGTTTCATGCGCTATCCCTAAAGTTGCTATCTTGCGCACACACTTTAGGGATAGCGGATAGCGGGTGGTCAGGACCACCCGCTATCCGCTTTCCCTAAAGTGTGGGCTGTTACGAGAGCGCGCCCAGGCGGCTTCAATGTGCGCCCCGACGGAGCCTCGCCACACACACGGTCGGACTGATACCGGGACGCCGCCGGAATGGACTGAGTATATTGCTCATATAGACTGTTTAGAGGAAAGACTGCTTTAATTGGACACTTACGCCAGCACGTTTTATTGTTTTATCATAAGCCAGCAGCTGTGCTATATTTTTATTTTTAATATTTTATTTGCCCAATCTACCTTGTCAATAAATTAGTTTACACATAGTTCCACCTCTGCCTCTTGTGTGTGTGTGGTGTGACCCGGGGATTTTACTCAATCAGTACAACCTTGTGACACGTCCACTTGGACACATGTGGCTCCACCTCCCGAATTAACTCGCCTATAATATAATATATAATATGTATATAAAGCCAACTTGCTTTAGCCTCAGTAGAAGCCCTGAGAAAATCTACCTCCCTCTCTCCATCGCGGGTTTAGGATTTAGGATTTAGGATAGCGCATCCTGCCCTTAAAGGCAATGGCACCTGGCACACTGATTAGTTTAGCTGGCGTAACGCCCAAAACACACCTATGCATAATATAGCGGGTAGCGGAGGTGTTTTGCGGATAGCGGGAGGTGCACAAGATAGCAACTTTTACGGGGGAACGCCTCTTCCTAAATCCTAAATCCGCAAATAGCGGGTTTAGGGAGTCTGGCGCAAGATAGAGCCCTATGTCTCTACATTTACGACTTGGCAGGTCCAACAGCATGAGACAGATATGGCTAATTATTGCACTATTTTTGAATGGAATCCAATCCTTCACCACAGATACATCTAATCATTTTTGTGTTTCGATAATGTCAGATTCTAATAATAGTATGGGGGGAACCATATCTATGTTCCCAAGGCGCTATGTTCCCCTGTATGTTCCCTTAATGTATTTTTTTATACACCTATTCAAACACCTAAGATATTACTTAATGATATGTACTATTAGATTATGCATTTTTGTAAATATGCTAGAGAACAAACAGGATTTTGCATGTTGCTGTGACTAATGTGGCTAATGCCAATGCTAATGCAGTAGTTTTGTAATATAATTAATAAAAGGTGTGTTTGAGTAAGGGAGTTTCTTTAGAAGCATCTTGACCATAAACATCATTTCAGGTATTATTTACTGAGCATGAACTATCAGATTATGCATTTTTGTTAATATACAAGAGCTATGGAAATTATTCTTCTTTTTATGTTGAGGGAACACAGGATTGAGGCTGTTTTCATTTTGAAAAAACTACATTGGGGGCATATAAGGCCGTGGGAAGATTGGGTCGATGCCGTATATCGGGTTAGTTATCCATCGCTGTCTTGTGGGCAACAATCTGATTTCCACACTAGCGAAGGGATTTGGCAGAAACTTGTTTGGTGGCAGCAAGTAGTCGCATCTTAATATTTACATCACTTGCTTTTCTGGCTTATACCAAGTCAGCAAAGCCAAAAACCTTTGCATACTATAAATGGCAAATTAGAGTCAATCAAAACCGAATAGGTGGTTATGTATTTTTATGTATGTTCAGTGTTTTGAAATGGTGCACAATAGCACACACATATACTTGTACATGAAACACAATGCATGTAACATTTACATTTTAGACATGTAGTGCATATTCAGAAAGACCTGCAGTGAGTGCCATACTAAGAGAACAGTAGGACACTGGCAGCAGAGCAAGCACAGCATTGTGAACGCACATACAAAACACACACACTCCTCACAAAGGTCGATCACACAAGCTCCAGTGGACATATCCCTGTCTCCCTGAGTTCTTCTGTCTCTCGCAATGACATGTTTATATACCCACTGAGCATAGATCAGAGCAGCGGACAGATAATATAGAGCCACGTTGATGGATCTGTTCCTGCGCTCAGACGCTCCCCGGCTCAACTCCGTCTCACACAAACATCCTGTATTAAATCTCCTCACACAAGCCACTTTTTATAGGCACACATTTGTATTTCCTCTGACTCTCTCTCTCTCTCTCTCCCTCTCTCTCTCTCTCTCTCTCTCTCTCTCTCTCTCTCTCTCCCTCTCTCTCTGGTACACACACAGACACACATGCAAGGATCCAGATACAAACACACACACCCATTTATAAAGCTTGCACGCGTGTAGGCTATAGGCACAAGCACAGAAACAAAAAAAAAGCACACAAAAACACACCAGCAAACAAGTCACATTTCAATGTATTTACTAACACGGGAACAAATTCGGGGGGGGGGAAATGCATGTTTGATTCAACTTTGAGAAGTATTTCAGTAGTTCGGCTTTGAATCTTCAAAATATCACAGATTCACCCAGTAAATTGACTGAGACACATACACAGGAACATCAATAGGTGTTTCATGTTTTTTTTTTTTCTTTTCTTTTTTTGTCTATTTGTTGTAATCAGACTGCAGTGGTCTCAACCTGTGGCAATCAACTGTTGTTTCCATGGAAACAGGTGGAAAGCTTTGTTCGAACAGGGAGGGGTGAGAAAAAAAAAGACAGAGAGAGAGAGAGAGAGACAGAGAGAAAGAAAGAAAGATAGAGAGACAGAAAACGAGATAATGAGAAGAGGTGGGCAGAGGAGGAAGGGAAAGGAACAAAGAGAGAGAAGCAGGAGAGAGAATGAAACGGAAGAAGGTAGAATACATGGATGAGGTCGTGGGCTAGAGACAAAGTTTCTGCTCCTCTGATCCGTTCCCACATCCAGAATAGTTTCACTCTAAAACCAGATGTCTCCCATTTGAAGAACAACTGTACCGGCACAGGCCTTGAACTCGCGGCATCTGGTGTCGCAAACATCTAATGTGTTTATCAGGAGCATTCTTAACACAGTGTGCAGGCTATTATTTCTTCCTACTGCCAAGTACCTGCCAAGTAGGACGTGCATGTGTGTTTTTGGCTGATTGATGTTGATTCCACTCGTACAATCCATTTTCCATAAACACCAAAAGTAAAGTACTCGGGGCAAAGGTGAAAAGTGACTAAGTACATTTACAAAAGCGCTGCACTTAGAAAGAGTCTCGAGCTCCTCGCTCTTTACTTGAGTATTTCCATTTTGTGTGATTTTATGCTTTTACTGCACCACATTTCAGAGACAAATGTTGTACTTTATACCGCACTACAATTACCTGACGGCTGCAGTCGCTAGTTACTTTTCAGAATAAGATTTTACATGGAAAACTCAAAATCAATTCTAATGCAGTGTTAGGGTGCAAACTCAGCAACAGTATAAGGAGCAGTTACATTAAAATTAATGTTAAAATACAGGTTGATGCATCAACAACTGAACACTCTGAAAGGAACAATTCTTCACAGTGACTAGTTTTACTTTGCATAATTAACTACATTTGACTGGTAATATTTAAGTACTTTTACTTTAGTGAAAGGCAGGACCTGCACTGTTACTGGAGTGTTTTTCCATGATGATATCGCCACATTGTTAAAAGCATATATGTCCTTTATTTATTGCAAAAAGAATTCAAAATCTACTGCTGAGTGAGGAACTTGGCCCAAGCTCTGTGAAGATTTGGATCCTGTACAAAAGTCAAATCCTTCCGGAGCAGAAAAACAGTATCAACTTGACATCAATGCATTAGTCAACAATAAAGTCGGCATCAGTGGCATAGCTGTCAAATATCTGACTGGACTGATGTGGTGCTACTACGACTGCCTGTCAGTCATTCAGGACTAATCAATGAAATATTTAACAAGAATAGGAGAGATTGATTTATATAGAGGAAGAGGTATGGAGAGAGAGAGAGAGAATGGTTGTTAAGGTGCACATTCCTACATACAATTTTTGTACATTTACAATAGCGTGCACATGAACACCTATACATGTATCTGTGTGTCTCTACTATTTTTTCCATGATAATGAGCTCATTTTGTTTTCTCAAGATCTTGACTTATTTATGTTGTTATCCCAAGATAATACATCTTGTTTTCCCAAGATAACGTGATAATTTTCTGTAAATCTCAAGACTGTGAAACTGTGTTTTCCCACGATAATGACATAATCAATGTGAGATCTAAAAAAAAAAACAAATGCATACACAATTTGTAACCTGCAACAATTCATTCAAACACAGATTTAGATAAGAAGAAGCATGAAATGCAAATGCAAAAATAAGCTTAGTAATGTTTATGTTGAGGGTTGAGTCACTTCAGCATGTCAAGTGTGATGGAAAGCCAGAGAAAAAATAGGCCTGCACATTTCATCAGTTATTTCTGAAAAAAAAAATGTTTATGTTTTGTTTTTGCTAGATATCAATGACGTCAATAAGTTTCAAAGTCTCTCCGAGATCTTGAGAAAATCCATCCCTTATCTCGGGAAAACAGTATTTAGTTCTCTTGTTAGTATAAAATAAATAGCTCAACATTTCAAGAAAACAACAATGACCAAAGAGAAAAGTCGTTATCATGGGAAAACACAATAAATAACATGTGAACCCATGGCCTTTTCAGGCTTCCATACTTTACATCTCCTTAGGCTCACGCTGTGTAAACCATTTTTCCACAGCACAACCAGGAGCCATACAGTAATTTAATGACCTGGCACTGTCATAAAGATGTGGGAGAGCAGTTTGCTTCTCTAAGAGTATAGAGAAGTGGGAGAGGGGAGAGAGAGAGAGAGGAGAGAGAGAGAGAGAGAGAGAAGGAGGTTGCCTGACCTGACTAGGTTATGTAAACAAAACAAGAGTAGTGAAAGCTGCAGCAGCCAACAACATGGAACATTGCTTAATGAGTGTCGGCATGTACAGAGATGGATGTTTATGTGAGTGTGTGTGTGTGTGTGTGTGTGTGTGTGTGTGTGCGCAGAAGGAGGTTTGGAGGAGGGGGGCGCAGACTGCATTCTAAATGACCTGCACGCTTGTTCCCCATTTGATTTTTAATTGGACAGATTTCTCAGCGGGCTCTCCAAATTAAAAAGTCAACCATTACACATCTGACACTTATCCGTCCCATCCCCTCTGCCTGCCGCCGTATTCCTGCCATCCTGCCCTTCTCGCTACATCCATCTCTTTTTCACTGTCAGTCAACATTTTCTCTCTATCTGGCATCTCTCTGAAGCTTTCTTTACATGGCTGGCCCCAATAAAAATGGCAGTATGGCACAGGAATAACCTGCCAGAAACAACACGGCTCCACTGATAATGAGCGTCTGTCTTGTGCTGATAAAGTGTTGCATTTGTTACAGATTACCATTCTGCCAAGATGGCCCCTGTAATATATGTTTTAGTGTTGCTTTAGCTGTGCATTTCTTGGAAATTAGACATCTTTTTGGCAATGAAAACTAAACTGTATACAGCCAGTCAGAAAACTCAAACATTCTCAATAACAATTATTGTTTCTCTTGGTTGTAATCTTGTTTTTTGGTCTTTACTGTCCCTCATGATTGAAGATCTGGGAACGGACCATGGACACACAATTTGAACCTCTGTTGGCCTGATTTGGTTGAAACTTGGAAGAATGGTCGATTTTGACACTATGGTCCAGCATTGTGTATGTAATTGTAATGATTGGCCCACCAGCAGGTCTACAGGGCCCTATGCTTCATGCTCCATATCTCAAGCACAGCTCAGTCAAATCTGATGAACCTTTGGGAAAAATTGATGTAGCCTGGCTCCAGCCCTCGTGAGCTGCCAATTGTCAACAAATTCTCTGATGATACCTTCGCTTCAGACAAGTAAACAAACATGGAAGCAGCCGTGACATCGTGATGCTACTGACAGCAAACTTAATTTGCCGATTTCTTTTGATCTTGAGAAATGTTATGACATTGATGAATTAAAAAAAGAACAATTAGCCAGTCTAAAAGCTGCTGTTGTTGTGACGATGTCTGATGCAATCAGCTAACCTACTATGATTGGTTTAGCACTGACCAATGATCTTGGCCCGTAGGTGGGGCAAACACTGACTTTAGTAAATCATCTCTGACAGAGACAAGGATGACCGCCACTGAACTGCAGCTCGATTCAATCTGGTCTGGAAACATGGCCACTGAAATCCAGTATCCACAAGATGAAACTGACTGGACACCACGGTGCCACCAACAGGCGAAAAAAGTTCCCAAACTACAAGCAGCAACTTTCACATCACATACAAAACAAAACAATTACACCCACGACAACCTGCACCAATCATGGTTGACTTGTTGCTGTTACCCTTATGGCCCTTACAAATAATATCAATAATGATGAGAATAATTAAGTAAAAGTAATTATCATCAGATGCAAAAACAGACATATAGATGCACCACTTTCACTAGCATGTACTTCTTCTTCATGTAGTCTCTTTTACAGACATTTTACTGGGTCAAAAGATGGTCAGAAAGAACAATTTACAATCTACTAGTGTACTGGCTTGTCAATTTAGCAGAGAATTACAAGCCGCATCAGAGCCACAAATTTCCTCGGACAAGGGCCTGCTGCTCTCCTTTTCTCGTTAAAGTTCTCCATCTCCACCTTCGTCCCTGTCACTCTATTTTTACTCTCCATTGCATCCATATTTGGAATATAAAACACTGCAATAAAAGCAAACAGTGCAGAACTAAAGAAGCAGTAAACATGCAAACATATGCACACACACACACACACAAATATGCCCAGACAACACAGACGGGGCCGTTATTACAACCTGCAGCACGCACACACACACACACACACACACACACACACACACACACACACACACACACACACACACACACACACCAGGAACCATAAAATTTTCTCTCAAGGCCATACTTCTTCTGATTAAATTCAGCAGCATTTCGTCTATGCCTCTATACGGTACTGACACAGGACATTACTGCACCAACTTCCAGTCTGGTGTTTGATGCTAAGGGCTATAAAACTTGGAGGAACCTGGTCAATGATTCATAAGAATGGGCCCATAGGCAGAAAAGACAGCGATGATGTTGATAAGTGCATGTGTATGTGTATGTATATGCATGTTCTTGTGCTTGTGCTTTGCGTTGGCTTGTGTGCGTATCCCTGTTTGTGCACGTCTGGCTGATTTTAAGAGTTTAAGGCACGGCTGTTGGATTATTTATATTAGATCATAGTTTCACTTCAGGTAGATCTTTACTCTCACTGTGTCTCGGCCTCCTGTCTTACCCCCTTTATTCTCTGTCTCTGTTCGCTCTCTCTCTCCTTCTCTCGCCCCTCCTTTTCTCCTAGCGCCTACCACTTTCTATATACACTCTCTGCTCGAGGTGCCTTCTCTCTCATCCTCTCCTCTGCAGGGTTTCCATGCAAGACGGGGTCAGGTATGGTCCATGCATCTGCCCATGCCTAGAATAACAATAAGCTAGCCTGATGCCGCTCATGTGCTCTCTGTTTTCCATCAATGAGAGTGACAGAGAAGCCGGGTGGATATGGGAGACAAAGTGGCGGAGGCTGGCCTAGAAACGCAGCGCTGTGGAACGGCTTGTCAGTGGCTCTTAGCACTGGATCAGCCATGAGTTGTAGCAGCGGCTGCACATTTGAAATTCATATAAAACTCAAACTAGTCAGAGAAATTGATTTTGTGTTGACTTGAGGACCTGAGGAAAACTAAATTACAATATAATTCAAAATTACTGTTTTATATTGCAACAAGAAAGGCAAAATACCAGGTATTTGTTACTTTGCATCTCCTTTGGACTCACACAGGTGTATGCAATTCTCTTAGTTGCATTTTACGAGGGATTAGCGCAGGTTTAGCCACTGGGGAGTGTCTGGAACAGGTTTATACACAGCCATCGCAGAAGTCCCACATTTTACTGCAAACTAGATACACTGATACTTACTTTCTGTGGTGAAATATGTTCAAAATTCAAAAAATAAGCTTCAAAGAGCGGTCAAGTTTTCAGTCACGTCTTATAAACAGATTTTGCAGTACAACATATTGATTCAATGCTACACATTTGGGAAAAAGTTTGTTCCACAGTGGCCACTACAGCGCTAATGCATCATAATAATGCAAGATGGGGAAACTACAGCTACACTAGTCCTGCATGGGGGCATTTCTCCAGTGGCTACCAATGTACTTTGAGTTCAGGACTGAGCAGGATGGATGATTGCTACAGTGGCTGCAGCTTCAATACAGAGTAGATGCAGCTGCACCAGTGGGTGTGTCTGAAAGGGGAATTACATCCTCTTCTGTTACCTCACATTTTTGCATTCACCCCTTCCTCACTATAGACTAGAGTAAGCAAGCCTAGTTGAAAGTGGACCACCAGCGCAGTTTGAATCACTGAAACTGAGCAGTTACTACTCTGCTATTTCACATTCCTGGTATGTATGTTTATGTGCAGAGGCCTATCCTCTGACAGTCTGATCACTTGAGTCACTAACCCTCCATTCTGCATGTAGAGCCCATCAGCTCTCTTTGCGTGTGGTCCAGTCCCAGGAGCCAGCGAGAGACGGCTGCCAGCTCCCATAATGCACTCATTTCATCTTCAAGGCTCCCAGGACCAGAATTTTACAGGAGCTTTTCACTTGGCCTGTAGTAACGCTATTTATTTTTAAGTTTTGTTTGGCCTGGCTCTGCCTTCAGTGCGTCCTGATATGCTAACTAGTTGGCCTCAGTACAAATAAATGATATCTCAAGATAGCGAACAGTTGTATGGCAATACTGCTGCTCAATAAGCTGTGCATTCATTTATCCATAACTGAACACATGCATCAATACAAGGGAACACACACACCAAATGGCAAACCAAATGAAGTTACTTGTGTGTCCATTTAGCAAGCCGAATTGCCTCAAGAGCATGCATGGATTTTTGAGCATGCATGTTTCAGTAGTGGGTGTCAGCAATGGACAGACACACTCAGTTAGGGACATTCAGTATTCATGGCAGGCGCTGGTCCAGCAAAAATACGAACAGCCCCTGTTATACTTGAACATCTTGGTCACTGGCTACCATTTTAAGTGTTCAGAGTCTTTTTGCGGCACACTTTGACAGGGACTATGTCTTGGACGTGGCTGTCATGGCAATTGACTCCAAGACTCTCTGAAAACAGTCTCTCTCTCCATCAGACCATCCTGGAGCTCAGAAAGGGATGAGAAATCATTAAACTCACCTCCGTGAACAAAGTCGTGTAGCGTGCAGTCAGAGGGGCCCACCAGATGGATCAGGCTGGACTGGCTGAAACCAACTGAGTGCTGTTCTGCAATGCAAATGCAAACACAGACACACACACATTTGGCACTGAAAAAATGACATACAAGTAATTTACTCATGCCAGTAAAGGCAAAAACTAAATTCTTGGTTATACTGCCCAGCCTAAGTCACTGTAATGTGGTGACATGGACAAGTCAACGTACCTTTTGGCGGTACTTCTGCAGCAAGGTGGGTGAATAGGACAAAATTAGACCTGGGTGACAAATACTACAATAACAACACTATACTCTCAGATGAAATGTGCTTATTTGTTTGGTCACCATGCCTGGATTAGCGCTCTCACCTCCGTGCATCAAATTCATATTTAGTCTTTTACGGTGCAAGCCAACATTTTAGTGAACTGTTTATGTTTAGTTGTAGGCACAAGTTGGCCGAATATTTAAGTGTAAGTAAGGATCTGCACTGTAGGACATGAAACATACAAGGGATTTGTTCGGTTACGTTTGGCTCTTTAGCAGAAAATTGTCCCCGCCATTATGTTGCACCGGTATTTAACAACCTCACAACAGAAAAATCAAATTCATCCGACCTTCCAAACCAGTCATCCCATAAAATAGTCATTATAAACAATTATGACATACAGATTAGGTTTAATTTAATGCTCCCAAAGGGGTATTTTCTGGATTCCACGCCACAGTTTGTTATGACAGCACTGAGTGATGCAGTAATGGAAAAACATATTCCATTTATTGCCTCGTATTGTCATTGGCACCAAATGCGAGGTCCCGCATCGTGTGTGCCTGTACAAACTTATGTTACTGCACTGTTTGTCAATATGTCCCTGCAACAATTGCACCAAGTCAAATTTCAGTATTTTCATTGTACTGTGAATAGAGAGATATTGATTCTGGCTCTGACAAGTCTGCACACTGCCTCTGTGTTCAAACAGTGTAGGTGTTATTTGATAGTATTCGCAGGTTAAACTGCAACAATAAAGAATCCTCAGTTAGAGAATGAGTGAAAGGATTTTAGCTCATATCGAAAACGTCTTTCAGTCCATGTGAGGGTGAAAACACCGTGTGTCTGTGTGCTTTGTGTCTTTGCCTCTGGTCTGTGTGAACAGTAAATGTGGACTGAATTTGCTGTCTTGAAAGCAAGAGGTTATGAGTACCAGGGTTAGGCACAGACGGCAACACCTCTTCATTCCTCTCTTTGGTCTCCAGTCTCTCCATCTTCTGGGCCTCATAGCGCTTTTTTCCCTCTTCCTCTTGTTCTGGACTGTCATACTATAGGCAGGACACACACACAAACACAAACACACAGACAGAAAGTATATAATGAAACACCTGTGAACATACAGAGACAGGTGTTTGCGTATGTTTACCTGCACTTAAACACATTTGATCACACTGACATTCAAGAAATAAGAGATAAGTACGATTGACTGTTCACGCTGCTGAATGTCAGTATTTTTATCTTGACCAGATGGCTCCTCATGAATTTTCTCTCCTTGACATCTGTCAAGTCTTCTCTGATATACATATGGAGGAGAGAGAGAGAGGGAGGGAGCGAAAGAGAGGCAGAGACAGAGAGAAAGAGATAGAGCTCACAGAGTCATATCATAGATAGTAGAGAGCTGACTGAGAAAAAAACGAGTATTTTAGCTTTCTAGAATAAAATGTTCATTAAGGGATAATGTCAGACCAACCAAGTTCCTCCATGTACCTTAAGAGCAGGCACTTCCATGATCTTGTCGACATTCTGCAGAGAGACGGGGACGTACCACAAGGCTGCCTTGTTGGTCAGTTTCTTGGTCCCTACAAACACAGAAAAAAAGATAATGTCACAAAACCTCATCCATTTTGCACATTCTTTTTTGATGGTTGTGTGATTATAAAGTAAGAATGTACAGTTTTGATTTTCTGTGTTTCTAGAAATAACGATGGGGCAAACCATTTTGCAACACACTGCCAAAACTGCAGTCGCTTTGAGAAAAAAATACCATGTATTGGTCCTGCCTAAAGATCAGCCTGTTCTCTGCAAACAAAGATGCAAAAAAAAACAAGTGTGGAATTTGTTCGACAGTTACACAAACATTCATATCGTATTCAAAACATAATCTCACGTTTATTAATCTCGCTACCATTGTCGCTGCAAGGTTCAACACAGCATAATAATAATAAAGTCCTGAATTTTCAGTGCTCTGATCCGCTGATTACAAAGTGGAATAAATGTAATAGTGATTCACTCTCATTTTCTCCCTGTGTTATGACATTCAGTCTTTTGGCACTGTTTACTCAAACACACATTATGCAAGAGGTGCTGGCTTCTGTGAACATTCAAGTGGCTTTAACAAACAATGATAGATTTGATGCAGCTTTTTAAAATGTAGGCGGGAATGTAGGAGATTTCGCTGAAAAATCCATGATTACCGTTTCACTTGTCATCTCAATTTGACTTTTAACATCCAACCTGCCAGGATGCATTAAGTAAGATTTTTACTGCACCATGGCACAAAATTACCTTAAGACCATATTATAACTATTGATAACACTAACCAGGTGCTTTCAAAACTCACTTTCTCTGTCCTTAATCTGTTTTTTTTTTTTTTTTTTTTTGAGTGCTATGAATAAGACACCAGTGTTGCAAGAGATTTTGTTCTCAAGACAAATAAGCAAATGACAAGTAATGTTATTAATACAATATTTGACACTGTTCTGTTATGGGTTTTGTTGCTCTGTTTGCCGGATATCTCAAAAAGTGACAAGTGGATTGACATAAAAGTTCATGGAAAGGCTGGTTATAGGGCAAGGAAGAACGGATTACACTACCTTTCTGAGTCATTTGCCAAATGGAGGCCTGAGAGCGGCCTCTCACATAAAGACATACAACACTGGCAAACTGCTAGGAAACATTAAAAAGGCAAACACTCCACTCCATCAAATAACTTGGGGACACTGGAGAGCTCATTTCCAGTTTGGACACAACCGCCGTGCCAATTTTATGGGTGAATATCTCCTCCACAGAGACGCACCCCTGATGTCCGCTGAACAAATACCATGCGGTGTTGCAATAACTCATGTGGCGTTGCAAAAGCGTCTCGAATGTGAACAGCCATATATCATGTCCCATTTCAGCCACAGTCATGAAAATGTGTGCTTCTGCTGATGTGAAACAAGTTGGTAATGTGGCAGTGAGAGAAATTAATAACGCTGGTGAAAACTGCACATGTGGAGTGAGTGCCGGTGCCACCTAGTTTTAGCTTTGCATGACCCAATTTTACAGACGGTAAATACATTCCTACATATTTAAATAACAGCTGCTATAAATATCTTAAATATGCACCACACAAGTCCATGTGTGTACAATGATGCTTTGCTTTACAAATACACACCAAAACATCTAATCTAAGACCTAGACACCAATTATAATTCTCTTTCAAACCCTAAATAGCCCACTGTTACCCGATAACCATTTAAACAGCTTTTAAAACTGCTAATCAATGTATCAGTTGCTCCACTGCTTAGTGGTAAGTGAAAATACAGTCAATATTCTCACATAACAATGAGTTAATTAAGCTTCTTGACTCTGCATTTTTTTACCCCAACCTCTCTGAAACCAATTAGTCTAACAAGCATAATGAATTCTACAATTTTATTATCAATGCTTTGATTAAGGAGCGGTCTGACTCCTGACTGGAATATAAAGGGTGTTGCACTAAATTGAAGTGTGTACATGCATCATGCTATGATTGAATTTAGAGCATTTGGTATTTCCACATGTTTTTCCATGTCATTAAGCATTTCACTGGCTGGCGCTTAGCATCTCTAGCTATGCCTTTCCCTGCAGAAAGTTAAGTGCCAGCAGAACTGGAGACAAAACTCCCTGGAAATCACATCTCATAGCAATCAGGCGTGGAGGTTGTCATAGTGATATCTGTTCTATTCTGCCTACACTTTTTCACTTAATTCGCTAACTGAGAGAGAGGGGCTATTTTGAGGTTGTGTTGTTATGGCACACAAGGAAGGCACAGAGGAAAGAGAGCACATGGCCAACAGGTTGAATGTGTTACAGCGTTATCGAGTCTGTTACTTGTCGCTGCACCATCTGATGAACTTTCCGAGGTGACTTATTTGTTTTTAATAGAATTTAATTTATCTGATTTTAGGAGGGGAAATGTCTTTTTTGCCATACTTGTGAAAGATGATGCATGGATTTGCATTTCATCAACATGCACATTGAGATACCACACCTCATCAATAAAAAATAAAATAAAATAAAATAAAATAAAATGGAGAATTGTGGCATCACATGCATTGTAATGTGTGTGTGTGTGATGCAAATGTACATTATTCATATTCTATCCTCCAGCCGTGACAATAACTGCTGCTAATGGCCGAAGAGGTGACCACAGTGAACTCGGGTGATGTAAGTATTGCAGCGTACAACAATGCTCACAAGACACTTTGTGCACACAGGAGGCGATGCTAAGTTAAGAGTGAGAGTGGGAGCAGTGGCTTATGGCAGGCTGCTCTTGGGGAATAGCATTTGCATTTTACACCCGAGTTAAAGCCGCAAAGACAGCCGGGCCGCGTTGCCATGCCGACCGCGCCTCTCTCTCTCTCTTTCTTCCATTGGCTCCCGCCCTTGCCAGCATCCGGGAAGTTGCCTACAGGAGAAGCGGAGGTATATTTACATATCCTTGACTCTACCAAGACAGAATGACTCCAGTCTATTATTAGCTTCTGCTGGACCTTTAAGTGAACTGTATGGTGGGCGAGGAGGGACGGATGGAGGGAGGAAGCGGAGTAGCAAGAGAGAGCGAGAGAGAGCGACGGAGGGTGGTGGCGAGTAAAAACCATTCCCAGTGACTGGTGACCTTTCTGACCAGAGAGCAGCCAGGGAGGCGAGGGATCTGGCTTTGAATTTCAAATCCCAGCGCATGAAGTCAATACAATGTCAATGTCTGATCCTGTCGCCTGCTCAGTTTGTGCACCTCTATTACTGTCAGTTTACGTCCACAAACACAGCACATACTGCTCCATCTATGCCTGCAGTATTACAAACACTGCCAAAAAAGGAACTTAAAATGACCATGTGCATCTTAAAGTCCCAATGTGCAGAGCATCTTCCAATATATCATTCTCATGTTAATTGTAATTGTATAGAGTAGTGGCTGTCGAAAAAAATGAGAAAACAGTTTTATTCTGTCGTCTTCTCTGGGTTTATTCTATATATTATTATTGTACTATGTGCTATTTATTCTGTGGGCTTGTTTTATGTTCTAAGTGCGATTCCCATTCAACCCAGTGCAGGATACAGGGTTGGCTTATGCCACATTATTATGATTATTATTATGAATCATAATGACTTGCAAGTGTCAGCTGGAAAGTTCAACAGGGAGGTAAAGTAAGCTAAAATTATTTATGATTTGTCTTTGTGTTCTTTAAACACTAGTTATCCTTTGGCTGATTGTTCTTTGTCTTGTTTTCTTTTTTGTTAAAATTAATATAATGTCATAAAACAAAACGTAAACTACCATTGCAATTCTGCAAGTCTATATCAAAAGGAAACTATTAAATTGTTAATTTAACATAAAACATGTTGAGATTTATAACAGGCAGTGTATAACAGATTTATAGCAGGCAGGGTGGGTTTGTGGTTTTAAAAAGCGTGCAAATAAAAGAAGCATTAAATTGGGATTTATTTACCTGTAATACCTCGTGGGGAGCGAACAACATGAGGATACCATTTTCCTGATACTTCAGCGTTATTTACTGCCTAATTGGATATGCCAGAGCTTTCAGCAGCAACATTTACGATTGCTGGTTGTAATTACCAACTGGATGTCGACTTGTACACTAATAGCAAGTTGGAAGATGGTACTTACAGTAAATATGAGGCTGTGGTTGTGGTATTAGCTTGTGCATTAACGTTTCCATTAGGCATACAAACAGGAAGATTTTGGCTATGTCCACGCCGAATGCAGGCCACAAAAATCAGCTCTCTCACATTTCCAAAGTATCAACCCATTAATGGCACAACAATATACTGTAATTTGGGCTGAAGCACTTTGGGTTTTCAAAGCAGCTTTAACATGTGGAGATTTTTTGTTTTGAAATAATAAACCCTGTTGACCATCTTGACATCTGGGACAAGGGGACACATCCTCCCTCTTAAACCTTTTTCCATCCCAATCCCCCCCCTTCCTTCATTTCCATTCATTTTTGATTTAAGACATCAATCATTATTTCATCCCGTTTTTGGAATTCCCTGAAGGACAATTTCTGTTCCCAAAGACTTTGAACGGGCCAGAGTCCCAGTGCGCTCGATCTGAAGGTCTCCCCTCTTTATTTGCTTATCCCCCCTCTCTCTCTCTCTCTCTCTCTTTCTCTCTCTCCCTTTATCTGGCTATCTCTCTCCCTCTCCCTCCAGCTCACCCTTATCTGTTCATCCGTTCCCTTCCCGTGCTTTTACATGATTTATTACTCTCACTTTTCTTTCCGACCTCTCATTCTCTTTCACTCATTCACCCCTCCTTGTACCCCTCTGTCTCTCTCCTGCTAGCTTTCACTCTCTTCCAAACTGAAAAAAAAGACCTCTTGTTTTCCTTGCTCCTTCCTGAACAGCGTGTTCCAGGCTCACAGACAGTGCAGCGGGGATCGTTCTTACTGCTTGATCCCCATGATCAAAACCACAGATTTTCCATTGCTCTGAGCCAAGGCTCCATTACTTTTAACTGCAGTCCCACGGGGGGACGTTACGGCCTAATAGAAATAGATGAAGTCATGCCAGGAGTAGTGTACTAGGATTGAGAATTTGAATTGACAAGTACAATACCACACAATTTATACTTATGACATATTTCAAGTGGGACAGTCCATTCTGCGTTGTGAACATGAACAACTCCCTTGTCAAGCAAAAGCCAGAAGTTACGCTCAAACCTGAGACGTCTTCCAGCTGTGAGATCTGGTGCTGCTCCACAGATGATGGATCGGGGACAGATTTAGGATAAACATTGGCTCTTTTTATACTCATATAAGCTATATTCTTTGACTAGAGTTGTCTGCCCTGATCCAAAAACTGATACCCTCAATATAGACTTTGAAAATGACTTTGGGTGCACTAAAAGCCTTGCAACCATTTTTCATTTCCTTCAATTTATTCTCCATGAAGCCGCGCTGCACTTTATATCTTCAATACAAGAAAGGTCTTAGTTTTACCCGATTTTACATCTTGATGACATCGCATGTCTTGGTCCGCTGTTTTAAAGGATCACTTCACCCAAATTACAAAAAAAGATGGATACTGAGCACAAAACAAGCCTAAGATAATTAATTTATTGTCTGTGCATGCATGTGTGTTTGTGTGTGTTCACCTAAATGTTGAGACTATTTCCCAGCTGCAGTATGCACTAGGATGTGTGACCCACCAGGATCATGGCTAGAACCGTCATGCTTATTTTAAGCCTCGCCCACAATGCATTGCTCTCTCCCTCCGTGCATGCAAGTGTGCATGAGCGTGAATGTGTATGTGTGTGTGTGTGTGTGTGTGTGTGTGTGAGCCGCAAACTGTGTAAACTGTGTTTATGTAAATTTGCTTCTGTGTGCATGCAATAAAATAATTATTTCCTCTGTTGTAAATGAGATGTGTATGTCTCATACACACTCCATGCACATCAATGTGTGTGTACTTGGGTTCATCTCTGTGTGCTTAATTATGTGTGTGTCTAAATGTAGGTGTGCACAAAATGTGTACATGCAAATACGTGCGTGCGTGTGTGGGTCTTTGTGTAACCCTGTCAGTGTTGAGTGCAAAAGCTTGTTTGTGTGTGTATGTGTGTGCTTTTGTGTGCATGCAACTATAATGCATATCTGCCCCTCTTTATGTGTGTCAGAGTGTATAATTGGGAGCGTGTGTGTGTGTGTGTGTGTATGCATGATGTTTGTTTGTATGTGCGTGTGTGTATTTGTGTGTGCATGCCTCTGTGTGTGAATGTGTAGATATGAACATGTGCCTGTGTATACGTGTTTATTTTTGTGCATATGTGATTCTGTGTCTTTATGTGTGAGAACGTGCATAAGAAAGAGAGTGTAGGTATGTGTGTGTATTTGTGAGTGCGTGTGTGTGTGTGTGTGTGTGTGTGTGTGTGCGTGCACATGTGCAATCCGCCTAGCAGGGACAATCATCACGGCTCGTGCCCACAGTAGGCAGCCTTCCCCTGGGGGGCCGTGACTGAGGCCTGCTTGACGAGATGCTGCCTGACTGACTGTGGAACCTGGATGCTTGCCTCCTCCCCCAACGCACACACACACACACACACACACACACACACACACACACTAACACAGGCATGAATACACAAGCATAAACATGAATGCATAAAGACAAAGATGCATGCACAGAGCATGATATACATGCTGACACACTAAACATAGACAGTGACATGCATGTAAACGCCAACACACGCACACGCAGATATACACACACATGCACACACATGCAAATGCATGAAAACACACACAAAACGCTGCAAAAGCATGCATGGCTGCACACACACAGACCTCCCAACACACACAGAGGTACATAAAAATATAAACACAGAAACACAGGCCCACAGTAAAACACACACACACACACACACACACACACACACACACACACACACACACACACACACACACAAACAAACAACCAAATTCCAATCTGGCCTCTCCTGCAGTCCTGTCTGATCCATCCATCAAGTGTTTGCCTGGGAAAAGATCTGGGAATGTGCACCATCAGTAAAACCATGCCAGTTCACAGTGTGATTGCTGCGTTTTTATTTTTTTTCCAGGAAGTGGAGCAGTGTGTGTTCTGCGTGTGTGTCTGTGTGTGTGTGTGTTTGTGAATGAGTAGGCGTGTGCATTATGTTTTATCACTTACAGCATGTCAACCTACATATCGGGCTCAGTATGCATGCAAATTTTGTGTTGTTTCTACACATCCATGTGTGTATTTATGTAGCCTGGAAATGTGTGCAGGACCTTTTGTGGGTCTCTGTGTGTGTCTGGATGTGTGTGTGTGTGTTTCAATATGTGTCAGGTGCGTGCACTGTGTTGGAGCATGTGTGCAGGTACATCCACTTGGCATCCGTGTCTGACTGGGCCACAGTGTGTGAGGCCTGACGCTAAACCGACATGACAGAAGCAAATAATGTCTGCTCCCGTTATCTTCTCTTCCCCCTCGGCCCCGCAGGAACCTTTAAAGGGCCAAACACTGACAAAGCACATGCATACACACATGCACACACACACTCGCACACATACAGTACACATGCACACACCTCCGTACACATACAGTGGACACACAAGTGCACCTACACGATCACACACGCGCATGATATGCAAATGTCTACACATGCTCACACACGTTTTCCCATCCTACGCCATATAAGCGGGTATCTAAATGCATAGAGCAGATACAACCACACACACTCAACTTCATTTCATTTTTTCACTGGTATTGGCACATGCATGAGTGTGCGCACAAATCCACCAATCTAAAACACAACCATGAACAGATTTATGTGCACGGTACCACATAAATACAAATAAACACTGGTGCGGAAAGAACAGAGACGGGTGTCATTGCCCATCAAAATCTATAAAACACACAGAAACTATACATTTATATGGGTAACAGCTATGTCAGTACATGCACACACACACATACCCACCTGTATACACACATAAACAACCTACACTCTTCAATAGGTATGACCCAATGGAGCAGCAAGAGTCTATACAGGCCTCTGTTATTAAAATACGCATATTCAGATAGTCCAAGGATGGGATTACAGGCTGACTAAAACATGACCCTGATTAATATGAATTAGAGTGACGGCATTTACCAATACACAGGATTTACTGTAACTTTTCCTTGTGTTATTTTAGGACGAGCATGTGAGCAGAAAATGGTGGCTATGGAATTTGCATGAATCTACTCTCGGGCTTTATAATGACTGATATTGATTGTTAAGTTTATAAATCGCAGACTTGGGCATGCATAGCTGTGTCCCCCCAGAAATATTGTTGTTGACGCTGGGTTTATAACAAAATAATTAAAAATGTTTCAATCATGCATCTGCAAAATGGCTCACCAAATGATCTGCATCTGCGGTTTGCTACCAAACAACTCTGTGTCTGCATTAAATGTTAATATGACCAAAATATATGCCAGTATATTAAAATTATTAATATATGGCACTGTTTCTCATCAAAATAAAGTCTAAAGCAGTGAACCGTTTGGTGTTAACAAAATTGGCATTGTTAAAATTTTGTTTTATGCCCAATTTGTCGCTCAGGAATAAACACAGAATTCCGTGCAGGCAAAAGCGCCTTCTTTTAAACGCAGTTAAAAGTGTTATGACTGCACTGAATCATGAGTCTCGTAATGTGCATCGAGCCGAACTGCGAGCTGAGCAGAGCATCCCGCCGCTCTTCAGCTCTCTTCCTGATCTGCCTGATTTGGTTACCCTCTCCTGTCAGGAAGGACCCCATGCAGCAGGCTGTCCATGGCAGTGCCTGTGCGGATGCTGCTCTCCACCTGTCATCTCATATCTCTGCCTCCGCCTCCGTCAACCTGCTTCCAGCCCAGCAACCAGCCAACCAACCAGTACAAGCCTGTTGCTAGGGCAACGGCTGCCTAGGGGATACCTCTTTTGTTTCTCACACCTCCTTTCCCTCCTCCTTCTTTCGCTCTCTCTTTCTTACTCTCTCACTCTCTTCCTCTTTCATTCCCTCCTCTGTGCCTGCGCCCATCGATACGTCTGTCTGCCCTTTCCCTCCTCCTCTCTGTCTCTCTCTCTCTCATTCTGTCTGTCTCTCTCTCTGTCTTTTATTCTGTCTCTCCTCTTTGATCTCTTCAGATAGAGGATGGACATGTTGCTCTGATGCCACCTTCTCACTGACCACCGCTCATTTTTACCGAAACATATAGGATGATACAAACCATTTCCTTCCTGCAAGTAAAATCATCCAAGAAAATTAATGTCCCCTACACTGATTGAGATAGGATTTTATGTTTGTGTGTGTGTGTGTGTGTGTGTGTGTGTATAAGTGCAGATGCCCTTTGATGTGAAATCAGAAAGTGAGTTAAACATACAGAAGAGAAACAAGAGATTTTTCTGTCACAGGCGTTCTGTGCATCGCTGTCGCTGTTGGCATTTGAGGGTTCAGTGATAACACTAGGTCAGCCTGATGTGATGTTCCCTCTGTCTTTATCTCAGGGACATTGAGGTTCTGTGTGTGTCTGTGTGTGTGTGTGTGCCTGTGCCTGTATGCATGCGAGACTGTGTGTGTCTGTGTGTCTGCATCCATACATTCGTGTGCATGATTTTATGTGTTCAACAGCCAAAGACAGTGCACACAAAATGTAAATAAATCGAAATAATGAACAAGAATTACACTCCACATCACTTTGCAAAATTACTACAACTGCAAAACACTATGGATCTTAGTTTGTGTTCTCCTGCTAAGACATGTACATCAACAACTCATGAAAGCAGGTCTCAGTGTTTCAAGAGCTGCTTCAAAGGACGGGTTTCTTGATCTCTGCTGCCCTCTACTGATAGAACAGCAGTATAGCACAATGAGGTCATTCATTAACCTCCAGCCATGGTGAAAAGATTCAAAATGAGATTTCCGGATTTTTGGAGAACTGATACATACTCAAACAGGGTGACTACTAATAATAGTCCATTTAACAAGACTGTAAATAACCCGAGTAGGGAACTTGACAAGGCACTAAAAAATGGAAAATCATATGTGTTGAGTGACAAAATTCAAGATTAATTTCCAAAATGGAAGCACTGTGTTAGAAATTAACCTTGAAAGTGTCTCTTTATAGTTATACGTTCTGTTTTCCAGCCCACATGTAACAAAATTCAAAACACTTCATGTTGATTTTGCACATACAGACAGGGTGGGGAAAGCTGAAGTACCTTATAGCTGGCACATAGCCAAAACAATTCTGACAAATTAACATGGAAATAAAAAAAGATATAAATTCTGCATATTGATATATATTCATATAATCTATCACAAATTATAACCAAATGTTTTCATTGATCACCTGATAAGTAAGCATCTCTTCTTTATCTCTTTTTGGTAGTGTTTATGAGATTGTAAGTGCATGTGTGTGTATGTGTGTGTGCAGGTGTGCTTCCATGTGTGTGTGTGTGTGTGTGTGTGTGTGTGTGGGTGTGTGCTTCTGTGTGTGTGTGTGTGTGTGTGTGTGTGTGTGTGTGTGTCTATCTGTCTGGGAATGCTTTTGTACATGAATATCCATGATTTGTTTCCTCATTCTTTTTTTGTAAATTTGTTTTCTCGTTCCCTCATGCCAATCAAAACTAGGCTAAAGGTGAACACTGCAGAGCAGGGTAAGAAAAGAACACCTAATCACTCAGAATATTAAGGTCAAATGTTGGCTACCTGTTGCATTTTTGATATTCAGCTCTTTTTTCATTTTTTGGCAAGAAAGAAATCTCAGTTAAAGCTGCAGTAAGTAATTTCTTACCACTAGAGGGTGTTGAGAGCTCAAACTCCACAAACACAGGTTAGGTTTTCTAAGTTAAGACAAAGAAATGCATTTGAGGATGGAAATGAGGGATACATTTCACTCTCACAGCACTCCTCTTCGATCCTCTTTAATGAGGCTGAAGCAGCGAGGGGATGAAGAGGAGGGCAGAGGAGAAGTTTACTCAGGCCAAAACAGAAATTTAGAAAACTGAAACCAAGAAATAACATCAGGCTGGCTGTTGATTGTGTAGTGGGACGAAGACCTCCAGTGATGATTCTCATATTGCAAGGGGTAATTTTACTGTAAAAACACATGCAATATTGCTTAATGTAGCTTTAATTACTCATTTACAACTTACTGACTTAATGCTTAACCCTCTGATGCATGAATTATGAAAGCCTGAGTCCAGATTTTTTTCTTATGTGTTTTTACTCTTCTTAGGGCATGAACACTTTTGTGTGTCTCCATACTTCTTTCAGGATGCAGGACTGGTATTACCATGTCATGATACTAGTATTAATATGTTTTCAGCAACAAGAATTGACAGTCTGCATAAACCTCAATGGGGGGGGGCAGCAGAGAGCATTCTAACAGCTGATATGCAATTCCACCATAGAAACTATTGCATTTAGGAGAAAATTACTTTTAAACAGCTGTCCACTGTAGTGACCGCTATGCGCCAAAGGGTTAAAGAGATTTAAGCTGCATATGTATTTGTTTCTATGTATTGGTTTCAATGAGGAACATGAAGCAGCTGGTAAATGATGAGGTACGTTTTGCATGCAGCTACCTGTCAGTATGTTCTCCGCCACGACTTTGACCTGCACCTCAACCGAGTGCTTGGAGGCATAAGTGATGTCGGCACTGACATGGGCGACCTCGCCGATGAACATGGGGTACAGGAACTCTGTCTTCTCTACTCGAACCAGCGCGGCCACACAGCGGTCCTGGAGACAAGAGATGGGAAAAGGCAGAGCTGAGCAACCTTTCATAGCCACAGCGAGACTGCAATATGAATAATGTAAAGAATGTATATTTTCAATAAAGCAGCACTAACACTGGAGCACTGATCGGGCAAATAATTACAAAAACCCTGGACCAACACACGCAATGTTTGCATAAAAACACGGAAAAGTCACAGAGTTATTTGTCAGCTGTAGCCCGCCTCGACACATTCACATCAGATTTAACAAGATTCCTGTGACCACGGAAGAAATGCCAGGTCAAGAGCCAAGGAGGAAGGCATTCTCAGGTCAAAGAACCTCTTATCACATTCCCCACATCAGGGAAGACTCAAGATGTGTGTGGGACTGCCAGCAGGTCCATTTGCAAAACAAGACGACTCAAATCAAACCGGTTTTAAAGGTAACCTGATGTCTCCAAAGATAATAGCAGTCATCTTGCAGAAAATATGTGTCGTGTTATCAGCGAGAAGAGATGGGAAGGGAGACCAGGAACCTTATGTACGACCTCAAGAGACACATGACACAGTGATTTGTCCTTAACCTTAAGTCTTTATTCTTGTCTCTTTTTTTTTTTTTTTGACAGAAAAATTAATGTAACCATAGAAAAAGACAAATCATTGACTTTCCTCACAACTGTCATACAAGCAACAGAACAAAACGAGCATGGTCTTCTGTTGACAGCACAACCTCTCAGAATATTTATCCTTATTCTCAACCGTAGAAAAGTAGCTGTAAAAGTTCATGTGAGTTTTGTGGGTATCTCAGTGAGACGGACTGTTTGCATGCGCCAGTGTGCATAACATGTTCGTGTTATCGCTGCAACGTCAGACTGAGAAATGTGACAAACAAGTCTGCCATCAGTTGATAGGATCAAAGTATCTGAGGTGGCATGAATAGCATTCAAATCAAAACCAGGCTAAAGGTGAACACTGAGGTGAGTCCGGGCATTAGGTGAAAGGTACAGCAATCAAGGAAATCTGGGTGAGGCAGTGCTGAATGTAAATCATATTACCTTGCAGGCATGCAGTTTGAATATATCACCTTCAAATGCTGTTTACTGGCACTTCAATGGCTAAACTGGGTAAACTACCTCATGTTTGTCATGTTTGTTCATATCTAGAAGATTGCAACCTGAAGTGAGATGAATCTAACTGCAGTTTTTAGATGCTGGCGCTCTAAAGCAGTGCTTCAATGGCATGGTGATGAACAACTCAGTCAAAGAATGATTTTCCTTTTTCAGGTATTTCATTTGATGTATTATCTGATGAAGGCTAGAGGTTGTAAATGATAAAATATTCACAATAAAAACATAGAAAAAAAATATTAAATTGACATGATAATAATTTTGCATGCCTGAAATAGCTTTTGTATGTTTCCTATCCAACGAATCCTCTTGATGATGGCCAAACAGGTCAACAACCACTGCTCCAAAGGGTGATTTACATTTCTGAAAGAGGTGGCTGCAGACAATTTATTGTCCCGTTTTTGCAACTTTAAATATATCTAAAGTTCCTATGCATAGAATATTAAGCCCAGTATATCTTATATATCCTGGGCATAGTGTAATGGTTGTAGAAAAATTCATGGTAAAATAGACCACATTTCTATAGTGCTTTTCTGGTCTACTGACCGCTCAAAGCGCTTTACAATGGTTGCCTCACATTCACCTATTCACACACACACACACTCACACATTGATGGCAGGCTACCATGCAAGGTGCCTAGCTGTCCATCAGGAGCAGTTAGGGGTTCATTGTCTTGCTCAAGGACACTTCGACACACTCTGGAGGAGCCGGGGATCGAACCAGGAACCTACTGATTACCACACACCGCCACCGCCTCCTGAGCCACAACACGTTTTCACTGCACTGAGATCATTGCAGTGAAAACGCTTTTACTGTATGCCTCACTGTCTGTTGGCTCTGAGTGTGCTTGAATATGATTTGCTGTGAAATGTGCAGGCCTGACATAAAACACAGAGAAGGTGGGGGGGGTCTCTGTGCGATGGCTGTCATAAAGTGCTACCACTGATGGACTCAGGGGGGCGCTAAAGTTGGGAAATTTTAAAATTCTACTGACAGTTCGCAGTATATAATGAAGAAAAATACTGCTTAAGGTTTTTATCCATTTGACAGCTGATAGAAAACACATGTTTTCACATCACAGACTGGCGAGGAGCACAACATGCACAAATGTTTCAAACCATAAGCAGGGGGCAAGACTTTTTATTCATTTATCAGCAATTAAACCACACTTATTTCTCTAGTGATTGGACAAATGTATTGATATAGATATTTACAGCCAACAAATGATCAACAAAAGCTTCAAGAGAGAAACCCTTTGTTCTTTTTCCTATAATTTTATGGTGACGTATGAACGAAGTCGCAGTCTCACCTCGTTCTGTGTGTTACAGTGCCGTGTGCCAATGATGCATCCGGCCTCCTCGATCATCTTCAGGATGGTGCCACCGTGGACGTTGCCCACAATGTTGGCATCATCTGGGCACATCATCCTAAAGTAAACACAGGATTAGTTAGCATTAGCGTTGAGCTTGGATCCTGCTGGCTCTTTTGGGAGTTGTAGTAGTGTGTGTGGTAGCAGAATAGAGCTGCTTTTGGGTTACCAGGAACAGGAACTGCCCCAGCACTTTAGCTCCCATCTTCACTGAGACACATGGGTGAGTGGAGACCAGTGAGTGGACTTTCACAAGTACATACAGACAGCAAAGTGGTGAGTCACATTAGAGAATGCTAAGTGAATGGTGTTTATATGACATTTTCTAAATAGAAAGCAGCAAGGAAAAGTCTGAAATTTAGGAGACATGTCCCAAGTGAGGACTTAAAAAATAATTCAGAACTGCAGCATATCTATATATCCCATGTGAATAATTAAAGGGTACAGCAAACCTAGAAAAGTGCTGCCAGCAAGCAAAAAAAGGCTTTCACTTCTTGCTATTTTAGTGTATACTGTGATGGGTTTGTAGATTTCCATGATATAAAAGCATGTCACTTCAGTGACAATCTACAAACTCGAGAGGAATGTGTACCTTGATGTCATGTCATTTCCTGTTTAGCCTTACCATCCCATCAAAATCTACTAAAAATCATGATCACAGTCTGCAATCACGGTGAGGGTGTTAAACTACTTTTGCCAGTTCAAACTTATTCTGTTATGTGCACTTCCTCCAGTGCACATAAAACAACAAACAAGTATGTACATTTGCATGAACAACAGTATGACTAACCAGTGAGTCATTTCAACACATGTGGTTAAACGCCTCAGAGGTTTCCATGTGTGCAATAAAAGTAGGAAAATCCACATTTTGAGAAGATTAGCAGTCTTGACTTACCGGAAACTGCATATGGACTTTCTCAAGTATGCACAGATTTTGTAAAAGGCCATCTTAAAAGTTTTGTTTTATTTAAATTACAGCAGTGTTTAACTGTCTGACAATAGCAGCCGCAAGCCAGTTTGAAATGATTAGTGATGTTTACCCACTACAGACCGACTTCCTTCAAATACAGATTGAGTCACAGGTTTATAATTACCTAGGGAATTTTGCTATTGCGACACCTTGTAAAGATACAACAGTGCCAGAAAAAAATGTCAGCGGTTAACAAAGATCTATAAAATACACCAACGCCATTGTGTCTATATTGTTGCAGTGAGAGACACTCAGTGTGTCTGAGTACATGTGTTAAAGTCTGGATGACTTTGCGTGTGTGTGTGTGTGTGTGAGAGAGAGAGAGAGAGAGAGAGAGAGAGAGAGAGAGAGAGAGGAAGAGACAGAGAGAGCATGCCTTCAGCATCACTGTAATGATGAGTGTAAAGAGAGAGAGACTGAGAGAGACAGGCAGAAATACAGAAAGTGTGTGTGTGTGTGTGTGTGTGTGTGTGTGTGTGTCTCAGAGATTCACTACCTGCTGAGCTGATATATGCCATCCTGCTGAGCCTCCTCTGCACCCTTGCCAACTCTGGTGAGCTTCTGAATTAGTCTTTTTTGGCGTTTCTGCGCCACCATCTGAGGCCTAAAACAAAGCATCTTTCCACTCTGGCTGACCGACTCTTTCTCAACTCTCTCAACCACAGAATGTTCACAACATCAACATCCTCTGAGATTTTGGTCCTGAGTGACATCACACAGTGACAACACTGACCCCGCCTCGAGTGCCACGACCGGCCTAACTGGATCTCAGCACGCTCACAGCTGCAGTTTAGATAGACGTCAGTCAACACTGTCATCATCATCACACTGAGGCTTCTGTGGAAGACACCACAGCTGACGCAGAAGGAGAGTGACACATCTGGCACGGTGTCATGTACATGGAGTTAGAAATATAATAATACTTATCATGAATTAGAATGTACTTTTTCATACCACTTGCATTTCTTAAATTTCCAGAAAATAGTCCCGCGGGAATCTTGACAGCGACTTATCAGTGTGGTTTATGGCTGGTGACTATATCGTTAGCTACAGAAGCAGAACATTACAGGGTGGGTGTTTCAACCAGAAATTCAAATTTGAAAATCGAGGGGTTTTGATTATTTGTTGAGAAATCTTTAGTGTGCCCGCATGATTTGCAAAAGTTTCAAAATGTAAAATGGTAAATGTGGGGAAACTGTCGAAAATAGGCCACACATTCAAAATCGCTGCTATGGTCCTTTAAGGTTAAACATCATTTGCATGTCCTTAAAAAGCTTTGCCACTGACACAGAGCAGCTGCTTAAAACTCCAACAAAAATTCCTTCCTAAAAGCCACTGCTAACATTTATTGCAACATAACTATCTCACAATGATTTGCTTTTCTTTTTTGCGAATAATACATAATTAACCCACCTAGACGAAATAACCAAAGTAGCAAAGCAGCGCAAAACAAAACTCCGGTACACAAAGTGCCCTGCTTTTACCTGCGTGGGAAAAAGTACTGGAGAGAAGACTTGATTTGTTTCAGAAAAAATTGTTGCATCATCATTGTAGTCCAGACAGTTAACCCGAAAAGTGTGAGCACAGTGACTGGAGAGGAGTCTTGCCTCAGAAGGCAGGTCCAAGCAGTAAAGTCTCAGTACATTTCCAGGTGAGACAGGTATTCGTCAAACATTTGCATCAAAGTGTTTTGGGAAGCTGACTGTGAGGGAGCTGCAGTCGTCATGACAGCAGAGGAAGCTGAGCAGAGTCTCTGGTGAGGATGGATTGAAATATTTGAGTGATGTGGTGTGAGAGTGGGTTAAAGGGAAAAATCCACCTTGAAACACCTTCACCGCTGTTCAGAAAACAGCTGTTGGTGATTTACAGCACATTTCTTGTTCTTACACCTGTGGATAACTGGACAAACATACACAGCATGACGTCAAGTTGAAATATTTCCAGTCCAGCTCCAATGGCGCTGACCAGAATGCAGGGTGACGCAAACATACCTTTGAAATACATGCAGGTGCAGGACCACCACTGTTTCAGATCAGCAGTTTTAGACAGAGATGCAGCAGGCAAATATTTCCATCAGGCGCAGATCCTTACCCAGGGGTCCCTACACCTTTTCTCAAATCTAATTCAAGCACTTTTCAAGAATTTTCAAGGTGCATTTTTTTCCAGTTTTTCCAGCACCTTATGGCTGTGGTAAATTATACGCACTCAAAATGATTATTTCACTTTTTCATCACATTAAATCCGATGTTATTGTGCTATAAACAACCAGAACTGTTTGGTAAGAGGACTCCACGCAAGGGAGACAAATTAAAAGGAAAACACAACTAAGTTCACAATTTCAAGAAGTTTCAAGAACTTCATCAAAATCCAAACCTTGAAAACACCAAATTATATTTTAAGTGTTTTCAAGGATTTCCAGTACAGGAAGGATTTCTGTATAAACCACGCTGACCTTAATCTTAACCCGAGCAAAGCCACGCCTACTTATAATCATCTCTTATCAGTTTACAGTTTTTATCAATCGCTTTTTTCCAGTATAATGAAACTGGGATCCACTTTGTCATCATCTTCACCTCCAAACCACAGCAGAAGTTTTCTGTTGCAAATGTGTTCATACCTTTTCATTGGATTCACACATTTTCACCCTCTTTTGTACAACACTTCTCACATGTGTCATTTACATGGCCCTGACTCCACTGATGTCACTATGGTGGTCAAAAGCAAAACATCTGCTCATCGCTGATAGAAATGAGCTGCATCACTGTGAAATCACTAGTGCACCTGCATCACTACCCTTTCCACAAATCACCATTCACCAATCAATCAGTATGCACCTACAAAAAAGGGGCCTATATATTGTACTCTGTATTTTTTTCAACTCCTTTGAGGTTTTCTGTGTAATACTGTAAGTGAATTACAGTATTTCAGTTTTTGCCATCAATACAGTAAAATTTCACCTCAAAGTCTCTCTGAGTTTGGATGCAGTTCTTTACTGTAAGTTCACATTTGAATGTGTAGCACACAGGAGAACCTTGTGTAGTAACTGTTTTGATACCATGGTTTCTGAGTTGACAGAGGAGGTAAACAGATTGAAAAAAAAAATTGTAAAAGCACTGATCTAAAACTGTAGATGTGGTTGCAGCTCTGTGATACTGATTTACGATGGTGACCCCATGACCTCTAGCGCCATCATCAGGCCAAATTTTCAGTTAATAGTGCTAATGTACCGAGCCCAAGTGAGGTCAGCAGCGAAAAAACAAAGTACTCTCAGTTTAGAAGTCAGTGCAGACAAAGATTACAAACCGTGCCTTTGGATTCATTTACGAATCCATGCCCATGGATTTGCCCTCAAAACCGGAGGGAACGGTTTACAAATCCAATCCACTAACATTACCTTTGTACATGAGGTCTACCATGAACTGAAGCTAACTTTACATTGTGGTACATTAGGAAGACTGAATGATCTCATTATTACAGAGAGCCAAACTGTTGAACTAGATTAAGGACAAAGTCACATGTCATTGAGGATTTGGGTCATTTTAGGGATATAGTCCCTATGCACTGTCCACTATTAATTAACATATTCAAAACTTGAATGAAGTCGGTCATTTAACTATTTGCCGGGTTCAGTTGACAAGAACAAAATAAAATGGCTGGGTTAGTTGCTATGGTGACAGTGCAGATCAGTGTCACACTTGCTTGAGAACCGAGAGGACATGTGCTGTGGCAGCTTGCAGTAATCAACGTAAGCAGTTAGCACCAACTGGGCCGAAAATCCTCAATTCCCCTGTTGAAGCAAGGCAACAAGGCAATCATCCTGCTGTGCTGATTTGAATGGGAAAGCGCATTCTTCTCCACTCAAGTTCAGTGGTTAGACCTCTGACCACACCCAATCAGAGATTTCACAGCGAAGACCTTGCGAGTGAGGTCACCAGATGAAAAATGCTCACCGTGACATCACTGGTTAGGTGTGGCCTGAGGTGTAACATGCCTGAAAGCTTAACCTTTGGAGGGCAGTGCAGCACAACTTTTCTGTACCAGCAGGCAACAAGTTCACACCCTTTTTCTGTGGGGCTGCTGAAAGTCATTCTGGGAAATGTAGGAAATCACTATCTGAAGTAGATAAGGCAGATTGAAGGAAAGTAGGTGCATCAAAAAAAAAAAAAAAGTATTGACATATATCATTTTTAAAAACATTGAAATTGAGCATTGATATTTAATACCACAGGAGTATTCAGGGGTGAATTTTTCCTTTAAACACATTCACAGATCAGCATTGAAGAAGTGCCCAGTGCTGTCATGACATCTCACAGTTAGCCACCGAGCATTGACTTTAGAGCAGTTTGGGTTCAGGTCTTTGCTCAAGAGTAATTAGATGATTATTCATTCACTTCCAAGACCCAGATTTCCACATTTCCATAAATTAACCCTCTGGTGCATAGTAGTCACTACAGTGGACAGCTGTTTAACAGTCATTTTCTCCTAAATGCAATGGTTGCATATCAGCTGTTAGAATGCTCTCTGCTGCCCCCATTGAGGTTCATGCAGAGACTGTCAGTTCTTGTTGCTGAAAACATGTTAATACTAGTATCATGACATGGTAATACCAGTCCTGCATCCTTAAAGACGTATGGAGACTCACAGAAATATTCATGCCCTAAGAAAAGTAAAAAACACATAAGAAAAAAATCTGGACTCAGGCTTTCATAATTCATGCATCAGAGGGTTAACTTTGCTTCACAAAAACCTCTCCATCTTCTCCAACTTTCGAGCTGCACTACAGAGGCGTGCACCACATTCACATGCAATCCAGATACACACACACACACACACACACACACACACACACACACAAATTCCTGAGCAGGAGTGCACAATGGCAGACCTGTTACCTTAATGAAATCATATCCACTGAGGCATTAAGTGTCGAGTTCACTACAGTAAGACCTTCATCTCCATCTACTGGCATAGCAGTGCAATGGCACCTAAACACACTCCACAAAATATCACCACCTTGTCCAGGTTTTGTTTGTCTCAATGCTTAAACATCCTTCTTTAATCTAACCTCACTTTCATCTGCAGTTCCCCTTCAAGAATAAAACCAAGGGGACCGTGTAAAGTAAAAGAGGCCTTACAGTTTTCACCAAGCTGCATCTCATCAGCCTCGTGGTCATACACTCAGGGTGTGGGGAAAAGTAAAACATCAGCCACAGAAAAAATACAGATTTTCTTGTTATGGGGTCCATTTTATTACCAAGACGATTTAAATGTGCAACAAGCTGAATCTTGGAAACAGGAGCTTTTAATGAGCACTTAAGGGCAGCATATCATTTCATTGCTTTCAAGGTAAACTGTTTCCCATTAACTTCTTTCCATGTCAGTGTGCCACCACTGAGGCCAACAGGTGACAAAAGGCTTTAGACTGTTCAAGTTGACAAGAGAGCTTGTGTTTGGTGCAGTCCTTTTCAAGTGATAGTGCCACTTATTTTTCCACCTACTGAAGGTATAAATACCCTTACATTAACATGTCCTCTCCCAAGACCAAAAGAAAAGAAAAGAAGGTTCAGGTCAGGGTGTGTTATTGTTTTCTATAAACTGAGGGTCTGTTAAGTGCTCTGATCATGCCACTGATGGCTCCACCTACTGAAGATATAAATACACTGTTCATTAACATGTTTTTAATCCAAAACAAAAATATGATTCAAGAAAAGAAAAGACAGATCTGGTCAGGGTGTGTCATTTTGTTTTGTATTAACTGTGGATCTGTAAGTGCTCCAAATAAACCTGAGCTTGGAAAAAACATCAAGGTGAAAATTTTCTATCATTAAATTTACCCCTTAAACTCTGATCATTCTTTAATTTTCCCCTTAAGAAGCTTCCAATTTGCCAAAAACAAAAAAAAATGTCCATGCTGTACATCAGTGTCACATACATATTCTACTACTGAAGCTGCATCACACCTAGAGTGAGAGAAATATTCAAACCTAAGATGCCAGTGGCTGACTCATTACATCAATAGAAAATATATAGATCTAAGTGTTTCCCTGATTCAGCAGGACGTATTTGGGTTTTAGGGAAACTGAGATCTCACCTCGAATTTCATATAAAGCTTCATATAAAGTTATGTGGTTTTGAACAAACTTCCGCCATGCAGAGTGCATTTGTAATAACGACTCCACCAAGGGACTGACAGGGTACCAGAGCTTAAAGCTTTAAGCAGGTGCATCAGCATGGGGCGCCACAATGCAGTCAGCAGTCAGTTTTGCAAAGTGGATCTCCAAAACGTGTAACTTTGACAAAACTGGACATCGTTTTAAGACATTTTAAAAAAATCCATTCCAGTCTTTGACAAGAATTGAAAAACTGACTGCTTTTAACACAAGGAAGACAAAATGGAGGCAAAGGTTTTCCACAAGTTTCACGGCCACATGAGGACAAGAGTGAAGAGACCCGTTTTAATGGATGTGAATTGTCATCTTTGGTGTTTTCCATAACAGAGCAGACGGAGCAGGCAGCACAGTGCAGGACGCCTGCGACAGGGATGCCTGGCTCCACCCCTCGATGAGCAGACAGAAACACAACCAACCCTTCATGCTGCTGGGAGTCGCAAAGGCATTTTATAGACAGCAGTCATAAAATGACAATAGGCCTGTGACACACAATCGACTGATGCAAAACCCTTCAATCGGCCCTTATTCCTGACAGGACAACACACCCGGAAATGAATTAAACGCCATATAGTCCATGCAAACTGTGCACACAGGAGGCCAGTCATCCTAACCCGCAGCCGATTGTTGATTTTTACAAAAAATGGAAAACTTTTGGTAGAGTTTCATCAGAATGATCCAGATAAGGCCAAACAAAAAAATACTTTGGGTTCAGGTTCCTTGTCATTTAAGGTTATGAATAGGTAGGGAATTTATTTTATTTTATTTTATTTTTTATTTAGCATTTTAAGGATGGGTAGGGGGTTTGTTTTATTTTATTTATTCATGGGAAGGATGGGTAGGTAGGGATTTTATTTTATTTTATTCTTTTTTTATTTTCGGAAGCGATGCATGGGTTGCTTTTTAAATATAATTAATTCAATATTTGCATAAGTTACCACCTTTTTAACGGACGGAGCAGCGTTATTACTAGCAGAGGGAGGTGTCTGGCTCACATCGCAGCGCTAGGTACCTGAAGTCAAATACATCCATCACGCCCACCACCATAGAGCCAAGCTCCACGGTGGGGGCAGCATGACGGATCCCCCGTCATGTTTGCCTACGGCACTTGCAAATCTACAATGGCACTGTTTCAGCTCTTTCACTACATCTGCAATGGTTTTCTCTTGTAGTCGGATTATTTTCACTGGTGGTTTGCGACGACAAACCACACACACCGTGCGGAAGTCCATTCTTTCCAGCCAGTGCTGTCGGTGGCGTGTGATTCCATGAAGTTATTTTCCGAAGTTACGCGAGAACGTCACAAATAAGGCGAGTGCATCATGACTCGGGGGTTAGATGGGACACTCGGTCGGGAACCGAAACCCTGAAATTATTTTTGTCTGGCCTAACGACCTTTGTCTGTCCTTGGTAGTTTTCACGCATATTCTAGCGGCGCTTGCATCGTTGAGGTCATCACATGCGACACGGACGATCTGCATCTCCCGCGGCCATTTCAATAACGTGAAAACCTCATTCAAATGTCTGAATACTTATGATTTGTTGGCCACCGGCAGGATATAGCCGATGTGTCACGGCAGAGCGAGCAATGTGCAGCCTTTGCACCGACATACGGACGCGGGATTATCTGGGCTGTCCTATGAGAGATGACCACGCAGCCAAGCCGGTAGCTGCGCTCATCTCGTCGATTATGATTCAATATCATGCCAGCGCCACGCAGGTTAAGCCTTACTTTCACATGTAATAAGCACACAGAGCTGAATAGCCTACCTGCATAACTGAATGGAGGATGCTGCCTCTTGCGCTTCAGGTACCGACATGATGACGCGAGCTCACGGTTTGCTGCTCTCGTCTGGCGGTGAGATTCCTGTGCAACGTGAGGAGAGCCGGTGGACTCCTCTGGTGTCACACGCCTGTTGTGAGCAAACTCTCCTTGAGAAATGCGATGACTCATTGGTGGGAGTAGCGATTTTTCTAAAATTTAAGACATGTGCGCATAGGAAGTTGCATGTGTATGTTTTTTTTTTGTTTTTGTTTTTTAACGAAAGTGGTCTCCTTACCTTTCACGTGTCTTGAAGTCACTATAGGACGAAGAAAGTATTGTAAAATCATCAGCTTTTCATGAGTAATAATTTTTAAAACGCTAAATGTTGGGAAAATTCATCACAGGCCAGTAAAACAGAAAGCATTGTCATGTAAATTTTAGGAGCAACGATCGTAGGAGGGCAGCAGAGACTACAGCTGGGTTTAATTCATCTGCGCAGAGACAGTTTTATAAGCTGCCTGCAGGGGGCGCACTTGACCACAACTTCCTTCAGTCCAACGGTCTGCCACACACCACACTGTTTATAACATAATGCACAAGCAGTAACGACAGATGTGCCATCCAGACTTCTAACAGAAAAATGAGTCTATATATGGTAATATGGCATATATGTTTATTGAGTGACCTTTTGTGGTTGCGCCTTGACGGCCTTGAACCAGCTCAATGACGCACGTGCGTCATTGTGCCAATAAATAATTTCCCAAATGCAAAATGTAGGCAAAAAACACAGCAAGTTTTTACCATAAAATGGCAGTTTTATTTGTTTTATACAATAAATATACAACATTTGCTGTGAATAGCAAAAATGAACACACATCCCGATAGAGATACTTAGCAGTAACATATAATGTCTACAAGTTCATCTGCACAGACCCAGAATACTGGAGTCTATAGCGCAAATTCATACGTATAAATGACCCGTTGGGTCTTACAGGGCGTTTTCAATGGCCCTTAATCACTTAGTCCTCCTTGAGGACTAAATATATAACAAAATTACATACATGCAGATTTCAAAAAATACGACTGTCTAAACTTGTCAGCTTATTCAGGACAACAGACTCGTGCGCAAAATTAAGTATATAATACTCAGCTAAGTTGATTTAACGATGAAATTTTGCTTTTCATCAACAAAAACAAGACAGTAAATCACTATGTATATTTACAAGTGATGCTATCCCAATATGTCGCCTACTTATCATGCACTTTACACCGGTTTGTCGGGTGACTCGGAGACTTGGAAATCTACCAAGGCCTCCACATGCCAGTGTTGGCAGCTTGTGGCCCCGGCTGCGCTCGGCTGGGAGCCGCACCGCTGCTGCTGTGGCTCTGGCTCTCCAGCCTGGAGCTGAAGCTGGACTTGAGGCTCAGGAGTCTCTGTTGGATCTGAGGGAAAGTCCTGGAGCTCTGGGCGCAGCAGTTCAGGCAGGCCGGGGTGATGGTGGCAGACATAGACTGTTGGATGAAGGCGTTCACCCGCTCACAAGCGTCTTGGTCCAGGCTCGATTTGGGAAGCAGAGCGGAGACGCGCTGGAGGCAGGCTTTGTAGCCCTCCTTGTAACTGTCTGTGGAATCTGAAAATTAAACGAAACATTAGTTTTGCTGTTAAAAAAAACCGATAATACGAGAGTGGATAGAAACGATAGAAACATAAGACCAGTGCAGGAGAATAACTCACTTTTGGTGTTGACAGGAGGAATGTCGCCGAGGAACCTCACAGTCATTTCCAGAATGTCTGCTTTCTCCAGCTTGGAGTAGCGAGTCTTCTGTAGAAAATGGCAGAAAGCAAATAGTCAATACCCGAGCACTTTGTCTGGCTAACAGAATGTTGGAGGATGTGTTTTCTATAGGCTACGATAAAGTGTCATATTGTGGTGGTATTACTTACATCTCTGCCAGTGAGGGGGAGTATGAGACTTTTCAAGTGGTTGAGGCTGTCGTTGATACGGGCGCGCCTCCTTTTTTCCATCAACGGTTTCATAGTCTGCAAAAAAACATTAGACCATTAGAAATTACCCAAAGAAAATCGTCCAGGCATTTGTTTCCAAGGTGAAATTTTGAAGATATCGAAGCATGTTGAATCAAAATGAAGTGACAGTTCTTACCTTTCTGAGCTCAAGCGCCTCTTTTCTTCTGGCTACAGTTAGCCTCGGAGAAAAAGATTGGATAGCATCGCTGGTCATGTTTGGAGACATTTTGAGCGTCGTCTTTGTGTCAGAGAAGTGTCCAAAACAAAGCTCGGTGGAAATGTGTCTCCAACGGCCACGGGCACTGGTATATATACAGGTCCATAGCGTCGGTAACTGTGCGTCATGGGCACGCCCCCAAGCCACCACAAAATTGTTTGGACTGGGCACCTATTCGTATGAAATAACAAAAAAGTATCACATATAGCAAGATAACCATCTGTCCTCTACTTTAATCCAAGCGTGACAACTGCAGTGCGTGGCTAGGTTATGATCTGTGGAACAAATCAAACAAAGTCTGCGTCACGAAGCCAAAGGCATGCGTGCGTAAAGGAGCTTTGGAAGCGCTGCATGTGAAATGTTACGTCAGGCACCAATTCTGCCAACTAACTCTTTCATTTCTTAATCAATCCTATTTCATTATATTTCATTATATCGTATACAGTTATAGTTGCGAGTGTTTTTTGGTTTATTTATTTTAAAAAGAGTGCTAATAGCCATGCGTAATTGCGCAGTGTCAATGGTGTTTCAGTGTTTAGCACACATTTTTTAAGGAAGAATGTCAAAAACAAAGAATCATACGATGAAATTACTCAGTTTTCACTAATAAGATATTCGTCATTTGTATTGTTAATAATTATTGTCATGCCTGTTTAGTTTTCTCATTGTGTTTTCTGTTGGTGTTCCAATAAAACTGTATTTGCGTTTTGTGTGTGTACTGACTGTGTCTATTAGACAAGTTTTGCATTTATTCAAGAATACTACATATTTGAAACACATTATTTTATACGAAGTGTAATACATCTAACACTGGCATAGGGGTCAGGCTTGGATATATGGTCAAGTGGCCACCGAGCTATAGACTAGTCCAATCGCATGCATACCCAAGCCACGCTGTCAAAAAACATCTGCTCGCCAAGATTTTGACAACAATAGTTTTGCATATGACGTTTGTGTGCAGTTTCTGCCGGGGGGAATTACTACCTGCAGGGTGTTTCCCGCTGCTACCAACGCCTAAAGCAGAGGGGTGGCGGTTGAAGCTGAAAAACAGAGAATGGGTAATGATGGATGTCATGCAAAACATAGAATACAGGCATATATTTTTTTCAGCTTTGGTCATTATTCAACCCATGAAAGCCTATTTAACCGATCGCGGACAATGAATATATATGCAGCCAATATTCAGGTTCGAGGGTTGGTATTTTAAACGACCATTCATTTCTTGTGATGTGTGAATCGAAACATTGTAGCGTATATTATAGCTTTGATAGTGGCGATTCGTTCCTCACATTTTAAATAAAAACGCAGACGTGATGACCCATCAAATGCCACAGCACTCATGGGAACCACGCGCGCAGCACGCGCCACGGGGACCAGATGGCTGTCTGTTACTGAGCCACTGACCCCCACCTACACCCCACACCAGCCCCCTTAACAGCCAATCTCTCAGCAGTCCCATGTCCCACTATGGATCCATCCACCCCCCTTACGCGCGCGCGCGCACACACACACACACACACACACACACACACACACACACACACACACACACACACTGCATCGCATACTCTCAGCGCTTTCTTCCATTAAGTTTATGTCTACACACACAGGACACATGATACAGTTTTGGCGTGGGTGCCCCATCTGCATGCTTCACGTCAGTCCATGTAGTTAGTGTCTGTCCAACTGAAACACACCGTTCTCTCCCCCCAGTTTAGATTCTCCCTATCACAATTGTCTGCTTCAGCTTGACTCCGAGATATTCTAGCGTCCAAGCTATCACTTGATGCTTGTTTATCAATATTATAAGGTGATGACGAAACACAAAGCTCAATCTGTTGATGGGGATGCGCCAGATTGGTCTGAGAGCGCAGATTACATTACCCTACGTGGACAATCTTGTCACTGATGTTGTTGTTTTTGGACAATGGTTACTTTAAATATCAGCCCACATTCAATAGAGAATGGTGGGGATTATTTTCGCCTCATATGCAGTGTACCTTGTGGCCTTCCACAAGGACATAACCACAAGTCCAATACACCACATGGACCGCCATATAAGCCTATTTAAAAAGAAGGTGATGAAGAAGACTTAACATGCATAGCCTACTGCTTCATAAAAAAAAAATAAAATAAAAAAAATAAAAAAAAAAACCACAACAGTAACTATAATTTTGTGCTGTTGAGGCCATGACGTGGTTTTAGGAAACTACTTTTTTTTTTTCCGTAAATGGCAATAATAATACTTTTGACCAGATAATATTTGAAATAGTTTTCCCATTTTCACTACTCTTATCCTGCTAGCGCTGCTGGGCAGAGTGGGATAGAAACGGGTATATAGATATAGAAAAATGTCGTGAAATGTGAAGTAACGTTATTTGGAGCATTAAATGACACTAAATACAGAGTAGACAGTGGGAATATAAAGATCCCTGGAAAAGAAGCCGTGGTCCTGCGCTGCATAGTGCTGCTGGAGAGTCACGAGAGACAAAGCCCTGTCCTGAAAGTGAGAGGCACACTTGCTGCACGCGCCCCTCTCCCCTCGCTGGGGGTTTGGGTCAATATGGCAAATGCAGAGGATCCACATCTCCTGTGCTTTGCTCTTTACGGTTAGAGTACTCCTTTGTCTTCTTAGCAAATTCGGCGTCGGTAACCCATCTGTGCAGGCTGGATGACGGGGGGGCTTTGTCTGAAAATGTTCCGATAACTACATGGGAATTAAGAATCAGGCTGTCAGGATGGGGGGAGGAACTGGTGACACGAAGAGAAACTGCAGTCAACTCCAAACAATTTTCGTGTGGTGTGTGAACAGAAAAAAATTGTGACTATAGCCAATATCCACTCCATTTTTCAGAGACGCATGTGCCATGGCTCCGAGGAAAAAGCATTAACTTCCACAGGAACTCACCAATACGGCTAAACACAACAGAGAAATATCAAACGTGTTCCTCAGCTCATATTCTGTTAATAACAACATTTTAATAAAAGTATCTTGAGCATGTAAGAGACTGTTGTTGTCCTTAGTGATGCGCTCCGAGAAGGGCCAAGGGACAGTCTTAAACCATTAGGCTATTTTATCATGGTCAGTATTTTGTGCAGCCCTTTAACTTCTGGAACAATTATTTCCACCGTAAATTAATTTGAAATGGAGCTGCTCGTTTGTTAGATCTGTCAAACTGAAAGATTTTTTTCCAGAGGATTTACATGAAAGTGTAAAAGTAAATGTTGCTGAAATGTAGGCATCCCAGTTTACTTTTTGGATACATGGTGTAACTGGCAAATATTTTGTCATCATTTTAAAGTAACAGCCACCAGCAAGGTTCACTTGAGCAAGGCAAACCCTCAGCTGTTCTTCCTGGCAGTCAGCATATAGCAAACTGTAACTGAACTGCATGCTCATTCAGCTTTCCACATTTTACACAGAATAAGAGGCAATCCTGAATATTAGTGTAAATGATAAGTTATGTAGATGATGATAGTTTTCATCACTTCATGATCAAGAAATAGTGTGAGAAACATGGTAGCTTTATGCACTATTTAGTTACCTTTCAACTACCAATGACCATCTTAAACCATTATGATATACAGTAAGTGTAAGTTAAGTAGCTGTTCGTCTGTTGGTGGTGACCATCTAGAGCTGATGGTTTCCCCACATTTTATCTTCTTACAGTATTACTGACCTATGCGATGTAATGTCAAAACATTTAACAGTGCACTGTAAGGCCCTTACACATGATGGCATTGCCATCTGAAGGGACAGTGTCAGATAAGAACAAGCTTGTGTTGATTTTAAAACCAATAGTCATCATTATCCCATTGTCTAAGCAATTTGACTCACCATAATTAGCCACCACTGAAGACCACTGAAGTACTGGTCTACCCCTTTGATTGCCATCCCAATCTGACAAATGCTGCACCATATGGTGTTAATCTTGTCAAACCATTACTTTTATCACTGAACAAAACATTTTTTGCTTTGATTAGGCCTAATAGTGTGTGGAACCTTTCTAATCAAAATTACTAGTGAGTGAAGCAGCCAGGTTAATTAGAGAGAGGCATTTCTAGTTGAAATGGCGGATAAAATGACTTCAACCAATAGGTTCTACATGCTCACATCAATTTTTATAAATGTCTGTATTCAAAAAGAATATACTGATAGTGGCACAGGTCATATAAACTCTTAAATCAATTTATGTCACTTAAGCGAAGGTCATATTCAGATTGCTGACAATGTGACACAATGAAGTCTAAGTGATATAGGCTTACTTGTAAATTTAACCCTTTCACGCATAGCAGTCACTACAGTGGACAGCTTAAAAGACAGTTTAAAAGTCATTTTCTCCTAAACGCAATGGTTTCTATGGCAGAATTACATATCAGCTGTTAGAGTGCTCTGTGCTGCTCCCCTACATTGAGGTTTATGCAGAGACTGTCAGTTCTTGTTTCTGATAACATATTAATACTAATAGAATGACATGGTAATACCAGTTCTGCATCCTGAAAGAAGTATGGAGACTCACAGAAATATTCATGCCCTAAGAAGTGTAAAAACACATAAGAAAAAAATCTGGACTCAGGCTTTCATAATTCATGGATGAAAGGGTTAAATTTGTCATTATAATTCTGGGTTCTTCCTTCATGCAGTAATGTCAGCAATGGGTAAATTCCAATAAAGTTACAACTGGCAAATGAAATACCGTTTTGAATTATATGCAGAGACAAAAGGGGGAAAAAAATACCAGGTGCTCACAGTTATTAGGTAGTAATCTCTAGGTGAATGCCAGGTGCTTTTGAAGTCAAACAGATGATCAGTTAGAATTATCTAACTGGAATTATGTGCAGTTTTGATTTTGATTTGATTTGTTCACACAGATCCACATCAGATGTAATTGTTAGTAAACAGGTAACTATAAGAAGATATTCAATAGTCTCATTTTCCTGTTTGGTGCATCTTCACAGACTGTAACCCAAACTGATCCAGATACAGCCCTACCCTGTTTTTAACGTTATAGTTTTTTTTCAATCGCTTTACCTCCTCTGTCAATACATAGGCCTAATGAGAGGTACTCTGCCCAAAATAATACGTTTTGTTTGCAAAAGGCTTTTACCATGGCAAAACATTTCAAACATGCAGCAAAAGCACATTTTGTCACCGCCCAATACAACTAACCCAGCCACTCACTCACTTCATACTCAACACCAAAATGCAACATACCCTTTTCAGTATGAGCAGGTTCAACCTTACTTTTTCCTGTGTGTATTGCAGTCATATTTTTTGACAGTTTACACAGTTACATATTGTAAAGCAAGTAGCAAAAGCCAATATTTCCCTCAAACAACTCAACTTATGCCCAAATGAATAGATTCCTTCAATCAGCTCTACTGTACTGTAACACAGCTGACAACATAATACAAAACACAGCTATCAGTTTGAACAAGGTTCTCCTGTGTGCTACACATTCAAATGTGAACTTACAGTAAAGAAGTGCATCCAAACTCAGGAAGACTGAAGTGAAATTGAACTGTATTGATGGCAAAAACTGGAATACTGTAATTCACATACAGTATTACCCGGAAAACCTCAAAGGAGTTGAAAAAAATACAGAATACAATTTATAGGCCCGTTTTTTGTAGGTGCATACTGATTGATTGGTGAATGGTGATTTGTGGAAAGGGTAGTGTGCAGGTGCACTAGTGACTTCACAGTGATGCAGGTCATTTCTATCAGCTGTGAGCAGATGTTTTGCTTTTGACCACCATAGTGACGTCAATGGAGTCAGGGCCATGTAAATGACACATGTGAGAAGTGTTGTGCAAAAGAGCATGAAAAATGTGTGAATCCAATGAAAAGGTATGAACACATTTGCAACAGAAAACTTCTGCTGTGGTTTGGAGGTGAAGATGATGACAAAGTGGATCCCAGTTTCATTATACTGGAAAAAGTGATTGAAAAAAAAACTGTAACCCCAACATCAACCCTAGTTCAGGTACTGAATATCTATAGAATACACATCTTATGATTATCGCTTAAAACTCAGTAGACTTTTTAGTGGCACAATAAAAAAAACTGAGTGCCAACCTTAGACTTCCCAAATAAAGTGTTACCACAAGTAAAATTGCACACACAAAAGTAACTGAACACAATAAGAACATACACATACACACATTCATAAACACCACCAGATATGTGACATTACAGACAGAGCTGTAGTGTTCTCAGCAGCTTGACATCTTGGGCAGGAGTTTTTGAGAGCAGCTGAAAGTCTCCTAACCCATATCACAAGTGACCCTGCTGTCTTATTTCATCTTTTTTTTTTTTTTTTTTTTTTTTTTTACTGAGCATATGGTTTGCAATTTTCCAAACAGATGACATATCATATTTTTATTTGAAACACTCGGTCAAATTAGTGTTTTTTGTTCCTATAGCTATTTGATGTTTGCTTTGTTTGTGTTTTTATGTTTTGTTTTAAGAGACTTCATGAAAGGTGAAGTTATCCAGGGTTTGCCCAGTGTATGGTGGGATTTGGTAGATTGTCAACAGTGGAAAAGTAGCATTATGAGCATTGGGAATAAAGTTTCTCAAAAAGGATACAGGCCTTCACATAATAGTAGCTTATATTTAATTAGTATATTTAAAACACAGGGACTATTTGACGACTGTAGCAAGAATGTGTTTGTCATGATGCATAAGCACACAGAGACATGTGAGGATAAACACTGGGAAATGGTTGCATTTACTGGTAAATGTATAAACTAAAAAACAGCTTTATGTAAGCTATAGACATGGTAGTAAGACAGTTTGAAATCACAGATTTAGCCTAATATTTTAATCTTTTATAGGAACTACATGCCAATAATTCTGGAGAAATACATCGTAGTTATCAAATCCTTTTGAATATTATTTGATACTGCAGAAGATATATCGGTATATTTCACTATTGGGGGATTCAGACGCACTTTAATGTCCTGCATGGGAATAGTGATTTTTTTCTCGTTACAGCCTAATGAACCAAATGTGTGTTTTAGGCTTGAGCCAGTCTCCCATTGTATTGTCAATTTAACTTTCGTCATCTTTTATGGTAACTCAGTGTGTGTCCCATCAGACAACCAGTTCAAACTTCTTCCCACCGTTTTGGCGGCAAGCAGAGGAGCGGCCAACAATAGAGCAGCTGGCTCTGCAGCAGCGACCGGCTGAGCTCTGGCTGCACAAACTGCGCGCCTTTTTTCTTTATGGTGTCTACGATTCATCCCACAGAGATCACTCTAAGTGACTTGCGTGATCAACATCAAAACAACAAAGACGAAAAAACACAACAGCTTTAGGTGAGCTTGTATTTATTCAACATTTTTGTCAATGACAAAACATTTACAGCGTCACAAGACAAGGTTTTTTTTTTCTTCTTACATGTTGTCAATAAATAATGCATAATTCTATTAACACATAGTGTTTACAGACTATTCTTTTGCACAGACCAAAATACTTTTAAGTCAATCGTGCAAACCTCAAACAAAATAACCCTTGGGGTTTTACAAAAGTGTTGTCTACAACCCATATCTTTGAAACCCCAAAGAGGATTGCATTTAACAAAGTTCATAGACTTTACGGTTTCTTGAGATCTGTGCCCATTTGGCCTCTGGCAGTAAGCACGTAATAAGCCAAATATTATATTCAAATTATCATCCAGTAACTTCAACAATAACTCTTAATCTCTACGGCTAATACATGAGTAACTTGGATACAAAACGTATAAATAACAGTAATAAATAACAAAAATGTCCGTGCAGTCTACCAGGGCCTCCACATGCCAGTGTTGGCAGCTTGTGGCCCCGGCTGCGCTCGGCTGGGAGCCGCACCGCTGCTGCTGTGGCTCTGGCTCTCCAGCCTGGAGCTGAAGCTGGACTTGAGGCTCAGGAGTCTCTGTTGGATCTGAGGGAAAGTCCTGGAGCTCTGGGCGCAGCAGTTCAGGCAGGTCGGGGTGATGGTGGCAGACATAGACTGTTGGATGAAGTCGTTCACCCGCTGACAGGCGTCTTGGTCCAGGCTCGATTTGGGAAGCAGAGCGGAGACGCGCTGGAGGCAGGCTTTGTAGCCCTCCTTGTAACTGTCTGCGGAATCTGAAAGGAGAGGGGAGATTTTTGGTTAGTGATTGGGATTCAAGCTATAAAAGGTTGCATGTTTAATTCAAAATGCATATGAAGTTGTAGTGTTTCAAGAAAAGATACTCACTTTTGACTGGGGTGGAGGGGAGATCTCTGAGGAACCGGACGGTCATCTCCAGAATATCAGCTTTCTCCAGCTTGGAGTAGCGGGCGTTGTCTTTGCCGACGAGAGGCAGAATCAGGCTCTTCAAATGTCCAAGACTGTCATTGATGCGAGCACGTCTTCTCTTTTCAAGCAAAGGTTTCAGAGTCTGGAAGAAATGGCGAGAAATTGTTATTCAGTTGCACCGAGAATCAAATAAGAGTAAAACATTTCCAGGAACATCAACAATTAAGTTGTTTCTCCTGTTTCCTTACCTTTCTCAGTTCGTTGGCTTGTTTTCTCTGGGCCACGGTGGACCTGGCAGGGAAAGGCTTAGTTGCCTCTGGTGTGATGCTGGGACTCATCTCGTTTGCTGCTTGTTGTGGTGCTTTTTGAGGGGAGAGATGTGCTCTTGGAGCGACTGAGCTGAAGTGTGCCACAGAGCCGGAGAGCCTCCTATTTATGTGGGTCCAGCGCGTCAAAGGGGAGGGAACACAAGCCATTGTGTTTTGGTTTTGACACAGGGGGGCAATGCCTCTGGGACAGCTCCTAGACCATCTGGTCATGACGGGGCCCTGCGTCTACCGCAGGTATGCGGGGTCTCGTGTTAATGTTGCGCTTTATTGCTTTAATAACCTCAATACTTCTCCAATATCTGATTACATGCACATACTGTAAATTCATATAACAATACTATTTCCTTAGCTTAACAAATGGGATCATACTGGCTACACCAACCACTGTCCTTGAACACTGGAATGGCAATAATTGTATGAGGGCTAATTTCCTTGCTTTATTTTGCTTTTGATACTGTTGCAGTTTATTTTTGCATGGAAAATTCTGCACAACGCATCCTAATGGCCAAATTAGTAAATAAAGCAGTTTAGGGTTTTTTTTTTTTTTTTTTTTTTTTTTTTTTTAGAAGAAACACTCGAGCATGGTCTAGCTGTGAAATCAGCTATAGGCTATAATAATGTTAAATCATAGTTCAGTTTAACATAAATTTTAATGTTTTCCAACGTTGGTTTTCCCGCCCTAACAAACACAGAACCAGATGAGTGTTTCTAAGGTAGCAGAATCAATCTCTTAGTCAAATTAATAAACCAGATACCCAAGCCACGCCATGCATGGATTAACATCTGCTTGTGAGTCCTGAGCAGCGTGTTTTCAGTGTTATGAGCAGGGTGTTTACCTGGAGCAGGGGCAGAGGCCTGTGGGGGAGGAGACTGCAGAGAAACAACCTGCAGCACAGGCAGTGCATGGTGCTGCGTGTATTGGTTGTATGTATTTATGGAGGGAATAGTGTAATATAATGAGCAGAATATGTTAAAAGGTGAAGCTTTTTTTTCCGGAGATGGTGGTCCCTTAGAGTTCCACATAAATACATAAGATGTACGATGCATTTGGATAATTTGACTTTAATTAGATTAAAGAACTTTTATTTCAACATAATCACAATGTACGGTTTCCGTTTTTATCTGTTTATGGTGCTCCACAGTTGACTATATTCCTGTAGGGATTCCCGTATGGCGCAATGAGCTGCAGTAGGATTCACGCGCTCGGCACGCGCCACAACCGCGCAACAGATGGGCCTCAGCTCCCCTCCCTTCCCATCCCATCCCATCCCACCCCACCCCCATCCCCGTCCCACCGCTGCACTGCTCTGCTTCTGGCTCCGTCAGCAGCCCAGTTCCTGCTCACGTATCGTGTCGCTTCACCCGAGTGTTTCAACAACGTTTTTGTCTTTTTCAAAAATCGGGAGGCTTTTCCATCTGCATGGAGGGTGGAGGAGGGGAGGCTTGGGTCAGAGCGCTTCAAAACAATGGCGCATGTACTAACACGAATAGCTTGCGAATCCTAATGAACTTAGCATGTGAAGCACCTTTAAAACTTTATTCATTTGAATTTACAAGGCACCCTGACACACAGATGAAGGTGAACGTGTTTTGATGGGTAAAATAAACCAAAACAATAAATCAAAACCCGCAAAATGAAACATAAGGATTTAAGGTGAAACAGTTAAATAGCAGGAAAAGTGAGATTAAATACATCATATAAACGCAGGTCTCAAAAAAGAAGTTTTAATGAGAGATTTAAAACGACTGTGACAATGACAGTCAGGACAAGCTACTGGTTCAACAGCCTTAATTATTCAGATTCTACCAGTTAAATTTAAGTTGTCTTGTGTTGAATATTGTTGAAAATAAAGCACTAAACGTAAATCTATGAATGCCACAGACATGTTCAAGCATATCATAATCATTGTGGTTTTAAAAGCCTTCATAAAATAAGGAAAATACACACTTTACGCACAGCTTTTACGCACGGGATTATTTGATGAAGCACTTGCTTAAACCCAATAAAAAAGCGGGAATATGTTGAAAATTTGAAAGTATGACGCAAAAAGCCTTAAAATGTATTTAATATATTTTAAAACAGAGATAATTAATGTTGTACAAGCTGGGATCAGCTTAGAACAGGAGAACGCTGCTGGTCGGCTGCAAGCTGCCCTGCTGTAGCTTGAGGGTTTCTAAGCCTCTTTTATTTTTTTAAAACGATATAGGAACGCGGTTTTGCACGCGTCCTGCCCCATGGGGCCCCAAATAACTGCCACAGGGTCCAGTCTGGGAACTGGCCCTGAGAGATAAGAAAAAAAAAAATCAAGACAGGCTTCAGTTAGGATCCTTTATGTCCCTGTTTCAGCGTGGGTATCCATCTGTGCAAGCTGAAAGGACAGTGATCCTTTGTTGAAGGACATACAGAAATGTGGAATTACCCAGAGTTTTGTCACCAACTGTATGGGAAAGGGATATGATTAGCATCTTTGCTTGAATTTATGCATAAAATATGAGGGGATCGTATTCAGAAGCTTCAGCAGCCTGACTGGAGGGACACAAAGGTTTCCTTGAGGATTATCTGGGAACACCATGTAGCCAAGGAAACATAAACAATCCAAAATATATATATATATTTTATCGGAATTAAACAATATAAAGAAATGAAGTTATAGTTCTATTTTGAAATTTTACTTTTAGGTCTACCCAAAGAGGTTGATAATCACTCAATTTTGAAAAGAGACCAGGGTTTTGTTGTCGAAAACACTCATTGAAGATTAACAGATAGATAGATAGATAGATAGATAGATAGATAGATAGATAGATAGATAGATAAATAACACAGAGCTATACTTTTTTCCCCTCAGAAGTAGAATGCTAAGGTTCCAAATAGATTGACTCCAGATAAGGGTATTTCAGAAAATTCAACTTTTTTAAAATGCATTTTTATTTAATTTTATTATTTTTATCATTTATAAAGTTTATTGGATCACGTAATCATTTTTGGTAGCAGAAAGCTGGATAAGCCCAACGACATTCAGGTCCTCGGGTGACTCATAGTGTCTTATTTTTGTGTGGGAAGCGCATCAGACAGTCTTTGGGTTCAAGAACAAAACAGAACAAAGAGGTTTCAGGCTGAACCTCCTGGATGAACGGCATGAGACAGACACGAGCCGCAGCGGCCGGACAGACGCATCTGATGCTGATTTATTGAGGCGTGAAAGCAAAGCGTCGCCGGAGTCTCTGCTGGTCGTGTTGGAGGTGATCCTCTCCATCGCAGCTACACAGGAAGCCTGTAGACCTGGAGAATTCAGCCTCCATCGTGACTGGAGCTGAAAGGACGTCTGGCATCCCAAGCCAAAATCTACGCCCAAATTATCCACGATTGTAGCGTCTGAAGCGCAACTTGTTGTTTGGGTCTGAAACCAACAAACAAGCTGTGACCTCTGAATTCAAGGCAACCACGTTACAACAGTTTTGTGACAATATCCCCAGTTTATTCAAATTAAAATATACTCAAGATGAAATTTAAATGGACTCTTTTTCACTTCAGATTTCTAAATTAGGATTTGTATCTTTAAAACCGTGAGTTCTGAAACATTTGAAAGCTCAGTATGTTAGCCTACTATTGAGACGAAACTGATAACCATTTCTGACTGAATATCTCATTGCTCTACAAGATAATGTCTTAAATTTAAAGAGTAGCAACATTTAAGAAGGAAACAATATATTTCAAAATAATGAGTTGCTTAAGTCTGCATTAAAATAGTAGTGACTGGTGGTGTCCATTAACTGAACTACTTGGTCTAAATGACCTTTAGAAGTTCATTCTGTTTCCTGATGATGACTGTGGACAGTTTGAAACAGCCCTAAGCTCGGCTTTGTATCCCAAAAATGTTTTCTAGAACAAATAAAACACAGAAATGAAGGAGCATTTTCATATAAGCCATTATATAAGCTTGAAATCAAGCTGATGTGAGATTTGAATTGAAGTCTGTGACCAGAGAGACTGTATTCAGTTGACTGTATCGTATGGTCTTGTAATCTTTTTTGAAAACCATTTGAAAAGCCATGTTTTGCCTGACATAATCCATGTTTAAGTTATCTGTGCTGCTGAATGCTTCAGAAACACCCATAAATTGTGGTTCAGAATGTTATTTTCTAGTTGTAATCACATTGAGGGTGATGCTTGAAACCTTACTTCAAAAACAGAATGCTAAAATACAAAAAGAGCAACTTGTTATTCAGAATTATTACAGTAAAGGCAGTAAGTTGAGAAAATTATTTCAGTGACTCAGATGGTTGGTGTCTAGACCTACTTTTTTCTCTCAAGCAACACTTGATACTGGGGGACCTGCGGATGAGGGAACACAGAAAAAAAAATAAAAACATTGGAAAGTGTTCTAAAATAGCTTGCGAAGTAACAAGATCCACACTCATATGTCTTGTTCGTTCTTGCCCAAAAGCAAAAACAAAACAAAAAATGCATTACACAATGAAAGTAACAATGTGTTGCCTTGAGGCTTAATTGGGTAATATTATCAAATATGAACATGTCTTAAAAAGCAGACTTCAGCAATTAGGTGAGTAACCAGGTGTCTGGAATTTTTTTGGTCCCACCTGAATAATGTTTGTTTCAACCTTGCCTACTTAAAAAAAAAAAAAATAACTGAATCATTATCCAAACAGTCGCACCACAATAACAAAGTAGGTTCAGTAAAACAGAGACAGTGATATTTTAAGAACTCTGTGTGTACAAAGCCCTATTTAGACTGCTGAGATCAAAGATTTATTTGTAAAACCAACATGTTTTGATACATGGACTTAGTCAAGGTACCAACACCAAGGTGAACTGCTGAGAGCTGCTCCTCAGGCTCTGAGGCTGAGCATTACTTCCTTAAAATGTTCACTGTTCTCTCAGCAAATAACTAGCTTATTTGCCTCGAATTTGGACTCTTGTTTTGCTCTAGGACACTTGACTCTCATCCGTGTGGAGGCTTTCTGTCATGGGGGACTGAACTCAGGATTTCTGGTTGCAGGATGGTCTTCCCAGTTACTCTGCCAGCCAATAAGCTCACCAACCTTCACGTTCACCACCCAAGAGCTTTCCCAGGTGCTGAAAAATATCTAACAGCTAAATTCAGACTGTTTGTACGAGTGAGTGGTGTGATTGCATTGATTCAAAACACGACTGCCCTGAAAAAGAGACCTTTACATCAAATATTCTATTGTTACAGATCACAGGCATCCACACTGGCAAACATTACAGTTTCCTTTCAGTTTGTCTCTCAGCAGTTTCAGGTATCCCAGCCCTGTGCACCTGACAGCATGATAAATGTCTGTGCCACTAACTGCAATGAATCCTTGATTAAACAGATTGTGTTTCCACTAGAAAAGTGAGCTTAACGTACTTTTCCCAGGTCGAATTTCAGCACCTCATCTCCTTAACTCACTCTTCACATCACAGCCGCGCCCCAAGTAGAAAGCCAGTCTTAACCATGCAGTTCCTGCTTGTAAGGCCTGTAGCTCTGTCAAGGTTACATCTTTCTACAGTTGTACACTTACGGCTCCTGTCAGGAAGGTGTATTAGACCACATCAGCCTGTACCATATGGCAGTTGGGAGGCAAAGAGAGGCTCCTGATTCACAGCAACCCTCCCTTATAGATGGTGGTAAGGTAATATGGAGAGATTCACCATCAGAGCCAATGAGAGCCTAAATGGATCTGGAAAGAGAGAAGAAGAAAATAATTTGGTTGCATTCTCCCAATTTGGCATTTTATTTTTGAGGGGGGGCATTTTACATGTATTAAATTTGTCAAAGCAGGGATATGCAGGAAGAAAAACTGGGAGAGAAAGAGGGGTGCAACATGCAGCAAGGGTCCTAGACTAGATTTGAACCCAGGATATGGCTCAGTGGAGTCGACCACTAAACTGCCAGGATGTATTTTCTGTGTTGTGTGTGTCTAAGCCTATACCACACAGCTCCGCTACAAATGCTTTTGAATGACTTCAGTCCACGGCACAGTCCATTGTGCTACACTGATAAAAGGTGGCACCAAAGCAGTCGTCCTTGGCTGGATCCCACAAACTGGCAACTTGAAACCCTTCCCTTGCGTGTATCGTGCATATTTTACATCTTATCACAGCAATCTCCACTGTAAAAATATCAGTTTCAAGTGAGATTGAAAATCCCAACTTGACTACTTGAAACATCCTTCATTCAGTGACAGACTGAATAAACCACAACTTCCAGGGTCAAGCTGGCTGGTGAGTGGTGAGTGTGTGGTTTGAGCAACACAGATGGGAATAGTGGTGTGAGAACATGTCAGTGAGTCATAACACAAACTCACACACTCCAGATGGAGTGAAAAGAGTAGTGGAATTTGCTTCTCAAGTAGAAGTGTTGTTACAAAGCTGAAAGTATGAGTGCAAAAGCTACTTAAGTGAAAGTGAAATTTAGCTCATTCAAAATGTATTCAGAGTGAAAGTTAAGAGTTACTCTTTAGGAAAGTGAATACTGTTACTGCCAGCTTTTCCCTGCAACTCTAAAAGGAGTGTGCTGTTTGAACTTGGTTAATTAGAAAATCTGGAAATTACTTAACAAAGTGTACAAACAAAATAAAGCCAGATTACTCTTCATTGCTGGCTGCCTGTTCACTGTGAATAGCTGCACAATTTTTAACTTTATCCAGATGCTTATAAACAAAATTATTTGTCTGTTTTACATGTGATTTAAAATACAATTACAAACAATTACAATACTTAAGTGAAAACATATTCAAGTAAAATTATACTCAATACTCACAACGTACAGAATACAAAAAGGCTGCTCCGTTTTTTATATGAGTAAATGTAATTAGTTACTGCCATCCTTGTGTATTCAGAAAATATATTCCACTGGAGATTATTCCTCTCCTGACAAAGTGCAGGTGCGTTCACTGTTCACCTCACAGTTTTGTTCTTTATGTAAAGTTGTAAGATGCACAAACAGCTCGTGGCACTGCCTTGTCAAGGCCAGGATCCAGCGTCAGGTGAGGCTGGTTCAGTGACCTTTCGACCTCCTGTGCTCTGTGTGGTTTTGATTTGTCAGGTGACCGCTGTCCGTGGTGCTGAAGAGGAGGAAGAGGAGGTGCTTTGACCTGTGACTGCTGTCCATGGTGCTGGATTCTCATTCTGTAGCCACCAGTCACATGAATCCATGCTTTGTTGGGGCCCACCATCACACCTGCAACCATGGGCTACACACTCTTGTAATAAGATATGGAGGATGTTGTTTAAATGACTGATTTAAATGTTGTTCAGCTGAGTTCTCTAACCCTATTACACAGTGCATATCCGTCTCTGTCTCTGTGATTCTATCTCACATAATGTGGCTCAGATTAATAAAAAAAACAACAAGGTACTGCTGTGAGGATTTTGCAGGCATGCTTTTCTGTTGTTCAGATTTTCCAAAAGTCATCCGCATGTGTTTTTAGCTGATAATCTGCATGATTGTTTAAGGAATAGAAGAGGTGTTTATTTTGGGGGGCTAATTTAAAGCGTCTTGGTACTAATACTGTCTTTGAGCCCTTTCAAATCAGTGGGAAATTGAGGATTTTATTACCAATATGACATAGTTGAAAATCTAAGTTGTGTTTATGAATTTTTATGGTAGTTCAAGTGTCTGTCATGCTGACAGGGATACAGGAGGACAGTGTTCAAGATTTGGAAGTGACTCTCTGAGAGGAATACTATACTCAGCTTGCATTTGTGTGTCTGATTTATGAAGTAACTAACAAAATAAGTGTTTGTTGTTTGATCAGCTTATTTGCACATATTTCTTTGTTGATAAGCAAAGGTGTTTACAAGTGGAATTATCATTTCATTCTAGAAGTTTGGAACCATCTTTTTGGAGTTTATCTGCGATGCACCAGCAGGAGGAATAGGCAAATGTAGGCCTGCAAGTGATTTTTGTTAATAATTTAATTTGTCAAACGCTGTGTCTGTGTTGTTTGCGCTACAAGTCAAGAAATCTACTAATTGGTGTGTGTGTGTGTGTGTGTGTGTGTGTGTGTGTGTGTGTGTGTGTGTGTGTGTGTGTACACCGCATGCCTCTGGAGATGCTGGTGTTTGACGCAAAAGAAGAAGACCTATCAGAATTTACAAAGTGGCTTCCCACGCCTAAACCAAAGCCATTTTGAAAAAGCATCTGCCACAGCAGTGATGAAAAGTTCAAACTTTTCCTCCTTGCACCAAATCGTCATGACGTCACTGATACTGTAGCTCATCTGCCTCGGCATCGGCAAAACAAAGAGGCTATCTCAGTGATTAAAATCAGCTACCAAACAGCCTGTTTGTCCGCTGATACAGACATGAATAGTTTCTTTTCAAAAAGCTATAGGCTTGCTGTATATCCATTTTAGGCAAAAATCATCAATTAAGTTCATCATTTAAAACTTTTATGGGCCCACGCAATAAAATATACACATATTCCACTAAAGATGTTAGAATTGTGCCAAACAAGGATTTTATTTGCCTCCTGTCCTTTAAAACATGCCATGCTTTGTTTTGCAACCAAACACTTGGCCTACAGCAAACATGAGGGGACTGGATATGCCATCTCTGGACAAAGTCTAAAAATTGGTTATATCATGATAATATTTTTATAATAAGTTTTGACTGTGAGCTCCTTATATGTTAACGCACTGGAGACATCGACCTCTTTTGTTTGTGAAATAGATGGGCATCCCCGGTTACAGGCTTTTACTGAATGCAAAAATCGACCAAAGTTAAAATATAATAGTTAATAGTGAGTATAATAGTTAAAATAAAATATAGCTCAAGTTATTTATGGGTTAAGCACAATTATGGTCATTGTCTGCAATGGATCGGCGTCGTTTGTAGGAACTAGAAATTCTGCGTAATTGGAGGCATATATGTAATTCAAAGGGATAACTCAGACGGGATTTGAATATCTAAAGAGCCTACCCAAGCCAAAACCCAAGCTGCAACACAGGTTGCACATCTGGTGGTGAGCATTTTTTCTGGTTTTCAAAGTTGTCCAAGGTGAACCTACAGCGTCGCATAAGGCATAATCAGCCAATAGCATATCGTTTGCAGCTCCATGCAGACTCCTCACGCATGCACCTCATCAGACTTACAGCCTGCACTCCACAACAGCCAGTATACACAAAGGGCCTATAGGCTACAATACAGCTTTACCATTAGGTTTGTGCTTTTGGAGCGCCCAAATGCTGAAACTGTCACCATCAGACATTTCAGAGACAAAAATGACTGATTTTTCTTCATCTTTTTTGTAAACGAAAAAAGAGTACCGCAAATCCACAGTGGAAGGATTGGACAGCCGGCTTGTTGGCGGGTTTTTTTGAATATTGGATTTCTCAGGGGCATTGAGGAAGATCCATTGTACGGCCATATCAGGGGCACGAGAACAGCACGAGCCAGGCGAACAAAGACACCAGATGGCTTTTCTGCTCTGATGGATCATATTGAAGTTACTGAGATGTCGGGACCATTAAAGGTTGTTCAGGGGTGGGGGAAGCTGTCCATCAAGAAAACACCATTATATTACAATATTTAATATGGGACTTTATAAGACGTATGATGAAAATGATGGTGATGGTGATGATGGTGAAAGTGGTGTATCACATCCAATAGACCCGTAGAGCATAAATGATAGGCATACCTGTAGCCTGTAATATCATTCATATTATGGTGAATGCTTCTGATTATATTTTAAAATAAAAAGTAACATGGTAACAATAAAGAGCGTTAAGAATAACCTGTGTTACCTTATATGTCTTGTAATTGTAGTCTAAAACCCATCAAGATTAAACCCAGAGTGAAATTCAATTCTTGGATTACAGGCTATAGAGCTCGATTTTTTTTTATATGCTGCATTTAGCTATAGGTCCATTGTTGGATTAATTTGTCATTATTGCACTTGTAGCTTGAGTATGATGCACAGTGAAGCCATAAGAGGGCGTGGCCTGTGCGTTAGCCCCGCCCACAAAGAAAACGCCTCTCTCTCTCATTGAGCCCAAGCCTCAGGGTGGAAAAGGGCGCTCAATACGACTGCTGTGCTGAGCCGGCCACACCGTGCAGGAGCTGCTGGGCTTTCAACGACGAGCAACCAGGCAACGACGTCACTTTACGGTAAGTTATTTTTCCACTTTGAAATATTAGCATTTATAAGTGTTTTTCAGACATTAGAGCATGTCAACTATAATGGGATTTAGAGATGGCAAACAACTCTAATAACCCATATGGCTGTCATGAAAGCACAGTCAGTTCCCTGCAGTTTGTATAGATAAACATGAAACATTTTACAGCTTGTATAAATGAAATACTTGGAGCAGTAACTGAACTATTATCTCATCATATCATTCATGTATTAAGAAACTTTTGATAATGACAAAACCATGTATACTTTTAAAACTTCACCGTGAAAGGCCTAGAAATACGAGAAATGCATGTGCTGTATTTTTTAACGTTGCATGGAATAAAACTTCGCTGTATAGGTCGATAGCATGAAGGCCTGTAATCGCCATATAGTCTGATATGGACATAAAATGCTGCATTATAAATCTGCATAAAGTAATTGCATATAGTAATTTTTGAATATACACTAATACAAGGAGCGCTGCTCAGGTGTTTTGAATTTTCCACTGTAAACGCCGCATTCTCTGTCAGATGAAGCAGTGCTGGTTCTCTGTTTCTCGCTAATTGAGTGTGTGAGAGAGTCTGACCGTGTAAATTCTCACCACAGATCACGGATGACCGGGTCGCTGTGGGAGAGACATCACGTCTGCATGGTAAGACTGTGTGTGTGTGTGTGTGTGTGTGTGTGTGTGTGTGTGTGAGGAGGTGTGGGGGTCAGGGAAAAAGAAGAAGTCTAGCCAGAGTCTCACAGAGAAAGATAGAGTTGGATGGACTTTAGGACAGGATATTGTCTTATGTGTTTGTTATAAATTGACATAGACTATTCAAACTATGCTTAAAAAAAAGTATATTAAAAAAGTTGGATAAACTATGAGCTCCAATCAGTAATTATCATAAGGCAAACAAGCATCAACATCATAAAAAGTAATTTGTACTTCCAGCAAAGCACGGATTACTGCTTTTCCCCTAGAAGGATCATACCTTCACAAAACTTTCATCATTCTGATTTTTATTTATAGGTTATATGATTGAATTTATATTAATTTATATGAGCAAGATAACGTATTTGTCTTGTGTTATACAGGGCAATCTTATCCTCCACTATCACTGGTATAATGCTGAAGGCTATGTCCATGATATTGGTAATATTTGAAAATTTAATGAAGCCATGAGCAAGGACATTGAGCTGAATGCAGTCCATCGTGTGAATAGCTGTGTTGAAGTGTAAATGAAGTTTACGGCTTTAGGCTATTAAGAGCTATTAAGATATTGATGAATCCATACAATCACTGAAGGTTTTGTTTTGTTTTTTTTTTTTTGTCTGAAAATGGGAGCAGAAGTACAGATTACACAAGAAAAAAACTGTATACATCAAACTGAAAGGGTGAAAATAATTCTACAAAATAAACTTTATCTTTGTCAGAATGTAGCTTTTATTATTTATTTATTTATTTATTTATCTTATGCTTCCCTTAATTCCATGCAAAAAGAATTTCATAACGCATCTTCCGAAAGTATTCATTTTTACTATGCCTACATATTAAAAAAAGGCTATGTTTATGAAGAGTTTGACTCGTATGAAGCAAAAAAAAAAAAAAAAAAAAAAAAAAAAAAAAAGAATATTTTTATTTTTGACATCACTTTTACTGATACCAATACAAATACCAGTGGCTGGAAAAGAATCTCCAAATATTTCTCATTTTTTATATATATACTCAAAATACACAAATTGATGTGTTCATTAATTCACTGTAGCTACAAGGTACAAAAATAACAGGCAGGAAGAGGTAATCTCATTCCACGGTTATATTCAGTCATAAAGAAAGAAAGAAAGAAAGAAAGAAAGAAAGAAAGAAAGAAAGAAAGAAAGAAAGAAAGAAAGAGACAAACAAACAAACAAACAAATACAAAAACAAAGAAAAACTGAGAGAGAAAAAGAAGTAGACATGAGGGAAAAGAGCTAGAGAAGGAAGGAAAGCTCGTAGAGAAAGAAATTAAGGTAATAGGTTTTCAAAAGAGAATGGGGCAGAATGATAAATTAAAGAGAAAGACAAGAAAGATAGACTTTAGACAGAAAGACAGATGGAGAGAGAGTTTCGGGACGGTAGGGGAGTGTGTGTGTGTGTGTGTGTGTGTGTGTGTGTGTGTGTGTGTGTGTGTGTGTTGGTGAGGAGGGGGGGGGGGGGTCAAATAAAGACATTTTCTCTTTTTTTTGTCATTGTCTTCTTTCAGTCCACCGTGCCGCAGAAAATACTGCTAAATAAACTTTATTTTGTCTGGTCTCGTTTCTCATAATCAGCCTGTAGCATTATTATTATTATTATCATTATCATTATCATTATCATTATCATTATTATTATTATTATTTAGACATTGTATTCTGATACAGAAATGGCTACAGTGGCCTCTTGCTGCTCTGCTGTTCAACATAGACCGAGGCCCTGCACGCGCCCAGGTTTACTCAAGCGAGAGCAATTACGGCACGCGCCAACCAGCTGAGCCGTTGGACAGATGGGCGCGAGGGCATGCGGGCCGGGACAGAACAGCAGCAGGCCTACCGGAATTTCACTGTGGCCTGCTTTTATAGCCAAGTCCCTCTGTGGTGAATGGAAAGCTCTGACAAACAGATTCAACAACAGCAATAATAATAATATTAATGTTAATAATAATATTAACGTTAAGAATAATAATAATAATAATGACAACAACAACAACAACAACAATAATAATAATGATGGTGATGATGATGATGATGATGATGATGATGATAAGTGATGATAATGGATGGTGATGATGATCAAAATGCATATTACTGTTTTGGTTTCTGTGTGCGCCCAGACCAACACAGCCAGTTCTCCGGTGTTTCTACAACTGATCATTTTTTCAGTGTGAATTATTCAGTGACTCTTTTCTGAGCTGACAGGAGTGCTGTTTGTTCACTCACCAAACTGATATGGCTGTGCAAAACCATCTAAAACTGATTTAATTAACTAATGGGTGTGCATTTCCACGAGCACTGGCATATACAAGCTGCTGATTCGACACACAAATTGATTTTTTTTTTTTTTTTAATATACATATGTGTGTGTGTATATATAACGGATTTAGGACTATAGCCTATATCTGACTGTCACCCTCGAGGGTCTGTTTCTTTAAACCAACAGTTGCAGTCGACGTGACATTCATCAGAAACGCTCCAGTTTGAATGTTCCCGCGCGGCAGCAGCTGCCACGACAATAGCGGCCACGCACGCACTGAATAATTAGGAGCAATTTGAATAACTGTCGCACGTCTGACGCGTGCAAGAAATATCCAAGCTTTCCCATGGTTTGTGCTCCGTGTTGCTATAGGAGGAGCCGTTGGCTGGCCTCCTCCCATTCATAGTGGGGATTTACTCATCGCTTGAAATTATGGGAGCGTCTATAATGAAGCCTGGGAAAAGACTCCAGATAACCTACACATGGTTAAACCCAGTGTCTGGCTGGTAATTACACACGGTCCGCGGCTTGTCGCTGCAGCTGCACCACAAAGGCAGAGTTGTTGAGAGAATAAATAAATAAATAAATGAATAAATAAATAAATGAATGAATGAATGAATGAATGAATGAATGAATGAATGAATGAATGAATAGCCTATATATAAAGGCTATAGGCCAATATTGTGGCTGAATCACCGTTAGGTTCAGTCCACTGTATCTTTTTAACGCCACACACATGACCTGGGTGAACAGACTAAATTAACATATGGTTTGGGGGGAAAAATATGAAATACTCAATCTATAAGCCTAAAGAGTCCCTTCCCATGAGGCAGTGTATCCGTTATGGAAATTACAATGTAGCCTGCAAAGTAGGCCACAACGTTTTCATTTTCTCACATTACCCACTATAGCCTTAAAAAATGCTGAAATGTGTTCAGTTTTTTTTTTTTTTTTTTTTTTTTTTTGCTAACGCTGGACAAGCGCATCTTGTTCTTGTTCTTAGTAATTACACATTCGTTTTGTTTGTTTGTTTGTTTGTTTGTTTTAGCTCTAATATTATCACTATACCACGGTTTTTATAATTTCGATGCGGGTTTCTGGGCCTGTTTAGTTATGATTTTTTATACATAGCCTACTAACATCCTTCTAATTTATTATGGGTCTATTTCTCAAGGGAACAGGATGCTACCCTTGGGTCATTCCCTCGTGGGAATTTCCCTTTATGACAGTTGCACTCGTGCAACAGATGGGCTTGAGAGGCACGCGCCAAGCACGAGTCTAACCCACCCCCACCCCTTTACCCCCCTCTCCACCCGGACACACCCGGCAGAGGCCGCTCGAGCGGAAATCAATAAATCACATAATGTGACAGAGTTAAGTGGCAGCGCGAGGTGTCTGATGTCAAACCGCAGGCTGAGATGCTGCCCAAATATTGTCCCAAATATTCCCATGCACGCAAACATACAAAAATAAGAAAACGATTACTAGATGCACATGAACACAAGAAAGCTATAACTAATTTAATTTTTTTGTGTACAGTTTTAACCCTAACGTAACTATTATAATACACCTGGGCATGGCGCTTCTTTTAAATTGTGAAAACAACTCCTGATTTTGTTAAAAAGAAACCTCACTGGAATATCGACATTACTGGTAGTCATTTTGTTGTCATTTAATGTACTAGAGGTAACTTAACAAATCACAGTAAACAAAATGTCGAGTCCTCCTGACCTGAGCACCGGTACAGGTGCAGCCTACCTGAGTGAATATTGGGCTCTCCTGCCACCGTTTGGTGATGGCCAGTACTGCATTTCATCAAACCAGCAGCTTCATAGACAACATCCATGCAAACACTAACTGTAAATATAGCAAAAAGCTAATGTGGATATAGCAAAAGACTAATGTGCTGTCCGTCTACCTGATTTATGGTTAAACGAAAAACAAAGCTCATAATGAAAAGGATAATATTAAACAAAATTTAGGCCTCCGTTATTTATCAAGCACAAGTGATAAGTGTTGAGTCAGAGGAGCTGAGGAGATACCAAGGGAAAGGTGATGTAGACTTCGGGACAAAGATATGTTGTGTGCACTTGGACCTTCAGAATTTTTATTTTATTATATTTTTGTAAAATCACCTTTTTCCTGCAGAATGACAGCATGAATAACTGAAAGACTATTTTAAAACTTTTGCTATAGGCCTATGTCAGAAATGGCTATTCTGAAAGAGTGGCTGCAGATTGGGTCTGTATAAACGATAAAAAAAAGGTGACTGTAGGCTAGCTGCTTATTAGATCGGTGTTTGAGGCCTTCCATGTCCAACAGGTTTAGCCAACTTCACTCACGGGCCTGTCGAAGTGCCCGTGAGCAAGAAACTAAATTTATGCCTCCTCATTCAGTCCAAATGCGCCGAAATTTAAGGCTGTATTTATTAGAGGCTCAATTTTGCATAAATCCACCAGGTGGACCTCTGCAGTCTCCAGGCTGTGGGTTGAGCGTGAAGGACATGATATGTAAAATTAATGCCGGTGAGGCTTATGCTAACAACACTGGGCGTGTGTTCAAAAGGTCCATTGCTGAATTACTATGTGGCCGTATACTTGACTCCCACTACTCTTGCATAACTTTCTCTGTTACTGAGTTTAAGTAGCCTCTTCCCTCTGTGCCTTTAACTTCTGAGCCGATTTCCCAAGAGCAACAACATGTAAGGAGCTCAGCGACCCTCCCCCTGATGGATTATTTAACAAGTTGGTGAGACCCATGTCGCCATCTGCGATAGGGAGGAAAAACACTACGGCATCTCCTCTGAAGCATATGACAGGTCTGCGCAGCATTTAAATAGGACCCAAAAAATAAACAAAACTAACAAAGCAAACCCATTTTTCACCGAGGGATAAAACAGTTAATCCGTAAACAACAGCGGGTCAGCTTTGCAACAAGTGTTAGGCATCCTGCCGGCGGCGGAGACAGAAAACAGGCGCTCAGGTGAGGTGCGTCTTCTGGCCAAATATTACATGCAACGCAGGTCCGTTTTCCGCGAAAATAGCCTATATAATTGCATGTTAGTGAAATATGGATTGTGATAGGGCTGCGGACGTATTTCAACATGTAAAAAGGTGTCTTTTGTAAAATTCGCGTCGCCCGTGAAGGAAAAGAAACGTTAAAGGTGTTTACTGCCGCTTTTGAATAAGCGCACGTAGGATATGATGCGGATTGATACTTTATCTTTTCCCCCAAATTAACCGGATGACTTGGGTGAACTGCGCGCAGCAACAAAATACAATGCTGACCCTCACCCACACGGTGAACTAATCGGGCTTAACGCGGGGTGCTGAGGGAGTCGCCAGAGCTGCAGTCATGGTGGTGGAGAGGACGCTGCTCGCCGCACGGCAAGGGGACGTACAAACTCTCAAAGTGCAATTAGCGGCAAAAGTGCTCAACAGCGACGTGAAAGATGTTCTGGGGGCGACGCCTGTCCACCACGCCGCCCGGGCCGGGAAGCTCACCTGCCTCCGCTTCCTGGTGGAGGAGGCTGGTCTGCCGGGGAACTGCATGGCCAACAACGGAGCCAGCCCGGCGCACGACGCGGCGGCCACCGGGAACCTGGCCTGCCTGCAGTGGCTGCTGACACAGGGGGGATGTCGAGCAGTGGTGAGTGGGAGGTTGATATAAAGACTTGAACTATGACCTGACTCTTACAAGCTGATGGAAGTAACCTAGAAACGTTTTTGTTTTTGTGAGATGGCTCTCATTTCCTCCTTTGCCATGACCTGCAGGCATTTAAATCATCATGGGAGCCTACAGCTCCCCATAGAAACCCAGGGCTTGTTCAGTGATAGAGGAAATTATGGGATACATAACTGCTGCAGAATGAAGAATTGCCTTACAGAACATAATCAAAACAGACCGGAAAATAACAAAATCAGGCCAGAAAATAAAATGCCATTGCAGGGGTTACAGGATGTTTTATGTAGCTCTGGTCAGGGAGGATCATCCGTCATATTAGCAGTGGACAGCACTAAGCAGCTTTTATCTGATATTTAATAAAATGCCAGCATATAGTTCTGACTATATTTAGGACACTGGTTTATTTACTGGCCCCCTAGTCATCAACACTGCAAAATTTTAACCCAGATTTTTGTATTTTTTGAATGGAAGTCAGTTTCTACAGGTAGCAAGCAGTTAACCCAAATTCATCTCAGCTACAAAGGTTGAGCTTATCAAACCTGAGTTTAGACATGATAATGACCTGATAGGTAGGTTTTTATTGACAAACACACACTGGTGCCTTTCAAAGAAAAAAAGGTCCTCACATGTTGTAAATCAGATGAGCATGAGTGCAGTTATGTTAGTTGCCGTTCTAATTAAAACATCTTGAAAGGAAGCAGTCATTCTGACACAGCGGGTTATGATGACAGTTGATTAGATGTACATAACAGCTGATTACTATGGCACCGAGACCGAAAACATGAAAGGTTAAATGTAATATGCCCAGTGCTGACAGTGACATAGTTCTCAGTGTACAGCAAATAATTATTTGGCAGGTCTAAATTCCTGTCTAAACTAATCTCTGACTGGACTGGAGATGTAAGAGCACCAGTTAGCAACTTGGGAGCCTTGTTTTGGCTGTAATTTGAATCAAGATCTTGCACTGCCTCACATTTCTATGATACTGATGAAGTATACAAAACTGGATAATGATAGAAAAACATAATAGTTCAGTTTAGCATGACAGTGGGGAAGAGAATCGGAGTATTGTCATATCCTGATATGGTTAATGAATTATGAGAATGAGCTTTTATTGTTTATTTACTCTGTTCCCATACTCCTGCTGGTTGAAAGATAGTATCCACACAGTGTATTTTTGTTTTGTACTTGGCAACAAATACAGCAGGCCAAACTAAAAGCTACAAAGTACTAAACAGTTACCCAGTGCATACCCCAATTTAGACTCTGTAATGCAGAGTCCCCAGAGGCACTGCTGCACAAATTATATCAGAAGAAAAACTTTCAGAAATATCACAAAATGAAGTGAAAGTACAGCAGTGATCTAGATTTCACTGCAGATTTTCATTCAAAACCTTTTTCCCTGTCTTTGTGTTTGAAAGCCTTGGTAGTCATGTTAATTGGTCCCCAAATGAAATTCCCAGAAGTCCTAGAGTGCTCTATTTGAGTGGCTTTTGGCATTGGATTAGTCTAAAAATACTCCATTTGTGTTGGTCACTCTCGCTTATATTAGCCACGCATACATTAGCCTATCTCTTGCCCATATTATACGTACGGTCGGCGTGCACTGTAGTTCTCGTATGACTCAAAAAGGATGTAAAACAGCAACAGAGATACCTGCCAAGAGTTAATCAGGCACTCAATCTGACCTCTTGTAGTCTGTGTTTCTAAATTTGAAACAGGGGGTAATAAGAGCTCTTTCAACTACTTATTGTCCCCATCACTTTCAAGGGGTTGAGTGCCCGATAGACTGCAGAAGGGCAATAAAGACCGGAGCACCCCATGCCATCAACTAACTGATAAGATACCTGGCTGACATTTTGTAAAACTTCTCAATTACCACCAGCAGTGCTATCACTTGATGGGTGATGTGTGTTGGTTTCCAGTTTTTGCCATTGTGCCTTTTGGTTCTTTGTCAGTACACCCTGATCCTGATTTTATCGGTTAAATGTGGCTAATTTGATGCACTCCACTGCTTTGGTCTACAAAGTTAGTCGCTGTGTCTATTGAAGAATAAATTATTAATAAAAACGTGACCAAAAAGACAGCCGTGCCTCTGTGATGGAAAGTTTGTGAATGCACAATTTTTCCATTTTAGGTGTTGATTTGTGGGTCAGGCTTGGTATGCGATGAGTAAGCACAAGTTTCGAAAAAGTATGGAAGCTGTGACATCTGTTTTCAGCAGGTGTAGGACGATAATGTTACAAAAAGCTATTTTTCTATCTTTCCCAGAGATAAAGAATGGTCAATAATTTATTATCAATATCCATCATGGTCATAAATGGTACAGGGGCTTCAGTCTTTGCATACATCTCCCGTTTTCCTGCCATGTTGGTTGCAGACGAGGGTGCAGTCATTTGTGGTTTTGGTGCCACTATGGTATATAGTAAATTTATTTAACATGAAGAGTCTTGTGTGAGCGGACATTTTTCACAAAAGCTAAGTAGGCATTTATTTCCATAGAGCTGAAATGTGCCTGCTGCCCCTCTCAGTTGCCCTGCTTCCAGAAGTAAATTTCCTCTTACCTCAGAAAATCAAATCCTAGTATAAAGGGTTTTAAGCCTTGACCCAGATCAACCTGCTGCCAGTTAACTCATGAGCTTATAACACTACATTCAAAGAAAAATAACAGATGAAATATGATAAAAAGGCAAGGCTGCAACGGTGTGCACACAACATTTTTTAAGATGAAATGAACTACTCATCTAACACAGAATTGCCAATGTCAACGTAATACAGAAGCAGCAAATTTTACTGTCGCAGAAATTTTATTTTTGCAGATTTCCTCAGTGTTTTCTTTTTTATTGACATAGAGAGGAAAGGGAGATAATTACATGCAAAGAGGGAATGCATACTATTTCTTTTGCAAAGCATAACTTGCTGTTAGAAAAAGTATTTGAGTATTGCTGAGGGATTTTGTGTAGACATACCTTCATCAGTTTAATTCTGATAGCTGATCAGTGCAAAAAATTTCCCACTATTGTATTAAAATATTTTAATATAATTGCAGGAAATTTTTGCTCTTTTGTAATGCTTTTCACTCGCATGGTGGAGCGTCACCAATTACTGATAGAGGTTGCTGGCCAGTTAAAGTTATTATTAATGTTTCTATGGTAACGCCAACACCACTCATTGGCAGGAATTCACTAAAGCTGGAAGGTAGTGCAGAAATAAAATATAATTGACTGATAACAGAGCTGAAAATTGGATTGACAGTAACATAGACTGTCATTTCACAATCTGATAGCTCATGATAAACCTGCCTTACACTATTAAAACATTATCATTCATGTTGAAGTTCCTGATAGGAAAAATGAATGGGAATTAACTTGCATAACCTGATGTTTCAGTGCTATTGATTGATTGCTCATCTGATTTGCAGGACAGAGACAGTTCTGGCGCTACCGTTCTCCATCTTGCATCCCGCTTCAGTCACCATGAGATCACTGATTGGCTGCTGAAGACTGGCGAGGTGGACCCCGGGGCCTCCACCGACACCGGCGCCCTCCCCGTTCACTACGCTGCTGCCAAGGGTGACCTGCCCTCTCTCCGACTGCTGCTGGGTCACAGCCCAAAGTAAGATGATGCTTGTCTCTGTTCAACAGGCTGTAATCCACTTTTGATTAAGATGCGACTGATGCTGTAAATGTTAAGGTTCTTGACTTCTTGTTGGAGATTTCCTCAGTATTTTCATTTTTATTGACAGAGGAAGGAAAGGGAGATAACAGACAAAGAGGGGTTACTGGGGTAATCTTAGATTCACACAGGGAATGTAAACTATTTCATTTGCAAAACATAACTTCCTGTCAGAGAAAAAAAAGATAGTATTCAAGAGTAATATTGTGGGATTTTATCCAAATATGCCTTTGTCAATTTAATTCTGATAACTGATCAGTGCATTTGTTTTCCTCCACCCTCAGCGCTTTATCAGTCTTGCACTTATCCAAAGGAATTTGTTTTTGTGTGTGACTGAACTTATGAATTGGGACAAGAATGAAAACACGAACCTGATTCATGGGAATGCTGCAACTTGGGACAACAGTTTTCTTTATTTTATATGCCAGCATTAGAATACAAAAACTTTACAGCAGGGTATCAAACACAACATCTTACATACCGCATCTTTAGAAAATCAGCAGACTTAAGTGAAGCTGTGCTGTACAAATAAATATAGAAATACTAGGGGTATAAAAACGAACCAGAAAAAAAAGTTCAATACAGAAGTACACCCTACAAAGTGCAGTGTTTTAAACACATCTGCTGTATGAGAAATGAATATACTGAACGTATTTCTATGTTCTGTTTTACTTTTGCAAATAAGACAAAATACAGAGAATAGTTTTTTTTCTCCCTGGTGTGCAAAACAACCCAAAAACAAAATTTTGACCCAACACAAACCAAACTGTGGTTTATTTGGATCATTACACCCTGAATAAATACATTTTAAATTTATGATATCTTTATGATATAAACAACATTTTTATTTTTCATCATTATATAACAGCACTGTGTCCCTCATTGTGACTGGACCTAATAACCAGCTTAGCATAACAGCCGCTGCCGCTCTCACTTTCTTTGAGCTCCAGCCTTCAGACACTCAGAGCCTGAAACACTTTAATTTGACATTAAAAGAGCCTTTCGGTTATGACACTCAGGTACTAGTAAGTTTTCCCCAGTTATTTGTAACCGAACCGGGTTGCAGTTGATCTTCTGGTGTGGAAGATTCAGATTTCAGAGTGTTGGCACTTTAGAAGTCTGACATCGTCAAACATTATCAGATGATCCCTGAAGGTCAACTAGTCACTTCTCTTTTATTCTGTGGAGCTTCTTAGGCTTTCCAAAACAATTTACAGTAACACAACAGCCAGTTTTGGTTAATAGAGCGGCTTTTGTTTATGCAGAGAGCTTAGGCAAGATTTACTTACTGAATATGTGCCAAAGAATCTGAACCTTGCTGTTTTGGTCACTGTGGGAAAATCAAAATACTTTTAGTTCCAATCCCATCTTTATTTTTCCAAAACACTGCACACCTGTCTAGTCCCTGTTTGCTCTTTTTGAAATATGCCTTCAGTGTTTTCATAACAGCGATGCAAGTGAATGTTGGTGTGGGAGTGCTTTAGGTGTAACCAAACAAGTGTTTGTGCTCTCATGTTTGATGTCTGTGTGTGTGTGTGTTGTGTTCATGCATGACAGACTGTTACCAGAGTCTGTTACCAGAGTAAGCACCGTTTCTGTGTGTGTGTATGCGTGCGCATGCTTGCGTGCGAGTGATTACCTCTAGATGAATGTCATTGCTAATCAGAGCTGTGTCAGAGGTCCGTGCCTCATAAAGATAACGCCTGGCCATATGGCCCATATGATCACCGTGGACACAGACGAGGCGTTAGGAGGCTGCAGTCATCCTCGCCAAGCAGAGCAGCTCAAAACACACAGCAGAGAGGGCACAGTGTGACTGCATAATGACATAGACCCATCATCAAGTGACAGCCAGGTTGTTTGCTGCTACTATCTGGTGAAAAGGAAGGCAGAGTTGCCGTCAATTCACTCTTATTTCAATCAGCTACAGACTCAGGGAGTAGGTTTCTCACAGCAAACACAGGAGAAAGTGTGAAGTGTGACATATTACCTGTTTTCACCATAAAGGCTGTCCTCAAACGCCTCATGGCTTTTATGCAGTGGCGACCTGTTTGTGTACTTGAATGTACATGGGGATAATTAAAAAAAAAAAAAACCCTGAAAGAAACAGGAAACATTATGAATTATCTCCTTGATTAACATTTAGACTAGCAACCACTTCAGCAAAATTGGTAAGGGTAATTTTTAACAGATTTTTTTTTTTTTTTTTTTTTTTTTTTTTGTATTATTACATAATTCAAAGAATTATTGTCATTATCACTGTTATTTGCTTTGGCAATATAAGCACTGCCTTGTCATGCCAATAAAGCTATTTAAATTGAAAATTGACAGGAAAGACTGGGAGAGAGGACACTGGCATACAGCAAAGGTCTTGAGCAGGATTCTTAGACTGAGTGAAAAAAACAAATTAAGGAAGAATATTGCAGTTATGATTTATTTCTTTAAACTGAAAGTGAATTATCTTCAAACCTAATAGACGGGCTATATAATTGCTGGATATGTACAGGGATCAGTTGTTTCCTATGCTGTTGATATTTGCCAAATAGGCTAATTATAGCTTTATGACAGTTATCAGTTATCCACAGCCTTATACTGCCATATTCTGTAGTACTTTACCATTTCTTCCTGTCAGTGTATTAGCCTGTGTATTAACGAAGAACAACTCATTAAGAAAATCTGCAAAAATAAAATCCTTACAAGGGTCTCAACGTTCAATTCAATTGCACTTTCCCTTGTTTTTACACAAGGAAATACACCGTTGTAACCACGGTAAACCACACTCCTCAACTAAAAGTAAAATGTTCTTTTGATTTCGTCAGCACTTCCAAATTAATGTTCATGTTATTTTATGGGTAATATATTTATTGCAGAGTAGCCTTCTAGCTGCTTACACTAAGGCAAACACTTTTGTCTTTTTAGCCAGTAACTTTTATCCAGACTTCCTTATCGTGTCGTGCTTTTGGACATAGAAAGTCTGACATGTGCTATTGTAACGTGTGTTATTTGATTGTGTTTAGCATGCAAATCCTGGAGAGAAACAGATCCCACTGAGCAGCGTTAAATAAAGCAAGACTATTGGTGCTGGTTGTTGCTGTCGATTCTTTTCTTTTTAGCAGAGTATCGGCAGCAACACCTGTGACAGCCGTAAAATAATAAAATGGAAATGACACAGATAACTACTGAGCCTGTGAGGGATGTTTGGTGTGTACTTCAACCACGAGTAATGATCACTCAAAGTAATGCGCACAGCCTTTGAGCTAAACAGCTGTGTGTATCTGTTCGGTGTTGCTTAAATTTCTTCCTCAGGAGGAAGAGGAGCTTGTTCAGGCTCTAACCCCGGGCCCAGCACCTCCAATATTGTTGGGTTGCACCCCAGACAGGTGCATAGCGGCTGAAAATTTAATGAGCCTCAGGGACATGGTAGCTCCCTGATCGCTGGGCTCCATTCTCCCCTCTCCGCCGCCCCTCCCCCCGCCACAGTGACACACAGTAGCGGCAACCGGCGATAAGATAATGAGGAAAACAAATACGTTTGAATAGAGGGGCTGCTTTCAGGTCGCTCGCCTCCAGCTTTGTTCAGGATGGGACTTTGCGGAAGGGAGATAGCGTTCTCATTTCAGGGTTTCTCACGAGCGACAAATGTCCGTTTGTCAGATTTTAATAGGTAATTGGAAAATTTGGAGATTGTTCTGCTTTAGACATCACACAGACAATATTTTCTACGGATGACTTACATCATTTTGATCACCGGTGGCCCAGTAGCATTGCAATATTTATGATAACGTTGTGGCTGAGAGGTTAATAGTACATGAAGAGAAAACAGTAAACAAGTTAGAGTAAGTTCATATGAGGTCCTTTGTTGCATTTTGAGGTTTGTGGCATGGAAGTGAATGGGTTTTTCCGGTTATTCACAGGATTATTTCTTCACTTTGAGTACAAAAACAACACTTTTCAGTTCAGTTTCACGCCCATAATACTTTGAACACCCTTAGGACACAACACAAGACTTTTACACTGATCATCATACTTGAAAACAGGATTAAAGCAGCATGGGTTTTTTGAAGGCTGAAACGGATATTTTTAAGGGAGCTGATACTTCACTTTCTTTAAATATGACCTTTTCCTTGGCAAAGAATCACAAGGGTTTGAGCATTTCCCCATGATTGTATTCTTGACAGCATTAAAGCCTATGAAACCACATTTAGACCAATAAACTGCATACACTTATTACTACATACACTTCAAATGAAATTATTTTAGGGTCAAAGCAGGGTGACCTCTGCACCTATCCAAAGGTAGAGGAGATGTGCAAATAAGTTCATTTTAATTGCAGGTTTTACAGACTTGTTTTGTAGCAGTGGTCAGATTAACTTGTATTATATCAGCAGTGGATGACATGACTGGGCGATATCTGATATTTAATGAAAGCCAAAATCAGTTTTAAGCTACTTGCAACATCCACTGAGAGACTTGTGCTCACATTGTATTTATTATGTGATTATTTTGTTTGCATGAAAGGATAAAATTAAATGCCACACAGCTATTTTGTGAAAAGGCTGCTAAAGAACATTTAGGCTGCCGTTATTAATTACTTTTCTTATGAATGGCCTGTACACTGGTCTTCTGTGCTCTGTAAACTGTAGGGTGTACCACCATAAACATGCCGCAGTATTCATCTGTCTGCAGTGGGCCCCTCATTTGGCTATCGCTCCTCTTTTCAGCACAATTGAACAACACAGATGCGGATTTTCAGATAGCATTCGTGAAATTTATGAGCCGCCTCTGAATCGGTGGTTTGTCCGCGCTTCCATCCTGGTGAACCAAAACCGACAGGCGAATGTGCTGTGTGTCCCCACTGATAGCGCTGGTACACAAAAGGCTGAATGAATGAGAGGGGGTTGGCGGGGCGAGAGAAAAACAACAGACATGTTATGCAATCAATTAGTGCAGATTAAGATCTTTGGCCGAGGCATGATTCCAACAGGAGGTTGAGAAGGGTATGCGCTTCTGGAGCAGGATACTCTAGAAAGTTAGATGTTCAAACTGCGTTGTTGGACACAACTTTTCACAGGGTGGATTAGCCACGCAGGGAAGTCACCAGCCTTAAGATTTGAATTACGTAGCCTATTCAGTGTTGGACTTTCTCCATGTCTCGTTTAGTCAATTACAGCACAGGGGCCTAAATGAGAGTAGGTCTGACTCAGATTTGCTGTCTAGTACAAGTTTGTTATAGTTGATACTAGAAAAGTGGAAAAAACAACAATAGACATGACTGCTGGAACATCTAAGAGGATTTTATAAGGACATATGAAGACCTATTTTCTCTGTTTCAGATGAGTCAGCACTTTTATAAAATGAAGCTCATTTGAATATAAAAGTGAAAAGAAAGATTGTCTTAATACATAAAGTCAGTCTGCTGTTTACTCCCAATGTAACAGCTCAGAAACAAGTTGTTCAGCGTCACAAATGTCGATTTCTCTAACCAGGCCATGGAAAGGGGTGTTTTGCTTTAAGTTTATGCATGGAATAAAGGGGTAAGAAGGGGGAAAGGTTGTCCGGATGTAGGGGAGGTTTTTTCACCCAGCCAATGGCTAAGCGGTAACTGGGTGACCTTATTTTCTCAAGCTTCTTAACAATGTCTTGGTGCAAGCTGAAAAAAACCTGGAAAAAACCTTGTTCTGTTCTCCCTTTCAAAAGGTGTAAACTCATAAAATGCAGCATAACATAGGCCAATTGATGCTCTTCTGCAAAGTGCCATGCATACTACAAATGCATATCTTGTTAGAGTATCATTTCCTGGCATGTTTTTCATTCAAATGTATTGATTCAGTTTTTAACTTAAAATGAACGGTCCCTCTGTTGCTTCCACCTGGAAACCCTGGCGGTGCTCAACACAAACACAAAGCATATAATTTCTCATTATCTTCTTCATTATTCAGACAGGAAAAGCCATCGAGAGGGCAACGAGCCCTTATCAGGCAAAGAGACCATTAGTTTGACATCAATTACTTTGTTAGTAATGAAGATAACCTTAGCTTTTGTTAGTGCGTACATGGGGGAGGGGACGGGATGGTGTGCAGACAATTACTGAGGTAAATAACTCACTGGAGCTGAACTGGAAATATATCAGATGTCTACTACTTTGGAGTGTGTGTGTGTTTTTTTTTTTTTTTTCCTTTCGGTGACAAAGTGATGGAAGATGCATCGCCCATGGTGGCACTTTGTATTCGTGTCATGACACAAGGCCAACCTCTTTCTTAAGCCCTTTGAAATCCACACCTAGACTACGCTCTTCGCTTCTTCAGTGAAGGGTGTTCAAGCTCTTGTGCTTTTCCAAGTTCTGACAGCAGCCGTTCTTTCTTTATGAATTAGTTTTGACCGTGAAAACACTCGACTTTGTCATTGTCACTGTTTGCGGGCAGTATTAATGATAAATGTAAGCTTCTCCCCTGTGTGGACCCCAGTGAACCCCAGCCCACTTTGGTTACATTTCATGAATTATTTACTCGTCTGCCCACTTCCTGATGACAGAACCGCAGATTACTTCCCCTTCTTATTTTGAAATATTTAAGATGTACTTGTTTATAGCCGGAACTTTTCCCTCACTCACCAAAACATTCCTTCATATTTAACTATAACCTTTTTACCCAAAGACACAGAGCCGGTTATTCCGTCGCCACATGTCCATTCAACTTATTTTGTTCGCAGAGGGTGTCTTACGTGTTAGAGCAAGCTAGTGCAGCTGGTGGCTGTCCATGACTAAACGCTTGATCACCAGAAATAAACAGAGGCAGCTTAAAGTGTTGGATTTGGACCAGAACGTAACATCATCCTCACGTCGTTTTAATTTGGGGTCTTTAGGCGATGGAGCTTTTGGCCTTGAGCCACAAACTTTTGAGGGAAAGCTTGGCCGGGTCATGTTTGCGTCTAGAGGAGCCATCCGCTGCTCCCTCTCCTCAGTCTCTCTTTGCCATTTACAACACTGCGTTTAGCACAACGCAAGGCGGGCAAAGCCACAGGAATGCTAATCCTCTTAGGAGACTCATTGCTCATTTGTCAGTGCCCAAATAAAGCACGGCCTTATGGGATTTAGATGCGAAGCACTTGTTCATTCCCTGACCTCCCGCGGTGACTGGAAGGATCTGGGACAAACAGGGGAACCGTGATTGGATGAACTTTCTCAGAGGAGGCGGCGCTAAGGGCCTTTAGAAATGTAGGGGGAACTGGATTTGGCTCAGTGTCCTTAACTGTCTGCTCCTGAAATAGCTTTCCCCAAGTATATGTCGAGTTCAACAAATGTGTATTTTCTTGTCACACTTACCCGCTGCTGCGATTTTAAGAAAGCATACAAGTTACGTACTGCCTCGTAATGAATAGGGCAGATTACAAGCCCTTAAATAAAGGTGAAGATTTTCCTCAACGCCCTGTAGGGAGGCACTATGTAAAACCTGCAGTGAAATCTGACTGCTGCTGGACAAGGAACATGGTGTTCTGGTTCTTGTGAGAAGTTTGGCATTAAAAGTTTTTGCATCACATTTAAATGTTGTGTTGTCGTTTGCAGCCGTAGCATGCCTCGGGGGGTGATCTCAGTGATAGTCACCTCATCCTCATTTTTGGTGTGTCAGGTCCAGAAGGAGGATGTTTCATCAGAAATAATTCATGATGTCATTCTACTCAAAACCTGTGTTGGCACAAAGTACAAAAAAACAATCATGGACGTTTCATCGGTGTTAAAAACCTTTTGAGACACTCTCAAAATCCCAAATACTCAGTACTGCTGGGTTTTATTGTACATGACTTTAGTTTAGAGCGCATGGTTGACTGTCTAGCTGAATGTCCAGGCCTCAGGTTTATGTGCAAGCAAAAATCCTTTAATCCCCCCCATAATGCTTCAAGTTGTCTTGGATCACTTTTGCATTTGGGTTTCCCCTCAGCTGCGTTTCCATTGAATTCTATAGGTGAAAGTCCTATTTTTGAAGTGTTTGAGCTCAGGTAAGAGGATGAAGGTTTTTGAGTGCTCGCTATATCTGGGCCTTGACATGGAATTAGTCAAATCCAGTCAGCCTTGTTGTACCAAAACACTGTAAAGCTGAATCCATCACACAGCTGAAATCCTAGCCGCATGTAAATCCAAGTGGATGTAATTAGGCAGTCCACAATGTCCACTGAAATAAACTGCTGTCCACCTGTCGCTCTGCCGCCAGTCTCAAGACCTTCTTCACAGAATTAAGGTCATCATCTTTCTCTTACTTACCTGGATTTTGCGTTTTTCCTACAGTGTTGTCAATTCCCAAACAACGAACGGTGCCACACCCCTCTACCTGGCCTGCCAGGAGGGTCATCTGGAGGTCGTCCAGTATCTGGTCAAGGATTGTGGGTCAGATCCAAGCATTAGAGCCAATGACGGGATGACACCTCTGCATGCCGCCGCCCAGATGGGTCACAACACTGTCATCGTCTGGCTGGTGTGTTGAAACGGCTCAAATTGTGCAGACAAATGTAGACAAAGTGCACCTAGAAGGCACATCCCATACTTAGTGCATTCTTATAGTTTTACACTCATATTTTTTACACTTACAAAAAAACAAGAAAATGCTTAAAACTCAATCTCACATAAGACCAGCTTATAGTTTGTGATTCGTGATGGCTGTCACTGGCGATGGACACATTTGATTGATACTTTGAGTAATGGGCCATTTATTGTTGAATGGTCATTGCACCCATTGCTGAGATTCAAAATGTTTTGAACTTTGACCCCGTTACTGGCTCAGTTGTCATGACAACATTTTTTATCTTATCCTAACGGCAACAAAATTTTGGATCATAAAGTTATAATCGACAGATAGCTCATAATCAGTCAAATGAATGTTGGAGCATTTTCTTGTTGAAAGACTGATATCTGATTGGCCTATGACCCTAAAGTATCCATTTTGGAAATCCTTGAATATTTATTGATATTTTTGACTATGTATGTAATCCTGTAATCCTGGTTTAGGTTAATAAAGCTGGAAGGTGTTGTGTTAACTCGATCCCTAAGAGCAGCAGAGTTTTTTGCACTCTAAAAGCTGAAGAACTCAACAGTAACTCGTGTCCTCGTCCTCTCCTCATCAGATGAGTTTCACAGACGTCAGCCTGGCAGACAGGGACGGTGACGGGGCGACAGCCATGCACTTCGCCGCCAGCCGCGGACACGCCAAAGTGCTCAGCTGGCTGCTGCTGCATGGCGGCGAGATCATCACTGACAGCTGGGGAGGGACCCCGCTACACGACGCTGCTGAGAACGGGGAGCTGGAGGTGTGTGCTTTTGTCTTATTTTTACTTCTTCAATATTCAGAAACAGATGAGTCCTTATGGACACTAATAACCCAAACACTTTTTTGTGACTTCGTGTCAGTTTGGAAAGGAAAGTGACATGACATGAAGGGGAAAAAAAAGACTGCTTAGTTAGTTATTGAAAACAACAGTTAATAATCATATTGGGAAAAATATGATACTGCCATCAAAATTAAAAAAAAAAAAAAAAATACAAGAATGAAGGGGTGGTACATTTTTTCCTTGGGCTCACAGAAAACATTTTTATGAGAATTTCTATAAAACATAACAAAATATTAGCGTTCAGTAATGTTTCTTTTTTCTTTCCTTTTCTTGCTACTATTAATATTAGTAGGTAGTACTAGTGGCTTGTACCAATACTGAAACAGCCTAGAAATAGCATTATTATTCAGGTCTTATATGTTTTACTGGGAGAAATAGGAAAAACAACAACAACAACAACAACAAAAAAAAAACAAATATGACTGGGTACCCACAGGCACAAGTTATGATTGTGGCTGTCCAGTCATATTTGGCTTCACACTGAACCATCTGCTTTGAATGAGTGTCCACTGACTTATGGTTTGCCACTGCCCAAGCCTACTAATTTGACTAAAGTTCAGTTGTATCCATGTCTGGTCAGTCAGTATTATGAAAACAAACTTTATGTCTGGGACGTAGAGAGAACTGCATTTACTGTTACATATTTGCATTGTAGCCAATCATTTATTAAAGAGGAGTTTGGGATTAAACTAAACGGGACTCGATGCCAACCCAGATAAGCAAAGCGCTGGTCCAGGTTTAAGGAACTGCTGGGAACATTTGAAGAGGCTAATCGAAACATGAGCTTGTGCGGGAACACAAAGCTCGCTCAGTCTGCAAACTCCGTAAAAACAAAAAGAGTCAGGCCGGCGTCCTGCAGGCGCTCGATGGAGCATTTCAAAACAAACTCTTTGAACTATTTTCAAGATCCTTTAATTACCAAACAGCCAGGCTTTGTTTTAGAGCAAATGAAGTTACGCTCTGTTACAAACTGAGTGAGTGATGCACAGCAAGCATTTCACACCTGCATTTTCCTCTGCAGCTATTTAATCAACTCTTGGCGATCTGAAGTTAGAAATTATATGTAATTGTTTGCCCTTTATGATAAAGAATTATAAGGAAGATCCTGTTCTGTGTCTGCCCCGATACAACATGTCTTGTTTTAGACAATTACGTGTCGGATAATGTCTGGTCTCGGTGATGGTTTAACTCCTCCAGTGCACAGTGGAGGCATGACAGCTTGAATTAAAATATAGCATCTGCATGGAAGGGTCATTTTTCAATTTAAAATGAGAGTATAAGCTGTAAAGAAAAAAAAAAGTATCAAGTGGTGGTGTAAGCAGTGAAACAAGCCGCTTGATTAGGCAATCACAAAACCAGCACTGTGTAGAAGTCTCTGTCAGATGTCTGGTGTATTCATGCTGCCCTCTATGTTGAGTCTAAATAGATTTTAAATAACATGGAGCATAATCTCTGTCCCTGTGTTTGCTTCCCTGTTGTGTGTCTTGCTATGTTTTGACTTCACATAAATGTAGGTAAAAATTGAATAGGCCTTAAAATCGGCAGTGGAATATCACCTCCTGATGTTTTTTTGTGCAGTTCCAGTGCTTTCTCTTTGAAAAACTAAGCATCCACAGGCTTGTTGCGTCCATTTGTTGCATATTCATCAACAGAATCTGATTTTACACTGTTGTGTTCTTTTAACCCTCTCTCTCTCTCTCTCTCTCTCTCTCCCCCCCCCTCCCCACATCAATCTCCAGTGCTGTCAGATCCTTGTTGTTAATGGGGTGGACCTGGGCATCAGGGACCAGGATGGCTTCTCGGCAGCGGACCTGGCCGAATACAACGGCCACTCCCAGTGTGCCAAATACCTGCGCACTGTGGAGAACATGGTGAGAGACACAGCCACGCTCCATGTATGTCCTTCTCACAACTACTTAGACTTAGCAGGAGATCTTATTAGTATAGATACTAATGTAGTTGAACTTAACTGAGCCATTCAGCTGCACAGTGACCTGAACCATCTGAGCAGCAGTATTGAACTGAGTAGAGATACTAATTGAGGTTTATGGTATGTTCAAGACAGCTGGGAACTGGGAGTTTCCTTCTTCTCACATCACAGTTTCCAAGTGATTTGTTCAGCTGTATTGATTGATCTTATAGTATATCATTTTCTACAAATAGAAGCAAGGTGTTATTGTATGTATTGAACATTCAGTATGAATGTCTCCATGTAGGTCACGTGTATGTGACATCACAGAACTCATTCATGGATAATTTGGAGCTCCGGGAAACCTGAAGTCGGACACTTCCAAGCCCCTGCTGTTACTCGACAAGAAAAAACTGTGTGACGATTACTTTATTGGCAACCGCCATGCTCACTGCACACTCCCAAGTGACACAACAAAATATTACATCCTGCATGTTCACAATAAAAGCTCCCACTTCCTGACAGTACGTGATAACATAATATGATGTATTTTTGCACATGTTGTTAATTGGCCAACTGGATATATTGTAACCATTACAAAAGTATTAGTACCTTAAATATTAGTAACTTAACACCTACTTCTGATACCAGCAGCATAACAACCCCGTGTCAGCAAGCATTCACCCTGATGAAACGTCCATGAACAAGACACAGCAAGGCGCTTACGGGAGGTTTCAAACTGGTGTCTGAGACAAAATACATCATGTATTTAAATAGATACTATTTTATAGCATATAAAAATGTATAAAATATATATAAAAATAAAAATATATATAAGAATGTTTTCTGTAAAACTGTGGCAACTGACAGACACATTCGTCCCTCAGCTCATACTAAATCCAAAGCAGCTAATCCTCTCTTCCCTAGTGAATTCACACCAGCTTATTTGATGATGCAATAAAGTATAACACCATAGACACAGCACAGAGGGAGAGGAGTCCCTGTATTGGGACTTTACTTATGCGCTCCTTCCTTCGCCTTGGTTTTCTCTGCCCAATAAGGATACGGTATACATTAGTTACTTTCAGGTATCTTTGGTAGTGGACCACTGTTTGTTTTGTTGTGAAGCCAAAGTTAAATATTGTTGAGAAAAAAATATATATAAAAGGGTGCCATATAGTGGCCACTTTATTAGGTCCACCAGAACAATCTAAGACAATCAAATCCAAGTGTTCTGCCATCAAGTTTCCTTTTCTGATGCCTATAATGCTCAGGTTTTCTTGTTGTCACAGTAGCAGAGGTGTTCATTCACTTCTATGTTTGGCACTGAGCTCATAGTTAGTGCTGCTGTTGTACTGGACTGCATTTTATTGAGAGCTGTTTCCACTATTCTGTCCGCCTCATTGTATATAAATAAGGAGGACAAAAAATTAGAAACACCTCTCAGTATAATGTCGAAACCTCTGCCAACTACAACCTCAATCATAAACATAGGATTAAATGTACACCTTCTCCATAATGTGAACACAAACTGAACATTATAAACTTAAAATGTAGATTTTATGGCAGAGCTGTTGCATTGAACTGCATTAAATTGTACAGGTGGAGCTGATAAGGTCGACTCTGAGTATGTATGTAGTAGTGGCTTCCTGTTCCACTTCCAAATTTGAAGCGGAGGAGAGGAATCAGGCAAGAACTGTCTGTGTTGTTTCTAAAGGCCAACAACATTATGTGATGATATATCAAATTAAAAAAAAAAAAAGAAGATCTGAGTGCTCTGAGTAATATAATCTATAAATATTATCGAATAATGAACCAAAAGTCAGTGCACAATGGTCCTAAGATTTCATATCCCAAATTCTGTGCATTAATAGTCTTTATTCCGGTATTTTGTCTTAGTTTTCCCCCCCAGAGTGGAAAGAAAACCTTGCAAAACACACCAGGACTGTGCACATTGCTGCAACAACACACCCTTCACTGAGCCAGCATGTCCCTCGACTGACACTGGGTTTTCTCTGCTAATGACTAGAGCTGTTGACACATGGCGTACTGTGGCCCTCCTGGATCAAACTCACCGAAATCCCTAAGAGGCCTGAGAAATAATAACACCTCCGCACTGTGCACATGTTGGTGTGTGGGAAACATATTTCCTCCTCTTGCCCTCTTTGTCTTGAGGGACATTTTCAAATTGAGTCCTGTGCTGTGGGAAAAGCAGGAGGCCCCAGAGCCTTTTTGATCAGCTGTGAGCTTCAGTATGTCATTAGAGCACGGTAATTAAACCCATAATGCAACTGTTCCCCTTGTGCAAGCCTTCTGAGACTGAGGCATAGCAGGAGTGAAGAACTTCCATGTGGGATTTCCTGTGGTGTTTTTGAGACATTACGATTTTAAATCTTAAAGCATCTCATTAAAACCTGCTGATCATTCTGCTTATGTCCTGCAGAATGAACTTCTAACATTTTACATCTAATTCAAAGTAATTCCCAGTAACCTGATAGGTTAAAGGTTTCAGTTAAAGATACGTTTGTTTGTTTTTTAATGTGGAAGTCTGATCTAGGAGGTAGACAGTCCAATAAATCAGATTTCACAAGGCCACTCATGATGAACTCCATCCTCTCTGACAGAGTGTGGAGCACCGTGTTTTGTCCCGGGACCCCTCAACAGACCTGGAGTACAAGCAGCCAGACTCGGGCCTCTCTTCCCCAAACACCACCATGCCCCCTGCCAACCAGGTGGCACACTTCGACATCAGGTCGCCCTCCAGCTCCCTGTCCAATTACGACTCCGCCAACTCCAGCCAGTCCAGCACCGGGGAGAAAAGGAGCAGCTTACCCTCACACGCGCCGCCGGCCCAGATCAACACAGTCTCACATGCAGGTCAGGGACCCAGAATCCCCAAAATACATAAGAACAGATTTCAAAAAATGACATTATGATAAACACAAAATGTCTAGAAATTACTTTTTTCATTTAGATTAATTCCAAATTTTCTTCCATTTATTCGGCTCTTGAAATGTAACAATCTAATGAACATTAACATAAAGTATACCATAAATACTCCCTTTTTTAAAGCTCACTGTGAAGCAGATTATGTTTTCTTGTTCTACCGCTATTTGGTCAGTGTGTGTTAGTGTGTTGGCCACTGTTGCTGGACAGCTTTTGCTGCAGTGCTGTGTTTTACACGCCATTCTGCGGCCAATGCCAAACCCAGTGCCTCAACACTGGTGGGAACCTCCGCTGCTCACTGAAGTGGAGTTAATACCATGCAACAGTTTGCTTTCTTGTGTTTCATGCCACAGTTGCGTGCCATACTGCTGCTGCACCCTAGTGGCCTGTGGGAAAACACTTTGTTTTGGATGGAAAGGTGGAACTTCAGCACCATGAGCTGTCAGGCTCCTCATTCATACTTGAATAAACTGAATGTAGTCAGTATTAAAAATGTTTACTAAATGCTTTGATCAGCCAATTTAGAACAGCGGTACACTATTGTTGTGTTTGTGCTACTGTGATAGGAGTTTGGAGTGAGCATTAAAACGTATTTCATGGATCATGTCCTTGTCACAGGGACCCCAGAGTCGGCCATCACAGACATGCAGGCCTACATGGACATGCTGAACCCAGACATTGGGTCTGAAGCTCCCAAGAGGGGTGAGGAGTCCACCCCTGATGCTGCTTCAAAGCTCCCGCCACCACCGACTTTTCCTCCCCCGCCTCCCCCTCAGTGTCCTCCAGTGCCGCCGCCGCCTCCCAGCTACCCAGCACCTGAGCCGCCCGCGCAGGAGCCGGCGTCAGCTGAGTTCCTGAAGGTGAAGAGCAACCTGCGACGCGTGGAGAAGAAGGCGGTAAGGAGCACATTAGTTACTTAAAAGATGGAGATGTTTGCGACTCTGAGGATTCTTTCATCTTGACGGAAGTCTGTTAGGAATTGAAGATATTGTTTTGTTTTGTTTTTGACATGGATTAGTGTTCATGTTTATACATATTTCTGCCTCACTGGTAATGGTAATGGGCTCTCATCCTTTGATCCATTCTTTGTTTGAAAACTGGCTTGCTCGAAACATAAAAGTAGATAGCTGAGTCATTACCGCTTCTCTTTTACATTTTGATTTAGTAGTTGGCCCATACAGCGCATGGCAGTGTAATAGCTTGGTTGGGGTATCAACAAAGTAATAAAACTGATTGTGTTGTAAAAAAAAAAAAATGAAACTCTGAATCCATGAACTCCCCTCAGTATGCTCAGCTGTTTAAACGCAGCTGTTGACATGACAGGGATCAAACTTAAAAAAGCTGAGGGACTAACAAGTGTTGGTTAAAGGGGCCATCAGGGTCCATTTTTTTCCTCACACAGCTAGTTCGGCCAGTGCACTTGTGTAACAGTGTCCCTTGTCCGTCTGTTCACAATGTTGTTATTGTGTTGGCATGGCTAACGAGGCCGACGAAGACACTCATTACGGAGTCAGGCCTCTGAGTTGGCACAGACAGTGATAGTTGTGATGGGTCTGATGTTAATTCCAGTAATTACTATGGCCACAGATCTCTGAAAGAGTGTGTGTGTGTGTGTGTGTGTGTGTGTGTGTGTGTGTATGAGTTGGCAAGCACACAGAGTTGAACACACCGAATCGCTGCCTTCCCAGCTTTTAGGAAGTAGAGTAATTTTTACTCTATTTTTAGTCTTGTTCATAAAAGGGTTATGGTCGAATTAAAATTGTCTTCAGAGTTACTTGCAGCGCAGGGAAAGGTTGTGGTGTTTCTGCACTGCTGTGAAGTATGTTTCCATGGCTGGACTCGTGGTAATAACAACAACAATAATGATAATAATAATAATAACAATAATAATAATTGTATTTGCATAGCACTTTTCAAGCAAGATTCACAAAGTGATTCCTATAGGCTGCAATTTAAAAGGCACACAATTTGAAATAAAAGAAATTAAATAAATTAAAAAGAAAGATAAGACAAATAATCATAAAACAAGTGAACATATTAAAATAAGCTCAAAAACAGATGCATGCACAGTGGAGCTGTAATATGTACACAGATAAAGTTGGTCATCAGGCAAAAAGGCAGGAGTGTAAAAATGTGTCTTAAGGCTGGATTTAAAAGCAGAGACAGCATCTGCAGATTGAAGATTAACATTATAATATATTACAGTGTCTTCTGGATTCTTCTTCAGCTGTATTCTAGTGCTTTGGTTTTATCCAGAGATCAAAACAGTTGATTTGCAAGAGACAAAGAAAGAGAGACTTTGTTTGCAAAGTCAATTGTTAGTTGTTGTAAGTGTGTAAGTGGCTATTGTGACTGTGCATTGTCCCGTTGCCATACTGTTCAGTGTCTCCAGGGTGAGGCTGTGTGGATGGAGGTGTGTGTGTGTGTGTGTGTCTGAGTGTATGTGTGCGCAAGTGTGTGTATGCATATATTGCATGTGCCATCAAGCATGTGGGAGAGTTCTTTTAATTAGTGACGCCCCTTCTCTTCTCCATACCCAGGTGACCAGCCTGGAGCACGCCCTCATTAACACTTAAACAAATTATTCCTCCCCTTGGAACATGCACACACACACACACACACACACACACTGAATAAAGATCTGTGTGCCTCCATATACGTAGGGGAAAAACAATCTGCCCTGGGCTCCATAGTAACGGTACAATGTAACCCCGTCCAGAGAGAGAGCTGATCAGATGAACCAATCGCTCTACCTGTGGGCTTAAATGGAGCTTGAAACCACCTAATTAAAGTATACATCATTTTTCAGGCTGTCTGTGAACGCCAGTGTTTTAAGCTTGGGCTCATTGAGTTAAAGCTGCGAGGCTTTTGCTTTTTCTTCATGGCATTCTGTCAGTTTTCTTTGAATCAGGCTTCCCCCCCGGTCTAATTTGTCTGCGTTTGCTCTGTAGACGGCCACACAAATGAACGCGTTGCCTCACACGTTTTTTGCGCTCAGACCTTGCCACCCTCAAAACTGTGAAGTTCACAGTTCAGCCATCAGCGTTGTAATTTGTGCCTTTTGTACAGCTATTTCACAACATCAAAGCCAGGAATATTCGGATAATCCGTGAGCCTTGGAGATTTGAGTGTGGCCGGCCATGGTGAGGGCAACACCCGGGCTCCTGTGTCTGTGCTTTGCATAAGAGGCACTGGGCGGGGTTAGGGAGTGGTTGGCCGGTGGGCCGGGTGGTGATATCATCGTCGCTGCTGTGGCTGGCCCGATAGGTTATTGATGAGGCCTGTGGGTAAAGTGAGAGGACAGGTAGAGTGACAGACGTAGCGCTGAGTGGAGAGGAGAGGAGGTGACGCTCGAGATCTGGTGACAGCTGCTCTCGGTGCTCCTCTGGGCTTCTGGCTGAGGTTCTGTCAAGACCGGAGGAGACCTGCAGGAGAGGACTGTTAGCGCCAAGGTAAGGTGTTAACGGAGAGCAAGAAGTTTGTTTGGAGTAGTTACAATAGTGATGTCTTGTAGCAGTCTGTGTTTCTGGAAGCCGTGTTACGCTGTTGGAAAGCAGAATTTGGCTTATCGCCGGATACCTGAGCTGTATGAGCTGCAGACCAAGCAGTAAGGCTGGATGTGTTGCTGGTATTGTCAGTTTTTAACAGTATGTTTCCTTAACTTCCCTGTTTTTATACGTGGCTATAGGCATCAGGGCTGATGAGTTAATTGAAATGTGATCATCAAGTGCATTATCAAATTGCTGTAGCTGCATGTTTTTGATAAAGGCAAAATGTGTGACAAAATATTGTGGAGCTACAGAGATGTCCTGGCCTACAGATCATATTCTCCGCATTTAAGAAAACACATTTGCGTGATACAGACCTCAGCGAAATCACATCATCATTTTAGCTGGCGTTTTTTTTTTTTTTCGGTGAAAATGAAAATTATGATGCAAATATGTATCATTTCCACTAAATTTGTGAATTATATCGCAGTCGCACTTTGTTGTTCAGCTTTTCTGTGGCTTTTAAATGTTACAGATAGCCTATATGACCTTTCATACTTTGAGGCTCAGACCACATGCAAATCAAACCACATCCAAGCCAAAACAGCCTTTGAGGATGCTTTTAAAAAACCATAGTCATGTTTAAAGTCTATTGAACAGGGAGTCGAGGCTGACAGACAGATGTGTTTAATGGGAAGAAGGGCTGTGTTTGTGTGTGAGGGAGGGGAGGGGGCAGCTGAAACGCTTTGTACTCTGGCTTTTGTTAGCCCACCTCCCCGGAGGATGACAATCAAACCATCTGTAGCACTCCCCTGCTCACGTTACCCTCCCAGCTGATGAGTGCTCAGGGAGCGTTTCTTTGACGGCAGACATGAGTCAACAAAACGAAACAGGCTTATAAGAACTCAGAACATGACACCACAAAGGAGGGGAGGTCAGGGGTTAGCTGTCAATTATTTCCGCTCGCATTGACATTATCTTAGACGTTGGACATCTGCTTTATGTCTGAAGCTCCCGTCTGCCTTTTTGAGAGAAGTCGAGGCGGGGGTTAAGATGTAAATGATTGCATTTGCCAAGTCATATGCTGATTCCTAGATTTGAAAGGCAAAGTTATTTCACTAAGATGGCCAAGGAATGCATGTAATTGTCAGCTTTCTTGTTTTAGATTTTAGGACAGACTAAGAGCAACCTTGTTCGGTTTCACAATTTTTAGTATACAATTAAAAAATCAAAAATAAATATGAGCTATAAGCAAAAACAAATGGAACACAAAGATCTTGAGCTCAGTGTTGAATGCAAATCTTTTTGCCTTAGGAAAATGCCTCATCAGATTGGAAGGGGGAAAAAAAAACATGAGTCTTAAGTCTTACCAGTTGCTCAAAATGGGCAGTCTGACTCACAGGGAAACATCTAATGAATACTTTCTAAGGGACAGGACTTAGATCTCAATCTTGTCGCCAGCAGGTGGTCGAGGTAGAGCTCCGAGTGGAAAGTGAGAGTGCTGGACTGGAAGGGCCAAGTTACTGGCCTCTGACCCTGCACCGTGGACTGAAGGGTCTCTCTTACATTGGACCAAAAGCCACTCGTGAACGCTTACATTCTGTGACCCTGCAGGCTTTACATGCAATATTAATGCTGATGTTTTACTGGTGCTGAATAAAAGCCTTTTTGTTCTGTTTTTCTAATAAAGCCGCTTTGGCCTCAGGTCACATGGCAGAGCTCATCTGGTCCGCCAAGAAAAGCACCTAAAGAAGTACAAATGTATTACACGGTTTAATCGGTTCACAAATAAAGAATTCATTTGTAAAACATTATCTCTCCATTTTGGAAAAAAAAAAATCCTTGCCTTTTCGTGATCATCTAATGTTTTTAAACAAAAGATCTGGTATGCCGAATTAATCTGTCAGTTAAGGACTTTTGTTAGCTATTATCTCAGAATCTTAATTTGTTTTCATTTTTTGAGGGTCAAAACAGTACATATCTATTTTGAACAAAAGATTGACATTTGTGGTTCAAAAAATGAGATGGAAGTCAGTGAGAAGTCAGGCCTGCAGCTAAAAGCAAAGTTCCTTTTGAAGTTGTTTTTTGCTACTTCCTTACGCACTTTTTTCTTTACCTCTCGAGCAGCTCCCCTCTGGAGAAAACCCTGACAGGCTGCGGCGTGTGGACTCAAACAGGAAGTCGAGGAGCTTCAGCAAGCAGCCCAGCACTGGGGACTACTACAAGACCCTGGGCAGCGACACGGCCGAACCCCGTGGGAGCAGAGGCATGGCGCCCAACGAGGAGGTAAGCCCTAACCTCACTGTTCATCACATTCAGCAGCATCATAATCCTGACTGAAGAATAAATTAAATTAAATCAAATCAGGACAGTCACAAAATTATTTTACGCCCTTTCCATTCAGGGGCTCTGCGTCCATCTTTCGCCTATCCACAGTCGATCAGTTGATGTTTCTGCCTTTGAAACGATCACATTTCTCCTCTGATGTCCTCTGCTGATGCTGTGTGTAAGGGGTGTTTGACCCTGTTTGTATTTCTCTGCACGCGTCTTGATTATCCTAAACATCATAAAGGAAATTTCTGCCAGGAAATAATCTGTCAAAACATTTTTGTCTTGCAAATTTGGATTGTCAGAACCGTGTCCGTTCATTTGGGGCGTCTTTGTCAGCCTGGAAGCTTGTCAGCCAGGTTTGAAGCTGAATTTTAAAAATGACAAACAGGTAAAAAAATAAAAACATATTACATAGGATATGCATTACAAAATGTAGGTAGATACGGATGATTGTATATGGGCTATAACTCTAAATGTCACCGGTGTTGGCACTTGATGTCAGCAGTTCTCTCTGCTGTAAAATATGCAGAATGTATAGTGTTACGTGTGCAGTTCAGGGTTGAAGTTGGGTACCTCAGCGCTGTAAAAGGTAATTTTCTGGGCGAGGTCCGGCCTGGGCATGGTGTGCTGGCATTAGGTTTCTGCAGACTGCACTATTTGCCTGTACAGTATGCCACTCAGTGAGTTGCATAATCTTGTGTCCTCTTGAGCGCTTGTTAGCCACCTGATGCAAATTGCCTCTTCATTTCCATTGCCTCTTGAGTCTCCACCCCACTGTGTAAACTGTGCAAGAAACTACAAAAGAACCAACTGAGGAAAATCCCAGACAAAAAGCAAGAGGCCAGCAGGAAGTGAACAATGACGAGAAGTCCTAAAACATGTAGATTCAGTATATATTTTTATATGTATTTATATATATATATATATATATATATATATATATATATATATATATATATATATATATATATATATATATATATAGTTGTATTAATGAGTGAAAATGACTTTCTCTTTTATCAAGAGAGAGGAGGAAACAGTATATTATTGGATTATTTGCACTGCCACATAAAGGGATACTCTAGGACGATCAGAAACTCACACTCACATTATCACTCAGGGATTTTTCGGGTTTAAACACATGTGGTTATGGATGGAAGTGGAGTTAAAGTGTGTGACACAATTTTGGTGCACCCACTAAAAACATAGTTAAAAACACACCACCCAGTCATTAAAATAACTGCTTTGAAAAGTAAAGACGGTTACATTTTTCTTTGTCTTCACTTTTTACTTATGTATTATTCTAAAAATATTTTATGAGGCTTGTATTAACTTGCAGGTACGTGTGTCCCTTTCCCTTTTGAGGGTGTCTTGTTACCGTCACAGTCCATAGGTATAACACCGTGAATATTTAAGAGCTGTACCCTTTTAGGCAGACAATAGAGGCTCTCTCCAAGCTGTCTGTGGTTGTTCTGGATCTTACAGATATGCATAGGCACAATGGAGTTTAATTTGAAAGAGTTGAAAATTTGTGTGAGAATGAGACAAAATAAATACATTTTATCAAAGAAAAGACAGCCACAGTCTATAATTTTTTATTTGCCCTAACATAAATCAGGATAAATCTCTATCTGTGTGTTTTTTTTTTTTTTAGTTCTGTGTAAACTACCTGTTGGCTAACACATAGCTGCACATATAATTGAATGCATAAACCTCGGTCAGTGTGTCCCTTGGGAGCTGTTGCGATAATCTCAAGGGTATCAGATGCGGGGTGCTAAGGGCCATGCGGAGTGTAATCTACATTGAGCCAATTAAGGCCTCTGTGGGGCCCCTCCTGGTCTCAGAGGCTCCCTAACAGATGGGCCGGTTAATCAATGGAAGCACCGGCACGTGCTGCTAGAGCCCCCGACTGGACATCCTCCACCCCTCCCCTCGCACACACACCCACCCGCCCACCCGCCGCCCTCCCCTCCGCTCACTGGGGGGTTCAACGAGGCGAGGGGGCTGCAATGACGAGCACGCGTCTGAAGAAGAAAGGAGGGGGCGGGGCGGGGGTGGAGTCGGGTTAAATGTCACGGTCCATTAAGTTGTTTGCAGCAGAGTTATGAAACCCCTGCAGAGTGTGTTGGACGCGTGCATGTCAGGGGTGGGGGGCATGTGAGTGGGAGGGGAGGGGGTTAAAGCACTATCACTTGCAGTGACAGATGGCTCTGTTCTGCTGTTTTCCCCTGTAGATCCAGATTAGGCCACATTAGCTCCATTATTAGCGATGGGGCATTATGTCGTTGTGAGTTGATTAAAGACGGCAGCCCGCGGAGGGAGGACACATCTAATAGGGCTGTCGTTACCGTGTCAGCTCACATCTGCCACCATCAGTGTGTGTGTGCAGCAATTTCAATGCCAGGAGTTTACACTGGCATGCCTATGCTAGCGGGGCAGGCAGCTTACTGATACTATTAACCAATGTGACAAAAAAGTCTGAGAGTGCTTTATTATTATTTTTCAGCATTTTCTATATAAAACAAAACAAAACAAACAAAAAAAAACAAAGCAGCGAATGAGCATTTGTTTGGAAATGACCTATTCTGAATTAATTTGTCTTATTGTACAGTGTGTATTATCCATTTGTTTAAGGTCCGCCTATGTCCACTTTCTTTGAAAAATGAAAAAGATAATTTATCACTTGACTCAACAAGCTTAAGAGGTGTCTATTGAAAATGAGAATAAGTAATTTCCCTTTATTCATGCTGTCTTGTCATTCATAATCTGGCAAAATATAACATAAATGCTTCTCGGCAATTTACCAGATTCTCTCCTTGAAAAGTGATTTTAATTTGTTGAAAGCTACACCAAACGTTTTTGCTGAAGGTTCATTAATTTTAATTGATTCAGTTTTTTGAGAGCTGAATACTATTTCAGTGAGTCACATCCTAATTTTGTTACATGCAAATGTCACATTATTGTAATCTGTGACTAAATACTGGTTACAAGACAGTGTGGTGTGGTTTCCAGTGGTTTGAACTGAAATTTGTAATGGAGAGATTCCTGCAGGAACCAGTTATCGCCCTGACAATGTGTGTGAACAAAATTTTCTTCAGCATATTTGATGCTAAGACATAAAAACTAACTAGTGGTATTGTTATGGACTGAAATTAGACTGATTTAATCTGTTTTTTCTTCCCTCTTTCTTCACCAGGGCTCAGCGTTATTGGAGGAGCCTGCTGAAAGTCCCGCCCCTGCTCCTGAGAATGGCACCGTCGAGGAGCTGGTCCCGCCCCCACCTCCTCCGCCGCCGCCCCCGCTCCCCCCCAGCAACCCGACCCCTCCGCCCCCTCCACCCCCCTCGTTGCCCCCGGAGACGCCAACCCCCCAGAATCACTCAGCCAGCAGCACCAACCAGCGACGCCCGTCTTCCTCTTCAGGAAGTGAGTGCACCTTTACCACCATTCTGTTTTCCCCCCCCTCTTTCTCTTTTTCAGCCCCTCTTTCATTTTGTGCTCACATCCTATTTGAAGCCTTTATTTTTTCTGGCATTTAACTTCAATAAAGTAAAATGTGAACTAACAACAAGACCAGAAATGGTTGCCACTGTAAAATCTATTCACCATGCTTTTCGTTGCACAAGTATTCCTCGACAGCCAAGTTCCTGGTATGAATGGGAACACTGTAATCTCACTTGACTGAAGATGAGCTTCGTCTGACTCCAGCATCCCAAATAACTGATTATAAATTAATGCTGTGTGGCTACCATTACCCTGAGAACTGGTTTAGTGTTCAGCTATTTCCTTAAGTGCCCATCTGCCCTGGCTGCAGGTGTCTGATATTGTGGCTGTTCTGGTTGCAAGGAAAACAAACTATTTTGTAATGATGTGAATGGAAACCGCTTTTTCTTTAAGGTGGTAAAGAATAAACAGGATTGTCCGTGGTTTCCACAGGCCTTGGTGAATGCTGTGCATCACTAATTCCTATTTTGGGTCCCTTTTCACTTAAAAAAAGCAGAAGTGACTGTGAAAATGTGGCTCAGCGGCTCAGGACATTACAACAAAGCTGTTTAATTTACTGTCAGTCCAGCGTTCATCTGCTTTCTGCTAACCCTCTTTGATCTGTTGACGCTTTTTAACCGCTCTGTATGTATTTCTGTTTCCATGTACCTCCTTCCACCCTCTCCGTCTCCACCTGTTTCTCTGTGTTTCTCTCTTCTTGCCCGCCGTGGTCTCTTCACTGCTGCTCTGTCAAGGCGGGGGTCTCTCTCTCTCTCAGGCAGAGGGAGGGCCGCTCAGACAGATGAAAAGTAAGTACAACCTCCCTGAAAAATTCTCCAGATTACAAACCTACCACTTTGGGAACAAAATCCTAAAATACCTTGATGCATTTCGCTAGTATTAATAGTCATAATGTGTGAGATAATGGCTGCTTTGGAGTTCTGTGTTTGTTGTAGCAACAAAACTGGTTTGTTTGGATTAAACAGAAGAGGAAATGCGTAAATAGCATGAGCAGTCACCGCGGCTTAACAAAGAAAGGGCCACCACCTACAGATATTCAAATATTATCCAGGGAAAAGCACTGGATAGAGGGTTTGATCTCTGGAAAGTGCAGTGCAAAAGCACCACAACAGTGAGCGCTGAGCACCAAAGATGCTAGAAAAAACACACCAAGGAACGTAAGGATTACCTTTTTAGCAGGAACATTTTGAGCAGTTATGTGGATTAACATTTTCATCATGTAAACTAGTTTCAGCAGGTGGATCTACATTCAGAACGTGGCATCTGATCCCTGAGAGACAAATAAAAAAGGGAAAGAGAAAGGGAAAGGACAGTAAGGAAACAGAGGTGTTTTTGAATCTCTTTCTATTTTTATTTATTTATTTATTTATTTTCTTATGTCAAAAGGGATGTTTCACTGGGGCAAGTAAGGAACAATGTCTTTTTTAAAAACTTTTTCTCATATAAATTATGCAGTGTAAATATTTCTTTCAATATGAACCCAGGCTGAAGTCATTTATCTCCCTGCAGGGAAGGCAAACCAAGAAAAAAAAGATTTTCTTCTTGTTCTGTGGCTCAAAATTAGACTTCAGAATTATTATTTTTTGTTTTTTTGTGTTTTTAGTGACTATAAATTAACTTTCCTCTTATAATACACCTTAATGTTGACATCAAGAAAACACATCCATATATTATAGGTTCTGAATAATGAAGCAAAGGGATATACTCGATCAAAAAGAGATAAAATATAGAAAAATTATCCTTCCCTTAGACACAGCATTTGACACAGCAGAGTTGTCACAGCCAAAGGTGTAAGTGGAGCCGAGTATCATTTGAAATATGGCAGCTCATGGAGCAACATACAATACTAAACATAATAAACCTTTGATAGATTGCAGCATCGGTTCATTTGTAAACTAAGTGTGGCTTTATAAGCTCTCTTGGCTTTTCACTCTTTGTCACTGTGTAATGCTCCACCTGTAAGCTAATGGTGGCACAGCAGTAAAACATTTAACAGCTAAGGAGGAGTGACGGCAACTAATTTCCTGGTTGCTATTACAGCACTAAGCTGGCAATAAACATAAACGGGCAATTAAGTGCTCATAAAATTAATTCATTGGCCATTATGATTTTACAGCTCAGATGTCCGCTGAGGGGAAGGAAACACACCAGGTGGTTAACTGAATGTGGTGCTGTAACATTTTAGATTTTTATAGTTCCCTATTGATCAGCAATCAGAGAGGATTGCACATCTGAATCTGAAATGCGTGTGTGGCAGCTCAGACCCTGACAGATGCAGCGGCTTGACCGCAGGAAACCCTCTGAGGTGTGATTGTCACCATGAGAGGCCATTTATCAAATGTTCTCGACCTGTCACTGCTCCACCCGCCCTCAGTTTTGCTCTGGCAGACCTGCTGAGTCCACACCCTTAGCCTAAACACAAGTTAACACACTCGCACACACACAATCTCACTTTGAAAAAGGGTACACAGATGTGAAGGTGTATTCAAGCCCATATACAAACACCAGTTTCAGTCCAGTCAGTCGTCGAGCTGTGCTATCCATCAGGTGTTCAGGTGCTCTGCAATGAAGATTTGCCAGGCAGGAATGGGTGAAGGTAGGCAGTATGGGACTAGTGATATAAAAATGACATGATATTGCCTTTTTAATTTTTGCGATATTTTGTCCATGTTATAGAATTCATTTTGTAGTTAAAGAAAATGTACTAGAGTTAATCTTCTAATCAGCAAAACTTCTTCATCTTTTTGTCTCAAAGTCTCATATGCAGTGTTAAAGGAGCACTCTGCGTTTTTGGGCAAAATTTTCTCTTACTTCCCCAGACTGAGACAAGATGTTTGATACCAGTTTCACCTCTATACGTCCAGTGGGTCAGCTCCTATGGGTAGCATCTCATGTTAACGTAGCATAAAGACTTGAGGTCTATAGGAGTCATTAACCCAACTCTGTCAAATTGAAAAAATAAACCATACAGCAGCCCCGAAGCTGTCTTATTGGATTGTATTTTTTTTTACATGAGTTGTTTTAGGAGAAGTTAGATGGTGGAACACATTTATCCCTCTGTCTCTCGTAGCGATCAATGCATTGCTGAAGGTATAGGCAGATCCAGTGCAAATTAATTTCCTTAAACAACTTTTTTTTATTTGTTTGTTTGTTTTAATTCCATGACAGTAAGGTTAAAATGTTTTTCACACACACTCACACTCCCGCACACCATCTGCAACATATCTATAACATTTTATTTATGTAATGTTTCACTGCATTGACTATGACCGGCCTGAGGAACATCACTTGTTTGAGTTAAAACAAGATTTTAAGGTTGAATATGAGACTAAATGACTCTGTAAGAAGGAAATTTTCTTTCGTCTACAAGCTTTTCAGTAGTTTGATGTACATGCAAGGTGCATAATAGTGCACATGATATAGGGAGGGGAGTGTCGATCACCAGGCTGTTAGACTGCTGACTGAGAGCTCTCACTCTCTCTCTCTCTCTCTCTCTCTCTCTCTCTCTCTCTCTTTCTCTCTGTTTCTCTCTTTCCCCCACGGTAATCCCATGATTGTGAGGTGAGACCTCGGGGGGAGGGAGGAGGTGTGAGCTGAGGCGCTGAAGCTGGGGATGAGTGTGTGTGTGTGTGTGTGTGTGTGTGTGTGTGTGTCCGTCGTGTGTCAGGATTGGTGACGTTGGGATTGGTCCGGTAGGGTAGACGATCAAACGGGGGATTGGAAGACGAGTGTGTGTGCGTGTGTGTGTATGCGCGTGCGTGTGTGTGTGTGTGTGTGTACGTGTGTGTGTGTTTCTGGTTGACTGCATCCGTCCGTGTGTGCATGTGTGTGTTAATTCCTGCTCGGCTTGCCAGTGGCTCGCTGTCACATCCAGTTACTGGCGATTCCTTTAGATTTCCCCCAACTGTGATGATGGGTCTTTAATAGAAAGCTGCTTTCTTTTCGAGAGAGAGAGAGAGAGAGAGTGAGGGAGGGAGGGAGAGAGAGAGAGAGAGAAAGAGAGAGAGAGAGAGAGAGGAGGGGTGGCCGGCTTTGTGTCCAAGTAGACTATTGTGGTTGCCTCGACAGTGAACATTTTTGCGGGAGGCTTTTTAGCGGTGCGTGAGTAGAAAATGAGTGATCGCTAAGGAGCTGAGGAAGTTTTAGTTCACTGGAGTTTTACTTTCACTAAACAGGTGAGGCAGCCACTCACAATTCTGATATATTTGCATAAAAACTGTGTGAAACTGGAATGTTGGGAAATTAAAGTGTGCAGCTGCTGTAGTAGTTTTATCTTTCATTGCATTTTGTACGATTTGCGTATTTTACTAGAGATTAACAAATCCTTACAAAAGGTAATACTCAAATAATGGTTAAACTACCATTGTTCCATATTTTGGTTTTATCACTTTGATATTGTGGTTATGTGTATGATGCTGTGTGTTAATATTCAGTGAATGTAATTTGATGACTGCTACTTTGAAATCTGTTAGGTTTATAATGGAAAAACGATGCATATGAAAAAATATGGCCTCACTGTTAGAATTGCTTGGTTGACATTTATTGTTTCTAGTATGTCTTCTATGGTTTTTTCCTTACAAAGTGAACACATAGCGCCTTTGTCACAGCATTAAACCCGGTGGTTAAAATCTCCCTGATTTTGTAGTTTTGTTGAGCGTAAGCAGATTAGGCCCCAGGGAAGCTGGATGTATATGTTTTCCCCCCAGAGCTGCTGTAAATACTTTGAAAGGTGATTCAGCAGTTCTAGACAAAGATTGTTGATATGTGAAATCAGCAGCCAGATTTATGGACCCTGTCGCTCGCACTGCCTCCTTTCCTCCATCTCTCCTCCCCTTCCCCCGGTCCTGTGCACAAGCACTGCTGCTGATTGGCACCAATTTGTTTTTTTTTGTTGTTTTTTTTTCCCGAACACATACAGAACGCGCAGCTAGCAGACTGTGAGGAGATGGCTGCTGAATTTTTTTATTTCAGATATCAGCGATCTTTCTCCAGATTCCAGCATTTCAAAGCTTGGCACTAGTTTTATCGTGCACATTTACAATGACACTTGGCAGCAGATTGTGTGCCTCCTCTCTTTGGGTTCACTGTAGTGAAATAATTTACAGTTTCTCCCTATTCTTCCCAGCTCTCCTCCCAGCACATCACAACTCTTGATTCATTAGTTTGCTAATGGGCTTTTGAAACCGGTCCAAGATTTGGAGTTAGGGAGATATTCCAAGTGGCGTCCAACTATTTCAGACGGTCACGCTTTTGTTTTGGAGTGTCACGTACTTTAATTAGATAATTTTGTGCTAAAATTGGTCAGTGGTGTAAATTATTCTCCAAGCATCGCAGTCAGCAAAAATGAAGGCACGGAGTTTTGCTGATTTTTGAAGGATCTGTATTTTGTATCAGCAGTTTGGATATAAACTGTTAACATTAGAAGTTTTTCCCATGAAATACTTAATACATGAACCATTTTATCAAGTATTGTTTTGTATTGTTAAAAGTCTAATTGATCAAATTGTTGGTCCTGTGTAGATTATTCTGATAGTTGGGGAAAAGGTTATTTTTCAGGGGGAAGAGTGACCTAGTGGTTAAGAGCACAGGCCCTTAACCTCAAGTTCATAGGTTTAGTCCCAATAGACCCCTATAGCAAAAACAAAAACCTCAGTTTAGGATGCTGCCTTCCCATCTAATGAAATGTACTGTATGTCATAGGATGAGAGGTGAAGGTGCAAATTCCAGCTGCGACTGAAGTGCCCTAAAACACTTAAAAAGAAATCTATCCGGCTTACCGGTGACAGACAGTGGCTCAATAAACCGTATTGAAATATATTTCTGTCCACTTTGACCGCACATCACCGCCCCTCACACGCTCCAGGTTGGCATTGTTAACTGCCACATCGAATGAAATATTTAACAACGAAATGCCACCCAACCCCATCTGCCGCTCTCTCTTCCTCTGTGTATCCCTCTCTCTCTTTCTCTTTCTTTCTACCTGGTCTCATTCTTCTGCTCCGTTCTTTTGTCCGCAGGCACGAAATCTTTCAACATGATGTCCCCCACTGGCGACAACTCGGAGCTGCTGGCAGAGATCAAAGCAGGGAAAAGCCTGAAGCCCACACCTCACAGTAAAGGCTACACCACTGTGTATTCCAGCAGCGGACCCCCGGGCAACAATGTAGGTCCACAACCATCCACCACTGCAGACCGCACTTTAGTCCATACATTTACATCCCAAGTTACAGACACAGTAGTCCAAAATGTAATCGATGATTCTGTTGAACAGCAATTCTAGAGATTGAAGTTTGTTGTTGGCCATGTGTTATGACTTTGATGTTAGTTGGACTGAACCTGGTGAAAAAAAAAATACAAGTAAGGTTCAAGTCATTCCACTAAGCCATCCAAGGGTTCATTGAGTATCTCTCATTATGCCTGTGAGCCCTCTCCTTGGTGAGCGAAACTCGATTGCATGACTGTGTTAATGTGCCGCATACAAACTAGAATTTCTATATGATGCAGAGAATGCTAAATAATTCATGAACACTGTCAGGACTTGCTCCACCAAGCTTGGGAATGTATACAAAAACTATTCAGGAAATGCCTTACAAATTTGGAAAATGCATAAAATGTCTGAAGTCCGTATGGAAACACTATACTGTCATTCAGGCACAGTTTTTATGTGTTATTTCATATACTTGGATTATTTGCGTCCATGTGAGGAATAATCTTTTTCTCTGGAGCGATGTGGCAGAATTTGAAGGGGCAAGATTATTACAATATTGTGATGTTTCGGTGTGACAGCAGCAGTCCACAATTTCGGGGTCAGGACTGGATGTGGCAACTCATAATGTAATTACTGCTGGAAAATGAAATGTAATTAAAATGCCTCTGTAAATGGGGTGAAAATGTAATGTTATCTGTTGACAGTTGACAGTAAGAGTGAAACATTACCCTTTGAAAGTTTCTGTGTCAAAGTTTAAATCAAAGTAACTTGATGAACCAGGAGGCACACCTCAGGATATGAGGTTTACTGCTTTAATAAGATGGGTTTTATATTCTTATAAAAAGTTTCACGTAAGCCTACGTAAAATCGCATGTGCACTTTCCCATTAAAACCACACCAGTTTGACTATAACTGTGTCACAGGTATACAATAACCCAATGCAACTCAGTGCTCCTGATAAACACTGTGCACTGGTTCTTTAAGACCAGTGAGAAACTGGGACGTAATGACTTCACTCACTCAACACATGACCGTGGCACCATTTAGATTGAGTGAGTCATATGAGTCAACACTGTATGTCAGCATGAGTTGGTGCAGGCTCTTACATAAGACCTAATTCAGGGTTGACTGGAGGAGTAGAACCGACTAGAGTCATTGTTCTGTTAGCCTGTTAGCCATTGCATAACATTAGCTACCTATACAAGTAATCCATTTACCTGAGTTGTAATGGATTTAAAGGCGCTGTCCTCCCAAAGATGGAGAAACAGTAAATCCCCACATACAGTTACCACTTTAAAGTAGTGCTCTTGACTGAATCAAACACAAAGTTGCCATCCCAGCCAGATTTTCAAGATCAGTCCTCAGATGACTATATAAAAACTAGGAACATAATTTTTGCATGAGAATTTCTCCATTTGGTGTTTTGCCATGGTCACAACTACGTTCAGTTTTATAGTATAGTATTCTTTTTGTTCTGGAAGAATCTTGTAATTTTCCACCCATTTTCATTTGATGTGTTAGGTGTCAATGTGCAGATTGACCAGGTTTCTTGCGCACACATACTTAAGATTGGATTTTCTCTGTAAACTAAATACAGAATACAGAGCACCAGGTGGGGTCACTTTTTCTCAATTTGGCCTATTATTTCAAGATCTAATGATGTGATCAGTGGTGTGGGATTGGTAAATTGTTTCTCCAGTGTTCACTATATTGCACTTTTGTTATTCCTTATCTTCTCTCATCCCTCTAGGGGAACACCCCATCTCCACCAGAGACCCGCACTTCCACCCCTCCGGCCAAGCCCTTGTCCCCGCCGCCCTCCAATCTGCCTGTCACCTCGCCACCTGCCACTCCCACCCCCAGCCCGACCGGCTCCGGCTCTTCCAGGAACCTGTCGTCCTCCATGAGCTACGAGCAGCTGCCATCCAACTCGGTCATCAATGGGAACAGTGGTGGCGGCAGCACATCAGGGACGGTGCGGAAGACGAGCCTCGCGGACGTGGAGGCGCTAGTGCCCACCCACGACGAACAGGGCAAAGCGATCCCCGAGTGGAAGAGGCAGGTGATGGTGCGGAAGCTTCAGGTCAAGATGCAAGAGGAGGAAGAGCACAAGCGCAAGGTAAGTGTCATGTCGCAAGACTGTGAACAAGGTGAAGAGGTTTTGCCGTGTTTCGCTATCCCGCTTGTGCTCCTAAATTTCAGTTGAACCTCAGTGAAATATGGCTACAGTTTTAAAGGACTGACGGCACAAAGGGGATGGTTAATGCTTGAATTTGAGTGTGGGTGTTTGTGTTTTGGATACACTAAGTATTGTGAATGTATTTTGAATGCTAATGCATGTCCAAAATACAGTTGCTGTTTCTTTTTGACTTACCACTGAATATCAAAATGTTGAGGCTGAAATTTCCAGTGGGACACAGGACTAGTAGTTCACATAAACTCCACTGTTTATTGACATTTCAACTGAAATGGATATAGACTGTCCAGATATTTACCCTTCATTATTTAGCTTTCATTCTGCAGTGTTAATGTATAGTTTCTGTGTTGACAAACGAGCATCAGTGAGGGAATGTTGGAGGCATTTTACTGTTGCGTTTCCATCACCTGCCTGATAATAATTTCAGTATAAAAACGGCAGATCGAATGCAGTTTCTGTAGTGATTCGAGGTGTTTTCGGTTAGTCCCTTAAAGTTTTTGCGTGACTAGACAGTCATGATATGTGTAGTGATATTTTGTGTTAGTTTATTGAATCATTACTTGGCCATCGGTGATAAAAAAGAAGAAATAAATATTATTCCATGTAATACAAGAAGGGTTCAATGCACTAAGCCATTTGATTGATTAAATCTGAATTATTGATATCAAGGGTTGCAATCCTACTCTCTTAAACAATGGTTGTTCAAGCAGGTAGAGAGCTCTCACTAGTGTCCTTTAGTGAGGTTTACATGTAGCTTTCTCTTTATTCTTGAGATACAAAAGTGTCATTGTCAGAATGTCTTACTGGCTGTCAGGTACAAGTTTCAAGTGTGTAAGTTGAACATTAGTTGAGTGCTATATTTTTCCGTATACATGGCATATTACTTACCAGGAATCTCATGAAATTGAAATGGATTTAGCCACAGTAGCTTAAAACATATACATTCATGTGCTCATGTAATCATTTTGGAATATTACTTTTTTGCTTTAGGTATCTTTGTGCATGTTTTTTTTTTTTTTTTTTCACTTTCTTTGTCTTTGTGGTAGCTACAGAGCCTTTGGAGTGCAGTGAAATGGATACTTGGCTACAATACCCATCACAGCATTAACACACTTGACTAATGGATTCACAGTGTGGGCTGGTGTTTGGTGATGGAGTTTTGCGGCTCCAAGTTGTTACATGCTGATTCAGTGGTGTGATGCCGGGCCCATTCACACTACAGGTCAACAAATAATAATGATCATAAAAAAATAAAATAATATTAGCAATAATCATATCTGTATCGGTTTAGCACCTTTCTCTCTAAAGTTGCAAAATGCTGCAAATAACATGTGCATGCAATCTAAAACAAAACAAAACAAAAACAAAACAAAAAAAAACCCTGAAACCTGAAACCACCTTTCAAAATCTGTTAAAATACTGATTTATCATAATGGGAGCCAGAAACTGTAGAGAAGGGGGAAACAAAACTATTAAAAGGTAATGGATTTGCAGTGTCAAGGGCCCACAGTGAAACAATGCAGACATACTAAACCTATAACACAGTGTTCAGTTGTCGACTGATCACAATACTGCATCAAGATGGTTAATTTCAAATAGGACAAAGCATTTTTTGTTCTCGATGACTTAAAGCTCATGTAGAGGGTTTGATGCTTTTAATGAGGCAGTGCCATTGCACCACTAAATCCATGTAAATCCTGTGTGGCGAGGAGGATTTGCACTGAAGCGTGTGTGTTCACACCAGGAACTGCAAGCTGAAGGAATCCCCCCTTCCTTCCCTTTTCTCTTGTTTTTTGGTCTCCCTTGATCTCTGATTTAGTTTGCGGCAAGTGGGTGCTACCAGCCTCAGGAATGGCACTACTCCCATGTCCACAATGCCATTTTGGGCCCCTTTGGGGAACTGATGACAGAGGCTGACCTCATCCGCATTGAAAAGCAAATTGAGAACCTGCAGGTTATGCACAAAGTCTCTGAGGTTGAGAAAGAGCTGGAGGAACTGGAACGCGAGCTTCATCAACTCTTACCAGTTTCTGCTGCCCTCAACCAAGAGCACTTCTCAGTTCATCCAAAGCAAGTACATGGCCAAGCTGAGGACCTGCCAGCTTGGTGCAGCAAGATTTCAACCCTGCTCAAGAGTATGGCCATTCTTCTTGCCACCTTGGGGGGCAAAGAGATAGATATCTTGGATCTTATATCAACTGAATATTCCCACGAAGGGACGAGGAACATAAAGACTGGTCAGTCAAACCCAGCAGGATCCGTCAACACTGGATTTATTGCACGGTCTCAGTCTTTCTCAACAAGGGAAGATGTGGAGAACGAGATAAAGCAGTGTGGAGTTTCAGTGAAGAACCTCAAGGCCAACTATGAAATCCAGAATCAGTTACAACCTGTAGATAATGGAGCAAATAAAGTGTACAAACGCAAGAGGTCACTTCCTGTGGTAAGTGAGTCCAGCTATCACCCTGAGACAGTTGTCAAGAATGATGCCTCTTGTTCCCCTGCTAAGGTCCATCAGTCCCATACCAATGGAAGTTTGCCTCCAGTGGAGGAAACAGTCTTACCACTTGTTGAGGAGCCTGTAATCATCGCATCTCATGCTCCTCAGACATATGGGTCCTCTGAGGAAATGATTCAGACTAACATGGAACAGTTCAACCAGGTTCTGTCTGCAGACCCCATTCTAAATAATGATCAACTAACTAGAAGCTTGGAGGTGCAGACAGATGTAAGTTATGTGCAGGAATGCATTGAAATGAGGAAAGAGAGAATTGTCTTCCTGTTCCTTGAACATTGGCGGAAGTATACCCTCTCTGAGTCTTACCGGCCTAAATACACTGGCAGGACAGAAAACTATCTTGGCATGGGAATAGATGATTACGACCAATTTAGTGCACAGATGAATGATGAGATGCAGAGTGAGGATGACAAACTCCTCCTGTTCATGAAGTCAAAACAGGTGGTAGGGAACCTCATTGGGCACTGGAGGACAATCATGAGCCAAGTGCCCACACGCCAGATCCGCAGGCTCAGCCGTGCCCAGATGATCTACTGGCCTGAGCACTTCTTGCCACACATCAACGGGTCGCCTGTTAGCTATGAAAGCCTAACCCTTGACCTCTTCATGCTGGGTTACTTCCAGCTACTGGAAATGAACATGTCTCGCAAAGAGCGCAAGTTTCGCCATCTTTTGTGCTATGAGATGTTTGACCGCCTCGGTAGCCATAAATGGGAGGTCATTCGGCAGTTCCACAAGGAGGTCATGGAAGAGATTGAGAAAGGGAAGCGAGACTGGGTGGATGGCTTTGAAGACATAAAGCTTAAGTATTTTGGGGACTCTGTTAATGAGGGAGGTATGATGTCTGCTTCTCTGTGCTCCATGCCTTCTGACTTGTCTGATTTTACGCCAATGCAGGAGCCACCACCTCCTCCACCCCCCTCACATCCTCCCCCACCCCCACCACCAACTCATCCTGCACCACCTCCACCACCTGTGGAGTCTGCTCCACCTGCACCACCTTCACAAGCTCCCCCACCTGCCCCAGCTTCAACACAGTCAGATGTTTCCCCGTCGTTGCCACCTGTTTCTTCACAGGATGGTGTTCCTGACAATGTTCAGAGTGTGGAGCAGGACAGCCTGAAGGAAACACCGGAGGACAATGCTGCTCTGGTGGCTGAAAAAGTCACTGAGCAACCATCATCGAATGAACCTGCGGTTTTGGATGAAAAAAACACAGTGCAGGACAGTATACAGAACTCAGCACCTGAAACTGCAGAGCCAACAGGAAAAGTTGAAGCCCAGCCAGACAAAACAGAGAATTCAGGGCTGGATCCAGTGAAAGAAATTCCACCTGTTACTGTTCAGATCATAGAGGAACCCCATGTTGATAAACCCCCACCCAGAGATGAGCCTAATGAAGACTCAATTAAAGTGATCTATGAGCTGAAAGAGTTCAGCAATGAAGAGATCATCAGATACATTGATCGAAGCTTTGCTTTCTGGAAGGAGAAGGAAGCAGAGCTTTTTGATATCTGACAACTATCTGACAGACCATCAGTGCGAAAGACTAAATGTCCAGTTCACTTGCATAGGGCAGGGAGGAAATCCATGAGGGACAGGGTGAAACTTACCTCCACAGTCGGGTATGCTAAGAGAGAAAGCTAATCTGGTGTGTTAGCTTTTAGGCCTCATGTAACCTAAGGGACTTAACTGCAGTAAAGCAAAGGGCATCCACTTAGCTGTGCCGTCAGTGCTTTACCATTTGCATATGCCTAAGTGGATGAAAAGACAATCTGTGATGTCAAAGACATGTAAATGTGACATTGTTTAAAAGCATTGGTTTTTGAATTGTGTGTGCACCAAAAGCTTGGTTTGATTGATTGCCATGGTACTGTGCTTTGAAGAAAATAACTTTTAAGGGAACAATTTGCCATAAAAAATGATTTAGTGTGTTTTTTTAGTGTGCTGATTTTCAAAAAAACATTCGGTGTAATGAAGATGGAAATCACTTTGGTAAAAACGTAGTTTGCATTAAATACTTAGAATGAAATACACAATTCATTAGTAATCATTGAGAAGAAGGGAGTCTCACTTCATTGCTGGATCCAAAGGACAGATTACCTTGTTAGATGGTGACTTGAAATAAATTAACAATGGCTTAATAAAACCTAACCTTTTCTTCTTGATACACAGTGGGGGCAGAAGGAGGTATTACTTTAAGTGCTGTTTGTCGCCTGAGCTCAAAGGCAAAGAAAGTAGGTCTTCAGTGTTGGGTTCACAAGAGTTTAAGGTTACTCAATGGCTCACATTGTTCTATGGCTGCATAATTATGTGTATACAATGTGTGCCTTTCAGTATAGATTACTATAAAAAGATTAATAACTGTTACATACACACAAATGTGGAGAACAGATTCTGTTTTGTTACCATACAGTTTTTCACCATTCAGAATTTGAATCAAGACTAATTTGGCCTTTTATTAGCAAATTGAGATGTTCATCTGACGAGGTGAGCATCATCTTATTGAGTCCTCAAATTCAGACCTGATAACTGTTACAAAGAAAATGATATATATTTGATTTTTGTATGTTTCTGTGTTTATAATTTGACATAGATGTTTTTTGAAATAATTGCTCACACTTTCCATATTTTAATTCATGGTCCTTTATTTCTTAGTTTCTAAAGTGTTTGCTAGAAATAAAGTTTGTTGACATTTTTGTGATTTTATGATTTTAATAATTCTTTCTTGTACAAATTCTGCATTCGCTGTAGAGGTGAAGAATGTTGGCCAGTAGCCAGCATGACATTGCAATAATCTGAAAAGCAATCCAAATGAAGTCAGTTACATTTTATTATGACTCTAACAGTGCAAAATTGGATTTTCATACTGTTAAATAAACAATGAAAGCGGTGGGAAACATTTAGCTGCTGAATGTGTAATCCTCCATTGCACTACTTCTATCTTTGAAGACCCACAGTCTTGTCATAGTGTCTCCAACCCTCAAGATTACCTTTGAATAACCCTCTTAGCACCACCCGCTGTCGTGCTATCCATGGCTTATAGGAGCCGTAAGGAGGTTACAGTAACTCTTGATGTACTCACAGCCCAACGCAGGAGGCAATCAGCTGGTAACCACAGACGTCTATACTTAGATTTGTATACAGGCTGAAGTCACAAAGTAGACTGCACAGCAAAGAGTATGCAGTGCAGACGCATATACCAGCAATTTGGTTATTCTGTGTCAGTGCCTATACTTAATGCTTTTTTTTGAAAAATATCCGGAAACATTTTATCCTTCCATTTTTAAAAGTAATGATATTGAATCATTTTATTATGTGACACTGTGGAGATGAACCTATATTGTAGGAAAATTTTACAGAATACTTAAGGGTCCAGCACAAGGCTTCCCTTGTCTGTGCACAAAAGGTTTCAAGCCATAAAAATGGTTCTTTTGAAACTTTTTTTTGCAGAACTCTTCAGGATTAAGGTATAGCATAACATTGCATGTTTTTACAGTTAGCAGCACTTTGTGTCTAGTCTGCACTCTTAACAATCAAGATGTAATTCATTTGAGCCAATCATGGACCATATATTTATATTTCATGGAGTTTTTCAATCATTTTATTTTGTTCAGTAAGTTTTTTTCTCATTTTCTCTTTATTTGTCTTTAGTTTAAAAAAGTGAAATAATCAACCAGAGTTAATATTGATGGTAGTTGGAGTGAACAGTTAAGGAGTGAACAGCCAGCTTGCTGCAATTTGAAAACAATAGGCTGCCAGTTTGTTTTTTTGTTTTTTTTACAGCGTAGACCACTGAGTGGACTCAATTTTTTTCTGTGTGTACTTTGCATTGTTATCTCCAGATGTTTTCGGGAGATCCACTTCCCTCTCACATTCAAAAAACATGCAAGTCAGGTGTACTGGAAACTTTAATACCCATAGGTATGAACAGGAGTTTTAATATGAGTGAAAATGAATAAATGAATGAATTGTCTCGAGTAGCAAGTGCATTGCATGACAACAGCATTAGGGATTCAGCTCCCAAAAGGTTCACCTGTGTTGAAACTGCTTGCACTTACGGTAATGTAGGTTACTTTAAGGATCAAATGGTACACACTGCACCAGCCTTCTGTTAATTTTCCTTGAATCCTTTGATTCCCCTTTGTTTTCGGCATCAACTCCTCATTATGTCCTACTGGCAATACCATAACTGATAATGAAATAATAAATGTCTAAATATAGGCCTCTCTCTTAGATGACTTGATTTTGACCATCATAACCATCATATTGTGTTCTGCACACTGAGGCCCAAACTGAAATGCAGAGATTGGTTTACATGCATCATAGGCCTCATGTTTCCGGCCTACTTGTGGCCCATTTTAGAGGAACAAACACAAAGTCAAATCTGGCTCTCATACAGATGTCATGTAACTGATGGATAAACAAGGAACAGGTGAACAAATCCCACCCAAAGTGTAGTTCAGTTCACATCTGACCATGCTTTTATCTTGCAGTCTCCATTGCAAATTTATGAGCTTATATTTGCTGTGGCTTTTTTTCCCTGTTGCGTAATTCCCAAGGGAATAATTAAAAATTGATTGTGTAGATAATCTTACCTGGATACCGTGTGCCAGGGCAAGTGAAATGCTTTAGTAAGAGGAATGCAAAATGGTAATGTATCTAGTCAGCCGTAGATGAGAAATCCAAGATGGCTGCCCTTGCTCTCTCCCTCTCTCTCTCTCTCCCTCTCTCTCTCTCTCCCTCTCTCTCTCTCTCCCTCTCTCTCTCTCTCCCTCTCTCTCGCTCTCTCTCCCGCTCCACCTCCGATTACAACCTGAAAGAGAGAAAAGGCTCCAGTTACCATGTGTGTGTTGTCTGGGATACGTCCTATCCGTGTGAAAGGCATTATTGCATTTTAAGGAAACTGGAGAAGAGCGTCTATTGTGAGCTGTGTTTGCTGTTGTAAGTGCATATTTCAGCACACACAGGAATAATAATGATAATGATAATAATAACTTTATTTGTAAAGCAAGCACAAGGTGATCCTAGGTGTCATACCAATTTTTTCTCAACGCATATTCTTCCCTGCCTTCTCCAGTAGATGGAGAGACCATTTGTGACTTTGAAGGCATGAAAAGCCTCGACAAAGGAAAGGAAAGGGAAAAAGGCATTCATTACTATCATTTTTTAAGTTGTGACCATAGAAGTTGAATGATCCCATTCAGTTTCTGTGGTTGTGACATAGTTTAGTCAGAGCTTTCCTATCAAAGATAAATTCTTTGTTGGATCAAAGGATTTGTCTTTGAAATGATGAAAGAACCACGATGAAAGAGCCTGTATCAAAAATAAATGAAGACATTCAACTGAGAGCGAATTTAAATTTCGTCTCAAATTTGAAGTAGGAGTGAGGATGACCTCCTCAGTGGCTGCGGTCACTCTAAATGAGATAAGAGGGTTGGTATTATGATAATGATCCTTTACTGACCTGTTTGGGCTCGTCTCTCTCTCTCTCTCTCTCTCTCTCTCTCTCTCTTAAACCCACACCACCTTTCCTCCACTCTGCAGGCGGATGAGGAGGCAGCGCGCCTGGCATCGATGCCAGCCTGGAGGAGAGACATCATGAAGAAGAAAATGGACGAGGAGAGGTAACTGACAAGGCTGTGTTGCTCTGAATGTCTGTCCCTCCTCTTCTCACCTTGGTAATATTTAATACATAACACCACTGGAGAGTGATGTTGTGTTCGCTCATGCCTGTCGTGTTCGCTCATGACAGTCAAAGTAAAGCAGTGAAATGGGTTATGGCACACAAATGACTCATAATTGCCTGTAATTCCATTTTTCCCAATTATCATGGGACTTAGTATATAACACTTTTGGGCCTTCTTTAATAAGTAGACCCAGCTGGTACCATGTACAACTCCCCTTTGCCTCCAGATGAAGTTGGTATCTTCGAGGCTTGGATTTAATTAAGGTGCTGGAAGCATTCCACATGGATCTTGGTCCACACACACTTGATAGCATCACGCAGCTCCTGTAGATTTTCAGTGACAAATTCATATGCCAGACACTCTGCTCTGACTCATCCTGTAGTAAGACTGTAACAGGGTGAGAGCTGTTGATTCTCAAGGCCACTGGAGTGAACTGCAGTCACTGTCATGTTTGTTTAACCATCTTGAAATAATGTTGTGCTTTTGCAACATGATTCATTATCCAGCTGGAGGTATCTGTTTCCAAAAACGGTAGACCTTGAAGCTCCTGGTCACTAACAGTGTTTAGGTGGGCTGTGACATGTTAAGGGTCCTGATGTGTGCTGAGAAAATGTTCCAGCATTACACAACCAACAGGATGTACCATTGATCTCAAACAGGGTGGATCCACAGATTCATTTTACTAACCAAATTGTGACCCTGCCAAGGAGGTCGCCTCAGAAACTTGAGTGAACCAGGTGTTTTTTTTTTTGTTGTTTTTTTTTTTAATCTATTTATTTATTTATACCCACTCTGAAGTCATTCATTTTCTTGCTGCTGCAGCCCATTCACTTTAAGCTTGCATGATGTTTGCGTCCTGCCTGCTGCACACCACTGTTGTACTGTTTGGCTTAATTCATGCTCTCTGATGTCTTGAACAGTCGTCTTTGCAAATTTACCTTTAGATGGCAAAATATCAATGAGGTTTGCTGTTTTGGCACGAGTGATCATAGTTTGCATGAGCAAAGGTACAAAGATCAGACCCATCATTCGGTTTGGCTGAGTAGAAACTGAATCTTTGAACTCTGTCTGCACGCTATGAACTGCACCACTGCTGGACGGGTTGTTTGTGATGGGTGCATGCAGGTGTGGCTAATTAGACAATGGCCTATAATTTGAGTTCATGTAATGAGATGTGGGGTTAGGTATCGATGGAAAGACAGTATGTTGGACGTTTTTTTCTCATCATGTGAAAGACCCTGTAAAGGAAAGCTGGTGTAATGAAAGTTACTATAGTCTCTCATAATCTCTTTTTGTGTTGCATTATCCCTTTAAATATCTTTGGTGTTCTTTGATGGTTGATTCATTTATGTTTTTGAACGGTTTTTCTTGGTCTTTGTCTAACTGTGTAAGTGTTTACATGTAGTTGTCTCCGCTGTGTGACTTTATATGATTATGGAGATGGAGTTTCTTGCAGTTTCTGACTTGTGGAACATTGCTGTTGTTGCATTAACATTTCTTCCTGTGCTTACCTTCTGGTTGGACAGGGAATCTAAAAGGTAAGACATTTTTTTTCATTTACACAATGATGCTTACATAGCACAGAATTCCCCTTAAACATGTGTGAACTATAAAAAAAAATATTTGTCTCCCGGTTTTTGTCATTTGACAAGAGAGAGAGAGGATCTGAGATCGAGCGCTCCATCTAGTGGCCAAAAATTGTTACATAAGTTCCATGGGAATCAGGCACTGCAGCTGAATTGCAGGTGGTTATGACGACAATGTAAAAGTAATACATCATGAATAATAGTCATAACACGTGATCACAACTTGTGAGAATCAAACTAATATAAATGCATCTGTATAGTGACAGTCAGATTGCGGCTGTTTGTTCAAGCCAGGGTTCCCACGGATCAGGGATCATTGGGAAGTGCATGCCAGATAGGGAAAGTCAAGGAATTTAATAATTTCTGGGACATATCCATTGAATTTTGTCAGCTGCAATAATTAAAAAAAAATCAGCAACTTGTTATTCACAAGATGTAATATTTATTGTAATACTTAAATACTTAAACTTTAAAAAGCCTTTTGAAGTATGCTTAAAATTTTAGTCATTGAAAAAAAACTTGTGGGACAGGGAAATTCAACATTTTAGACATGCAAAGTCATTGAGAAGTCAGGGAATGTGACATGGTGGGAACCCTGTGTGTGTGTTTGAAGCTAATAGTGCGACTAAATTATCTTTTTATAAGGCCTGTCAAAAAAAAAAAAAAAAAAAACTTGTGCAACCTTTTTCTACATTTTAATAGCTTTTCTTTCCTTTAACCTTTTCTCATGGATGCCTCTAGAAAAGAGGAGGAACAAGCAAAACAGGCCAAGGAGACGGAGGAGAAGACAGAGCTGGAGCGACTACGGACCCTCGGCTACGACGAGACCAAGCTGGCACCCTGGCAGCGGCAGATCATCCTGAAGAAAGGGGACATAGCCAAACAGTGAGCTCGGCCGTCTCCACTCGCCTGCCCCACAACGCTCCCCTCCCACACACACATGCACACACACACACACACACACACACACACACACACACACACACACACACACACAAACACACACACACACCCCATGGCCTTCATCGAACGCCTGTCCCTCCCTGATCCTCCGTTCTGAACGACACCCTGAGGAAGCGCCTCTCTCCTCTGAACCCGTCTCACTCTTTGGCCTCTGGAAACACAGGACCGGGCTTCGGCTGCCACTGTTTGCACAGGCTGTGAAACTCGGCCTCTTTGAAACGCAGTGGCGCCACCCTCTGCCTCCCGCCGAGCATCTCAAGGACACAAACTGTTGGTCTACTATCCTTAAAAATTAGCGACGTCAGATTCAAAGGACTACATTAGCAAGTTGAATTAGATGCGCTCCTTCTTACTCCCCTCTCTCATGACATTTTCTAAAACAATGTGCGTCTGAACTGTATGAAGGTTGTCCTTAGTAGCAGATCTTTTAATGGCACTGTTTGCTTTAATGTTGTAGATACTGTTCACACGAATGTCCATAGGAAAATTTACTCAAACAGATTTACGCTAACAGCTTTGTGTTAGATGGAGAGGGGATAGTGTTGGAGCTGTCACTTTTGCCATGGGGAAACAATGCCTGTCACTGCATTTGTGTTTTCCTGTTATCAGCCACACACATCAATATGTAGTGCATGGAAACTGAAATCTGCAAAAGTTGCGGATAACATTAGCAGTTTGAAGATGGCACGATTATCAACAGCAACAGCTCGTTCCAACCCGAAGCAGCTAATGCACACTGTATGTTAGGCAGTATCACTATCTCCAATATTATATTATATGTACTCTATTTAGTAATAAGATTTTTGTATTGAGCTCATAGCAGCATTTTCTAAATGGCTTCATTTTACTGCCACAATTATTATTCTTGTAAGAAAACAGATCCTAAGACTGCTCACATTAATCTGTGTTTCTCTAGGTCTGCTTGTTGTCATTTCTCTGTGAATTTGGAATATTTATAGATCCTATTTCAAATCAAGCAAAGATTATGTAGTTGCACAAATTGAAATTAATCATCGCTGGATAAAAAAGCCCAATGTTCCCATTTCACTTCTCTGTGCTGTATGTGTCCTAAATTTTAAGCTATTGTGATCATGAATGTGAATGTTGTCTGTGCATGTGTTCCATAACGTGTGTCATGCATGTTGTGATGTATTATTAAGCGCATTTTACTTGGGGGCCCTGCATTTTTGCAAAAACAAACATCACACACATGATATCAGTACAGTCCTGCATTTTTTTCCCCCTTTTGATCATGACAAATCAAATGCACAGGAAGAGCAGCATCTCACACCAAACCTCTCGTCTGCACACTGAATATTGCAAGTGTCTTATTCAGAGCCTTGTCCCACTAACCTTGGGATAAATGTTTGATGAGTAGATCTCCTTACCGACTGAAGAGAGCGCTCTCTGTCCGCCAGAGACTCGTGCATTCATGACCACACCTCGGCCTGAGCATGCTGTCAAAAATGTACCGCCACTTGAATTATGCTGTTTGTGCAAAGCATTCATTTTCAATCCCAGACTGATGTTTTGGCTCAAATATTCTACCACTTTGAATAAGAGCAACGAAATTAATATGTGCTTATATTTCAGATAGAACACCGTGCATGAAAAAAAAAAATGCCAGATTGAGATATTTTTGTTGCTATTTGTAAACCACGCCCTCCAGTTCCAGGATTTCATCAGTTACTTGGTTTCACACCATTTTGGACTGGATTTAATCAATTTGGTACTAAATGTTGGGAATGTGGGAAATCTGTTTTGGATGTTTTCATATAAATAAGGAGACACATTTCACAATATTTGTAGAGCATGAATCAGTCTGCTGTTGCATCTCTGGAATAACTGCACCTCAAAATCGAGCTGGAAGTGTCTTTCTGAATATGAATGTCCGTAAACAGACGAGCATCCCCACATCATGGAAAATAAGCTATATGTTTACTTTGTCTATGCTGGATGTACATTTTTTGCAGGTGTAACATATTAAACGTACACACTATGTCATCACGGAAGACATGGTCCTGGTCGGGCAATCATTTGGAAATGTTCTAATTCACTTTCATTGGATGCCATATTGATGTTGAAATTGAAAATGATGTAAACGTCATTGCCATTTGATTTTCTATATATATTAATATATAAACTCTGTATGTAGTAACCCTCTAAATTTTTGTTGTTTCATTGTTTCCATTATATCACTGATATGTTACAATTCTCACTCTTGCTTAATAGAATGTAATTATATTTTCAAACTGTCAATTGAGGAAAATAAATCTTAAATGACTACTCGTGTTTACAATGTGATTGTACTACACTGTGGTGTGCATTGTCATGTTGCATGTCTACTGTATGCAAGTATTTGAATCTATAGGTGAAATCACTGTGCTCACCCTTTGCTCAGAGCCAGTAAAATATCTGAGGATGGGTTCACTCAGAAAAGAAAAAAAAGGTGATTTTCCAAACCATTTAAGTTCACACTGTACTGTTTTTATGTATTTATTTTGCTTTAAGACCAGCAGCATACAACATGGACATGGGCTATTCCATACTTAGAAATAATAAATGGCATCATGTACAGTGCACTGAATGTACAAAATACTAGGGAAACAACTCCTTAAGAAACACATTAAGGTGAATCCAGGTAAAATCCATTTCCCCTTGCAGATTTGCCTTATTAAATCTGTACTAACCACAAAGGCAAAGATGCACTCTAGATAGAGAAGAATAAAACTGATTTCTAAGCTGTGAGATGAACAAACATGTGAATTGTGCAACAGCGGCTGCAAATCAACATTTGGAAGGTGTTCCTCACATTTTGTACTTTCAGTGCATATGGCATAAATTAAAGATATAATGCATCCTATTGGGCACCAGAGGGCGGCAGTGAGCTGTTTGTTGTCAAACAGGTAGTCAGACTGTTGATGAAATGCCACACAGGTAGAAATAATTGGAATACAATGGAGCATGCCGCTTGTGAGCACATTTTATTGTTAATCTGTGCAATTTAAGGTTCAGATATAAGTATTTGGTAAAGAAACAGATAACATTTAACCGGTTTTAACGACAACTGATAGGAAAATTGGACAAGTAAATACAGGCAAGCAGCTTATTCATATTTGTTAAGCGTCCATGCAGACACTAACAATGCAGCAATGTTGTTAGAAATCTGTTCCGGTGTATGCAAGCTTTTTATTTGGTTTTGGTTTTTTTTTTTTATCCAAAGTGAGGTGTCGCTGGCTGATTGACACTCACCTGTGGTGACGTAGGCAGCGCAGATTAAGGGTCCGTACAAACAGAAAAGGAAGTGAGTTAGTGCGAGTGAGAAAATGTGACAGAGTGGAGCGGAGGACGCTGCATTTCCCAACCCACTGGACAGCCGCCTCTCTCTGGACACTAACCGGACTAACCTCTGCTGTCATTTCACAAAGCTTTTTTTGACGGATGCATCTGGAGCAGGTAAGCCGACTCTTGCACTTTTCCTGGTCGCAGAGTTGAGTCAAATTGGGTGTCACTTCGCTGCTGGGACTCTTGGGAATGCGAGGCAGACATTTTTCCCTCCCTAATCCGTCTTTCAAGCAGGGAAGTTATTGGACATGAAGTCTGCGACAGAAAATATGTCGAAAAACTCAAGTTGAAGAAGTTCTCAGTGTGCCTTAATAAAGTATTGTGGCACTGCATGTGAACGGCAGCATTTCAGACTGGTTGTGATGAATGTTATGGTGGGACTTAGTTGGGAGAGTATTTGTCAATAACGACATGTTTATAATGCTCAGGCCTACCTGACACTGTGTTGCGTTTAAAGAGACTCACAGACGCACCTTATGACTTAGAGGCAACTTTACAGAGAGAGTTCAGGGCATTTGACACAAAAATACCCCTAAATGTGTTTCTGGGTGTTTTTCTGTGGGACACAGATTTGCCGGAGTAGGTCTCTCTCTCTCTCTCTCTCTCTCTCTCTCTCTCTCTCCCATTTGTGTGGGCAAGTGCAGTCAGAGCAGTGTAGGAGTGAGCTGTGAGTCACGGGTTGATTCCCTTGATATGCGTTTGAGGACGGACACGACTGACTGGTCCGACTCTCTGATTGGGGAAAAGGGATCACAAGTTCCTCTACCATGGGAAGAGATCTGGGAGCCCCACTGCAGGTCACTGCTGGTATTTGTGGGTCACCGAGCCCAGGAACCTCATATTACCCGTGCTGTTTTCCCTTGTCTCCATTTAGTTGTTATCCCAGCACTTTGAATTTGAAAGTATATGCTCTGTGATGCATGCATGTATCTCTGTCCTCTCCTCTGTAGACGCTTTCTGAGGTGTAGATGCTGAATAGCTAAGCGGAGCGGGTCAAGGTCTCAGGCGGAGGGCACCATGTCCCACGGACCATCGGACAGCCCAATGGGCGACCAGGCACCCCTCCTACTGGAGAACCGCTTCTCCTCAGACCTCCAAATAACTGTGATGGACAATCATCTCAGCCAGCTGCAACCCTCCCCCACATCCCAACCTAGTACACCAGTGGCAGAGCAAGATATAATGGATGGGATGCACATGAGGACACCTCAACAGGTGGTCTTGAGCACCCAAAGTGCAGTGGCGCTGAAGAAGGGCACCCACCAGCTTATTCCCAAGAATTTGGCTGTGACCAGCCGGCCCAAGAATCGTCACCACACCACAGTGGTGACTTTCCCAGTGGGACTGGAGAGCTCCAGTGGGAGCAGGAGCCGTCACTCAACCCAGGGGCCGGACGTGTCCTGGGAGGATTATGACAGCGACGGGGAGGGCTTCGCTCTGAGGAGGAACCGCAGGAACAAGTCGTACAGAGCAGCTGTGACCAGCCTGGACATTGAAGCCATGGCGAGGGGACGAGGGGCTGAGACCATGCTCCGTCCTGTCAGAGAGGACAGAGCGCCCAGTCCCAGTCCGGCTCGCAGCCCTGGACGCAAGGTACATGTTGGGGCGGGACGGGTCACAGGGTAGAGCTGTCATCAGTCCATTCACCATGAACACACAGTAAAGAAGAATTGGACAGATAGCTAGGCTAATTAAAGTTTCACTACCTATTTATTTTTCAGACCCATCTCTCTCAAAAAAGCAGCCATATTCAACAAATACTTTCTCACTTGTTTATAAACCTCACATGCACTGTAACTTCTTTTGATTTGTTGTATATGTATCCATATGTGATTCCCAAATGAGAGGATAGAGCTGGGCAGTATGGACAGAATTAAATACCAGTGTCCTTGAATATACCATGATACTGATGTTGAGGCAGTATTGTAGGGCTTTCATAAGATTTTTACATACAAAAGATTTTTGATAAAGAGTTGGTAGAAATGCAGATAGAGGCAAGAACCACAAATGGCTTCCCTTGACTGTAATGCAGCCTTTTGAAACTTGAGAAAGACAATTGACATAAGATATTAAATGTCTCAGATGATATCTTGTCTCATATCACTATATTAATATAATACTGATGTATATTGCCCAGATCTATGAGAGAACACCTCAACTGTGAATACACTGAGCTGATGAATAAATGAAAACAGACAACACAGGAACGGGCACCAGATGCCAGTTTTTACTCTTCAAAGGAAAACAAAGCCCAGTTGATGGCCCACACGGTTTTGTCCCTCACATTGCTTCGTAGCTGCAAGTCAGCACAGCTGATGGCACCGGCGGCGACTTCTGTCAGATCCTCCTTTTAGTCACAGGGATGATGGCATGTTTCCATAACTTGTTTCCTATCTTCCAGAGCATTACCAGTGTTGGGGAAGTTCACTCAGCAACTCAAAGGCCATTGCTGAGAAATACTTGAGAGCGCAGCGTTTTAAATGCATAAAAAAGAGGTGCTATTAGAGACAGATACAGTGGCAGAGAGATTTAGGCTGCAGCAGAGGAGAGAGAGAGAGAGAGAGAGAGAGAAGGAGGTAATACAATTCGAATGTCTTGCTCTTGAGGCCCATGCATTCCTCAGTGATAAACTCAGGCTGTGCTGCTGTTTCCCTTGTAGCGAACCCTGGGGAGAAAGAGGAACCAGAGGCATGGGGGATCCTTCAAAGACGGTATGTGCACTATGTGTCACTGTGTCCACTTCCCCCTAGGTTTGGTCATAGCAATACAAATAGCAGGAGAAGAACGATGAGGTTTGACTTCTTGTTTTTAAACTTGATTTTTGCCAGAGTTTGTCAGTCTGTCAGGGATGAAAACACAACAGTATTAGCCTGCATGAGCTGAGGAAGACTCTAAAACAATTGACATGCGGATGCCAGAGCCCCAGTTTCCTATCATAGAAATGATGCCTTGCGGGAAGCAGCAAAGCAGCACTCAACAGGAAATCATTGACTGTGGATGCTCGCCTCTCGGCATACCAAATGTCTCATTGTTCGCTCCTGAATTCTGAGATGTTCATGTACTGTTCTTTTTATACACTGTGAATGTTCCAGTATAAATGAATCAACACAATTCTACTGGAACATTCACAGTGTATAAAAAATTGTTGGCAAGCGTTGATTGGAGAGGTGTTTATTTACTCATAGAGCTGATGTGGCTCTCGGGCGGCCGTTCAAAACCATCTGAAAGTGAGAAATCTACTCTGAAGAAGTGAATTAGTGTGAATATTTATTTATTTATTTGCACTCGTACAGTTTAATCAGCGTGGATTTTTCTGTGTAGTGGCTCATGAGGTGGGTTCGTGTCCCAAAGGTGCATGATGCAAGTGTGGTCACCTGATGGCCTCATTTGTTGTTCCGTGTCATTATAACGATGTAGCCCACCTGCATGTTTCACACATTTGGCCACTGTGGGGACTAAGCCTGTGACATTTCAGTGACATGACAGTCCTAACAGTGGGTCTTCCCAGTAATGACAATGCTCAACACAGGACTGTGCTTTTTAAACCCAACTGAATCTCTGCTTTTCCCAGACAGATGCAGTCTCACCTCCCACGCTTTAATTTATCTGAGTGGCCTATTATGTCGTCAAAATTACAACACCGGCTTATCATTTCATTTGTTACACTAACAGAATACCCATAATTAACTTCTTTCAGAAAATTTGATAAATTTATGGTTTCTGAAAGTGCAAAATGATCGCACACAGGGCCACCCTTTGAACAGCCGAGTAATGTTTGACGATTTTGATGCGCTCCTCAGCCCCGCCGCGCCTCTACCAGGAGATCCGTGAGCGAGGGCTGCACTCCACCAGCCAGGATGAGCTGCTAGATGACTTTGTGGTGGTGGAGCCTCCCGTGGAGGACCAGGGCATCGTGGTGAAGAGCTACCGGCCGGCGCAGCTCACCTGGAGCCAGCTGCCACAGGTGCACCTCCAGCTGCATCTGCATACAGCAGCCTTCTAATGTGAAAATACACTGAAACCTGGCAGTTCGATCAAGGTGCTAGAATGTTATTTGCGATGTCGGCAGGGAACAGTTCACAATATTTAGATCTGACATGTGTATGTATAATCTGTACATACCTTTACCGTTTTGCAATTTTGGATTACATGTTCCATATGTTAGAATTTTGACAAATAAAATTAAAAGTTCAGACACAATATTGATGCACAGTGATATAAAAATGCAAAAAAAAAAATCACTATTTGTAACCAAATCAATTTTTTCCTATACCTACGTTTTATGGAGTAAATTTCACTTAACAAAATTCAGCTGTACTTGTTAAATAAGTACAGTAGCCTGTTTCACAGCCTTCAGCAAGAGAGCTGTGAGAGCCAATGTGTTAGGTTGTTTTTTGTTTTTGTTTTTTTTGTTTTTTAGTAGATGTGCCATTCTTTCTTGCTCATCAAGTATAGCTGTTTTTTTATTATTATTTTAAAGGGTGCAATGTGAAAGCTCATCGATTTACATATTCTTGCTGCTGTAGAAACTCCCACACGCCTTGACCCGGTGTGAAAACACTGCATTGGTTTGCATTGGCATGGCAGAGCACCAAGCCTCTCAGGCAGCCCGGAGATATTGCCATTTCATTTGTTTACCACCTAACAAAACAAGCAGAGTGCCTTACTTGGGGTTTCATTTGTGTTTTGCAAAGGTGAAGGACACAGGCATGCTGACACGCATCTCACCTGAGGAGAGGAAGAGACAAGAAGTAAGTGCGTGTGTGTGTGTTCGCAGTTTTGTGTGCACTCGCCAACATGCGTGTGCAGAAATGTTCCACAGAGGATCCTCATTTAGGAAAGTGTGTACTGCAGAGTGTGAAAGACAGCTTGAGAAAAGGACAAATTCACCCTAAAACACCAAATCGCTCCAAAAACAGTTCCAGGCCGTGCACAGTACCGTACATTTCTGGGCCCATTTTGTTTGGCAGATTATTGCCATCACATGAATACATTTTAATCACAGTTGCAAGAAGTTTTTTTTCATCTATCTAAAACAGCAGTAGTAAACATTTTGGTGTTGGAACAATCTCACACTGAGAAATCCGTAGCAGAAGAGATACCAGTTTCTCCGCCGACAGTAGCAGGAATAGACCATAATGTATTGCAGCTTTTAAGCAACAGCTACATGCAGAGATGTAAATTGCAGCATTTCATTCCAAAACAACCCCTAGATTACAGTGAACACTGCAAATTGATGATATAACACTGTAAGATTATCCGAGGGTGGTATTGACCTTTTTACTGTGTTTGTGCGAACAGTCTGACAGCAGCTCCTGTGTCAATACCAAAGGTCTGCCCTGTGTGCTCTACAGTTCCCTGAGTAAAGACACACCCAGCTAATGTATTCAAGCTCAGGCCCTGTCCCATACAGGCGCTTGTCTAACCCTTTTGTATCCGATCCTGCTCATAGGTTTAGCCCCCGTTCTCTAACAATGTAGAGCAGATTTGGTCAAAAAGCCGTCCACAGCAGGTATACTGCAGCATTCATGGAATATAAAAGCATTTGGGTGATACTGGAGACCAGCTGGATCAAGTTGTAAATATTGCTCTTCCACTTGGCAGGCTATAATGTCAGGAGCATTTGTAGAGTTATAAAAGAGTTATCCCATTTTATTGCCAGTAGCAGTGTGTCACCAGCAGAGCTCCACCGGCTTCAGCAGGTGTACCTGTTAGTGTCTGCGGTCAAATTAGGAGTTTTTAATGTGAAACTATAAAACTGATCAGAGTGTCTTGCTTGGTAGTGTTGTTGGGGATTTCTAAAAAAGTAACTGAAACTGAAATGCACACACAGCCCATGAGTCACATTTTGATTGTTACAGCCAAGTGCCCTTTGGTCCTCTGCAGTGATACCTCTGTACCTTTGTGAGCCACCACAGCCTTACCGTCATGCAGGAAGTCTGTCCACAGAGGGTGTGTCAGCACCATCTGGACTGTGGACCCTACTGCAAATGGAAAAAAATAATAATGCGTTCTGTATTGCTGTACAAGATTTTTTTAGCCCGATTTACTGATGAATATGTGTCTTGTTGTTTTGTTGGGCTTCTGGCTGCAGACTTGTATGTTGCATAAAGCCTAGAGGTGAATTGATCTTTAGATTACAGGGATTATTTCAGTGGAAAACCAGCCTAAAATGCTTTGACACGATTGAAAAACAGTTATTGCCGATGTCCTTTGGTCCATTGTGTTGTTTGGTGGTGGGTTTTTCATATTCCCGGCCAAACACAGACAGAGTGATATCATGTCCAGATATTTGCAGTGCAGCTTATTAGCAGAGGAACTTTTTCAGCTATCCAAAACATCAACAGTAAACAGCAAAACATAGATGATGCAACATCGTGTCAAGATAGCTCCACAGTGGAGATTCACAGCAGAAAAAAAATCAGCTGTCTAAAACTGCACATTGTGGTGTCAATCCCTCAGAATCACAGAGGGCTTCTCTCCAGAGTCACCGTTTTTGCACCGACGTTCACCGGTCCTACCCGGAGAAATCCATCGTAGAAGAGGCAGAGACATAAATTTGTTCATAAAGAGCAAACTTGATAGACCAGAATGCAACACAGTCAACCACAAGACATGTTTGGTCTTGAGAAAGGGGCTCAACAAGGGGGCAGGGGGATGTCAAAAGGCATTCTGGGAATTTTGACAAATCACTAAGTTAAGTAAAAGGAGATCGGTATGTCAAAAAAGCAAGTTCATCACAAAGTAACACTTGTAGCTAGCTGAGCATGGAAAATTGATGTAAATTATAGCAATAAGAGTATTTTCAGGGTGGATTTTTTTTTTCCTTTTTAAAGGGTTGGGCTGAAATGAGACTGTTGCACATGTCAGTGGCTCCTTCACATTCGGTTATTTGCTCCTGTGTACTTGCTCGTCTGACAGGCCATCTTTGAGATCATCACATCGGAGTACTCGTACCTGCACAGCTTGGGCATCCTGGTGCGCCACTTCAAGAACAGTGACGCGCTGAGGAGAACGATGACGGCCACCGAGCACCACCACCTCTTCTCCAACATCGCTGTCATCCACAGTGTCAGCCAACGGTTAGCTCATCTCTCTTTTTTTATTTTATTTACTTGTTCATTTATTGACAGCGAGAGTGAGAGAGAGAAAGAGAGAGAGAAAGAGAAGTGGTTGTGGGGGAGTTTCACCACCTCACAGAAAAAGAACAATTTTATCAGTGTGCGAATCAATGTCCAGTGTTTATCTACACATCTATTTTTCAGATTTTGAAACAGACTGATCATTGTAGGTTTTTTTTTTGTCACAATGACATCATACAAACAGGATTATCTTTTATTCCTTGGAGAAACTTGGGAGGGCTTGGTCTCAGGTGGAAAATGCAAAAGGTTTTATTTAAAGTTTCAGGGAGAGCATTTCTAGCCCTCAGCATGTCTTTGGTTTCCTGTGGGCTCCCTGAACGTGTTAAAACATGCTAGTCAAACTGGTTCTGCTGCCTTCTTGCTTTTAGTGCTGCTCGCTAGCTTTAAGATGATAATGTCCTTGAGAGCAGGCTGTTTTCTAGTGGGTGAAGCCCTGAACTTTCCTGACTGCTGCACTTTGAATGAAAATAGATCCAGCAACAGGAGTAGAAGTCTCTGTTTTGTCCTCTCATTCCCTGTTGGCATATCCATCTCGATCTGCGAGGCTGGCAGGCAGAAACATGTCTCAGAAAAGCTCCTGGAAGATGACAGATATGACTTAGTTATATCTGTGTGTGTGTGTGTGTGTGTGTGTGTGTGTGTGTGTGTGTGTGTGTGTGTGTCTGTCACTCATTTCTTCCTGGGTTGGGCTGTTGTTTGGCTGTCGTTTAACCCTAAGTCCCTTAAAGGGTTTGGCAGAGTGTGGTTGAAAATGGTTTATCATATATTAATAATTAGACCAATGATGGACAGGTTTTGCAATTACACTTACAGCATACAGCTTTTACACAGCTTTGTTATAATGGACAAATATAAGTCTTATACATGAGATATATGAACATGTCATCTCAGCAAGAAAGTAAAATGTAAATAGCATTTGGCATGAAAAATAGTTTCCAGCTCATTAGATTGCTTGAACTGATTTGCAGCATTATTGCATCTACATGTAAATCTGGGTGATACATTCACTTGCTGACGGTGCAAGTGTCATTATCTAATGCCAATCAGTTTTGAGTTTTAAAGCCACTCAGCCTACACACTCGCCTCACACACAGCTTTGTGTGTGCACACTGGCTGCATCAGTGTTTATCTTGTTCAGGTAACTGTGGGATGGAAGAAAAGAGTCCTCCCACTCCCTCACTACTCTGCCTCTCTCTCTCCCTCTTCAGGTTTTTTGAGGACCTTGAGCGGCGTCACCATGACAACCCGGTGATCCGGGACATCAGTGATATCGTGCAGAACCACGCTGCCCACCACTTTGAGCCCTACATCGTCTACTGCTCCAACGAGACCTTCCAGCAGAGGACGCTGCAGATGCTGCTGTGAGTGGGGGGTCAAAAGGATGCAAATTGCAAGATGCTGTTTAATTGCCTGCAGTAAAAAGCATCCGGGCCTCTGTTGCCTCTCTCTGTCTCTGTCTCAGGGGCAGTAACACTGCGTTCAAGGAGACCCTGAAGCAAATTGAAAGCAGCAGTGACTGTGGAGGCCTCCCCATGATCTCTTTCCTCATCCTCCCCATGCAGCGAGTCACCAGATTGCCACTACTACTGGATGTCAGTCTCAGCCTTTATTCTCCTATATGAATGGCTCTCAATCTTTCCGCCTTATGACCCCCCCCACCCCCCAGAAATGAAGCTATGCTCTTATGACAACTTATAGCAGGTATAGGTTGAGGGGGGACACATTAATACACATTATTTTCTAAGAGAAAGGCATTCATCACTAAGATTAAAAACATAATAATATATTATTATGTTTGAAATATACTCTATAAATCATTGTTTTATGTTTAACACATTAAAATCATCTCTCTACCCCTCTTGGGATTTGTGATGAATAGGTTAAAGGCAGACTATGGAGCTTCAAAGAGAGGCAACCCCATGTTACTATGATGTGGTGGAGAATGATGAATGCCTCAGGAGTTCAGCACAACTTTTTATACCCCATCATAAACCAAAATATGAGAGCATCTTGTTCTATTGCCTATGTCACTTAGACATAAACAGATTCAAGACAGGCTCTCAAGTGTTACATGAATTCTATGGGTTACTCGTCTTACTCGTCTGAACCTGAGGGGTTTTTAATCCCTCCTCTGTCTCGTCCATAACATGGGTTAACATAGTGGTGTGCCTCCTATTTGAAAATGTATAGTTTGCCTTCAAGAAGTGCTTTCATATGTCATATATTATAACCAGTGTGCGCATAGTCCTTTAGATCAAATGTCCTCCCCTAGTGATCATTTTTTGCCCATTAATCTAATGCAGCTATGGACTCAGGCATTGTGGAGAACATGAAAGTAAAGTGATAAACCACTTTTTCCAATATGAAGTCCTTTAGGAATCTACTATGAAATTCCTGTGAGATTGATTCCCACAGACTCCGCCATCCATTATACATTGCAGCCAGTCATTTAGGACCTTGAACAGACCAGAACAATTGTTAGATTCAGATGAATGTCTTAGAGGGCTGTGCAGGAAGTTGTTTTGACCACAGAAATGAATTAAAGGTTATTTGAGAGGCTTTGTTTCCCTCTTACAGACGATCTGCCAAAAGACTCCAGACAAGACAGCTGAGTATTTTGCGGCAGTCTGGGCCCTGCATGCCATCAGCAAGGTAGGGATGCTGACCTTGAGCCAACACACACAACCATGGTGATCCTCTGATGTCAAGTTGGCTCACATCCTAATACCTAATCAGATGCGCACTCCCTGAACTAAGCAGTATGGATGCACCGCTCCTGCTAGCAGATCTCAGGAAAACAGCAGCCAAAAATGAAGTATTTACTCTAAAAGCTGATATGAAAAGCTGCCATGCATATGTCAGAAATCCAAGAAAACTGAGCTTTACGTTCAATTCAAAGCCAACTATAATTTTGTATAATTTCATGTCAACAGTTGGTTGCAAGCTGCAATGATGGGGCAAGGCGGATGGAGAGGACAGAGCAAATGTACACCATCCAGAAACAGATGGAGTTTGGTAAAATCAAGGTAAAGTAACAGTAAGAACGCTTTATACTAGGATGTAACCAAATATATTGGCAATGGATGTGGATATGAATGGGATGGAATACAAAAGAAGCTGCTTTTGTTCATTCACTGATGATGTACTACCGAGGAAGACGTCTCAGTCTAATTTAAAATGATTTGTTTGGTGCTGCCCATTATAGAAGCAGCAGTGGTTAAAAAAATCCTTTCCACATAATGATCTTTCCACTCCCCTGTGCCCCTCTGAATACAGAGTGCACATTAACTTAATTGCTAACCTGGATTAATAACACTTGTGTCCCCAGCCATTTCCTTTAGTGTCATCATCGCGCTGGCTGAAGAAGCGTGGAGAGCTGGCTGTCTGCACCGAGGAGCTCAGCATCTGGAGGGCTTTCAGTCACAGGAGCTACTACCTGTTCCTCTTCAATGATGTACTCATCGTCACCAAGAAGAAGAGGTCAGTGTGACTCTGCTAGCAACCACAGGCTGAATAGGAATACACGAAGTGACTGTGCAATATTAGATTTGCAGTAAAATTGGTTCTTGGACCAAGTTTAAGTTGTGTGATGAGAGGTTTATTAGCAGTTTCACCTGTGTGTGTGTGTCTACAATTAATTGAATTTCATTAAGGTGCTTTCTGTTGATTGTATAAGTTAGTTTTGTAATATCTCAAAAATAACACACATCAAGGTGAAACTGGCTTTGATTCCATTTGTTCTAGTGGTTTTCATGTCAGACCACCACAGTGGACAAAACTACAAGATGTTCACCCCAGCATGCAAAAATCTCTACAAGTTCTACAAGTGTGTGTTGAAGTGTTGTTGAGCAAGACACTGAAGCCTTAACCACTCCTGATGGGCAGCTTCAGTGCCATCGGTGTGTTGAATCTGTGAATGGAGAATGTGAGGCAAACACTGTAAAGCTTTTGAGTAGTCGGTAGATTAGAAATGCAGAAACATGTCAACACAAGTGTGTATGATGTCTTGTAGCTTGATAGTCATGAAGATTCAGCCTTATAGTTTCATTAGCTCTCATCCAGCTCACTGTAAAAGCCTGGTGAAGAGTAATCTGGCATTTGCATCAGAGATGGGCAACATGACTAGTGTGGGAAAGTAACCTTTTCCACCTCCAGCAGCAGTTTATAGCAGATTTCAATATTCAAGCCCACCTTCCTCTGCCAACCACACTGCTTTATAGAAAAGAACCTGGTTAGGCACATGCAACAAGCAATAGTGTGCTAACATTTCACCGATGCATTCATGGGTATTTTCCGCTCGGACAGTGACTCCTGTGGGCTCCTGTGGGCTGTGAGCAGGTCCAGCTGGTGGCTGGCAGGGAACAAGCAGAGACAGGAGAGGAAGCAGAGAGGAGCAGGGAGGGATAGAGTATGGATATGCATGTGCATGCTTGAGATTCTTCAATCTCACATGCAACATGTTAGCTGCCCACAAGACTATAGTCACTTTCAGAGCTGCAAAGTTGACCCCATGACCCAGTTCTCAGGTCACAATACCTAGAAAATGCAGTCGGCAGACGTCTTGAGGAATGTGCATTTGAATGTGCTGTGTATGTGTCAAAATATAAAAAACTCTGCTGGATTGCCTCCTCACTGCATCGCCTAATTTCTCTCTGACAAATATTTCTGGGGTTGTTGCACATGGACTGTTATTCCATTTGTTGAATACAAAATGGCTATTTTTCTGTATCTGTCCAGTGAGGAGAGCTTTGTGGTGATGGACTATGCCACTTTGGAAAAGGTGGAGGTGGAGGTAGGGGAGGAGGTGGAGGGACGGACATCGCCGCCCGCCAAGGGAAGCGCCAACCACCATCTCTCTTTCAGACTGCTGATGAGCAGGAACAGTGAGGGGAGACCTGAGCAGATTTCCCTGGTGGCCGAGTCCAGGTACTGCTGCTCCCTCTCAGACCCCTGCCTGCCTTTCATAACTTCAACATTTTCCCCCACAAGCATCAATTTGCCTACATTTAGATTTGAAAGTGTGGTTGTGATTTGAAAGTTTAGAACCATGTTATGAATGAGGAGTCAGTCAGACTTCATTGCCAAAGATCTGATTTATAATTTTTGTGGCACTGGACAGGTCTTTGCATACCAAGGATAAAAACATTCTTGGTATCATTTGGTTACAGATTTTTATCATTAACATGCTTTCTGAGAAACTTTGCCCCCAAGGCAACTTATCCAACATCGAATTCACCAATGTATTGGAATCTAGCTCCCTCTACTGACAACAGGCAAATTTTCTGCACCATGTAATCAAATGTATTGTAGATGCAATTTGAGCTTGAGGTCAAACTCAATACTGTTTTGTCTCCTCTGCCAAGGGTGGATCGGGCTCGTTGGATTAGTGCTCTTACAGAGCACAAGCAGACAAGTGTCATCATAAATAAAGAAGGTGAGTCAGAAAGGTCTGTTTACAAAGGGCCTTGCTTATATGTACTTTGAATCCATGTTGTTTGAGCCGAACCTCATTTTTGGCATCTAGTAAGTCTGTATACTTACCTTTCATGCTATTAGAAATGTTATCTTAGTCACATACTGTATGCATCGGAACTGAGCAACATTTTTTCCCCACTTCTCCAGATTCTTGTACAAGTCGCTACATTTTTCTAATGGCCTCAAGATGTTGCCTCAAGTCATTTGTATTAACTTGCATCTTGAATCCAAATGCAGACAATGCAAAAGACGAAATCTGACAGCTATGTCGTAGCAAGAAGTGTCTTGTTGAAATTGGGCTCTGCAATGATGCCTTCCTCCCCAAGTGTATACAAAACAAATGAATGTGGCCTCCTTTTGCGTACCAGCGCTGCCTCTACACTGAATTTTAAAATAACAGTGATACATGGAGCAAATATGCAAACTCCAGTAAAATACCATAACGTGGCAGCCTACAAAGCATTTTTATTCGTGTTGTTTTGTCTGTGCATCAGGGTTATTGTAGTTTTTTATTTTAATCAATTATTGTAGTTGAAGTCATATTTCAGTATCAGTTCAGTGTTTCACTCTGGCTTTAGTAGTTTAGAAGTATTTTTGTGTTTCTTTTTTCTCTTTATAAATAAAGTTTAAACTTTTAAAACAAGGTTAGGTTTATTAGTGTTTATGTATTTATTTTTTTCAGTTAACAATGTGACACGGAGCCATCTAAGATTACATTCTCCATCACTGCTATTGGAAATTACACAGTGATCGTTGATGTTCTTACAAATCCAAGATTTTTTAAGTCTGGAGAAAAAAGAAAATTAAAGAGATTTACTAACTTTAGATCTGACACTAGTTTTACAATGGGAAAGGAGATTTAAACATTCAGTATTGTCAGTTGAAACACATGGAAACTTGCTCAACTGATAGTACCTGCTTATTTTTGTATGTTAATGTGACATTGAAGCTCAGTGATTTATGGACATGTTTCAGGTCTGCCACAGTACGAGGCCACCAAAGCCTACATGCCCAAGGATCCAGATGAACTGGGGCTGCAGCAGGCTGAGCTGGTCATCGTCCTGCGGAAAGAGGAGGGTGAGGCACAGTGTCTGAATTTGGCTACACATTAGTTAACTTGTGGAAATTAGGCAGAGGGTTTTTATACTCTCCCACAGTTAAGATAATATCCACTTTAAATGCAAAAAGCTGCCTAAAATGACATCTCTTTTCTGCCCTCCTTAGACTGGTGTCATGGGGAGAGGATGCGGGATGGAGAGAGAGGCTGGTTTCCTGCCAGCTGTGCCACAGAGATCACCAACCGCACCGCCATGGAGAACAATGTGCAACGAATGAAGCGCCTGCGCAAAGAGACCAACGTCTGAGTGACAGCTTGGCTACACTGGTCATCAGGTGTATGTGCAAATGAAAAAAATTCAAAAAGCAAGTTTGGAGTCCACCAGATGATACTTTTAACAACTCTTGTACAGCTTGTCCTGTAATTTTGTGTAGAAATGTTGCTGTTAACGTATTTTGAACTTAGTTTCTGTGGTAATTCATGAATCTTGACACAACCTGGGGTTTTTTTCTCAACCCTAAATGCTACAAAGTGTCCAAACACAAGGTAACAACCAGTTGCATGCAAAAAGCATTCATCTACTCTCCTACACTGGCCTTATTGCCTCACCCTTGGATAAGGAAAGTGTATGTTGAATGTATCTCTCCAGTCAAACAGTGGTACTGTTAAAGTTGCAATGCGTGAGATTTTTTCTTTGCTGCACTGTTGCCAGTACAAACATGCTAGTACAAGTTTTGCAAATGTGACCATTGCTATCAGAAGTGCATTGTGCCATTTTTAGGACCGGTTTATTTCGTAAAATTTTAATGCAACTTATCAAGATTGTCTATGAACAATAAAATCTAAATCCATTTCTCCATTTAAGCATGTTTGTAACCACCTACTTTTGCTGTTATTAAAAACAATGAGTTGTCTGCAGCACCAAGTAGTTGATTTTGTTAAAACATAAATCCAAAAACAATGTGTCAATGTTTGGAGCCCATATGAGAAAAATAAAGCCAACACTCAAGACAGTTCTCCTTTGACTTTTATTTGAGCTTGCATTTTGTTAAAATGTTTGAATACATAAAAAGTTATTTAAAAATGTCAAACTGACCAGATATCAAATTCCATTTTTTCTTTAAAAACCATTTGGTGTAAAAACTTAGGACCGATTTAGAAAAACATCTGCTGTTTCCCCAAAACTTTTTGTAGCTGTCACATAAAAATAATGGAAAAAAACAGGTCTGCATAGATTCTGCAGGCAATCGGTGGTAATCTGGTCAAATGCATGGTGCAAGCTTGTGACGATCGTCAAGTCAAATCTGTTTCTTATTGCTCAGATCTTTGATGTTTCTTCTTGTTGACAAAAAAACTGTAAGACAAAAGAAAAATTAATCCATTAAGTAGAACATAATGAATCATAATGTTTGAGTCATGTTGCTTACTGTACACTGTGTGCTGACTGATTGTGCATCATTATCACCAGATAGAGAGCGAGCGAGCCTAAAGCCAAAAACTACAGCTCATACGATAGAGACAAAGGCTACAGGGCTGCACTGCCAGACAGTTTGCTTTATCAAATCCACTGCATTACCTCATGCTGTGGATCATCTATCAAAGAGCCAATGGAAAGTGCAGAACAGACTAAGCAGCCTCTTTTACAAAAGAATCTCAGTTAAAAAGAACAGCTGCTCAATGTTTGAGCTAGGGCTGCAATGTATTACTGAATTTATTAATCATTTCTTCTATTAAATAACAAATGCCCATCACAAAGCTGAGTGATGTCATAACTTTGTTTTTTTAGTGTGTCCAGCAGTCACTAAAAAAAATATCAATTTCATGAAATGTGTGGCATTTTTACTTTACGACTATAATGATTAATGTATTATCAGTGGTAATGTATATATTTCTATTTATTTCTACACTAGTTTTAATTTCTACTGATAAACATAACTGCCCACTGTAGCTTTAGGTTCCGATATTAACTCAGTTAAAGAAATCAGGATTCAGCCAATGAGCAAAACATTTATGTCTAGCTCCCTGTATTATTTATATATTTGTATGTTTTTATTTAAAGAAAGGACAGTGCAAGAACAGATGCTGTGACAATCCTACAACAGCAAAACAACCAAAGAAATTTAAATTTTTTACTGAAATAGTACATGGAGGTAAGTTTATTTTTTGCGAAAACTGCTTATTAAATCTACTCAACATGAACACAATATTACTGTACAATTCACACAATATGAATTTATAAAATGTTCAGTAAAATGCTGATTTCAAAAGCCAGACGAAAAGCAAATCAGCTGTGAAGAATTAATTGACAGCAGGCACACAAATGATGCAAACAGCCACTTGAGGCAATGGAAAAAGAGTCCTGTTGCATGCCCAGTTACAAATGAGGTACACTGCGCACAGGAACTGCATACTGTACTGTTTCGGTTGGCTAATGGAGATTAGCATAATGAGCCCTCTGATTTCTTCAGATTTCATTCTGAAGCCAAAGTTTAAATGTGATGTTATTTGATAATGATAATTAGTGAGCAACTGATGATTAAAAGAGGAAAGGTGCTCTCTTTTCTTGTGCCAACAACATTCCGCCTTTATGATCAGTCAATTAAATTGTAGCCAGCAGTAAACTGAAGCTAGGTGGAACTAAAAACACCACCTAGTTTAACAATAGTTAGACAATTACATTATTGTCATTCAGGCTGTCATCGGTCTCACAGGCAATACATCTTCAACTTCAAACCGACTGCCACAAAGAACCAAGACTAGCTGTGGCATATATAAGGACAAAGACTCACCCGGACGATGGTAAGAGATGGTAGGTGCCGGTGGGCGGGTTGTTTCCTACTCAGCCCCACCCTGCTGGGCCTCGGGAGCGGACGTTTTCTCTGCGGATGGTTCGCTTCCTGCCTTGGCCTCCTTGCCTTCCTGGCTGGGTTTGCCACCGGCCTGTGGGCGTCTGCGGCGGTAGTTGAAGTTGCGGCGGTAGCGACGCTGGCGGGGCTCTTGGTTCTGTCCACCCTCGCCGCCCTGATTCTCCTTATCCTCCTCTCCGTCCCGCACCGGTCTGGGACGGGGTGGACCCCTGCAAGTGAGCAGGCACAAAGGAAATATTGTTAAACCAGACATCAAGCCTACAGCCAACAGGATTCCATGGGATATCCAATCATGTTCAAACTGATTTAACTGACAGCTACAACAATATATAGGCTTACACCAAGCTCAGACTATAACAATGGCTGGAAATGTCATGCAAATTACAGATGTCATCCAGTAGGATCAGATGCAATTTCAAAGTCACAAGACAATTACTGTTCGCATGATTCAAATTTGTATGTGCTGTTGCCGTTCAAAGTTAGGCTGCAAAAATGAGAGCACCACTGACAGAAAGATGACAAATTGCTGCTCAGGGTTAATTTTACTACTAGGCAAATTAAAAACTGATATCCAAGTAAAGATTCAGCGTTAGTTGGATAGCCTACTGTGCTGTTCTCCAATTGTTGCAGCCCTGTGTCAATGAAGCCAACATGCAAACCTTGGTCTGAACCTTGGTCGGTAGCCTCTGTAGTAGTTCTGCCTCATTGGTTTGTTGCCCTGGTCTGGACCTCCCTGGTTCTCGTCACCCTCTCCTCCCTGAAAGCAAACAGATCAGTCAAACAACACCAGGGTGACGACTCCTTACAGAGCCAAGATGCAGGAAATATCCAATCAGGTTCAACACAACAAAAAAAATTTGTTATGTGATGCCCCACTAAACACAATCTTGAACTGTGATCAAATTGTCCAGCTCAACGCTGTATGGCTGACAGATATGCCAGAACACCATGTAATTTCTACAGCTCAGATGAGGGCCTGTTTGAGTCTATTTGCAGTATATTGGCAAGACCCCCGATACACCAAGATTTATTGTCCAAACCACGCGAATGTTGGAAAGGAGAGGGTTGAGAGTTGTGTATGACTTCACTGGAACAGGAGTCCCAACTTTGTCATGGGACCCCTGGGTGCCTGCTTCAGGATAGTAGCCCTGTGACGGCGTACCTCAGTCATCTCTCCTCGTGGTGCGTTGGTGTACGGGGGCCGGCGGCCGTAGCGTCTACGTACAAAGTATGGCGGGTAGCGCCGTCTGCCAGGATAAGAGGGCCTGCGCTGCTGTGGCTGCATCTCTCCCTCTGGGGCGCTCTCTGCCCCCTCGCGGCTGCTTTTGTCACGGCCTCCACTGCTTGGCTCGCCCTCGCCGTCACTCTGGTAGTTCTCTGGGTAGTCTCGGGGTGGGCCTCTCCTGCGGGGATAGCGCCTATAGCGGTTCCTGTCAGCAGCGTACTTACTCCCCTGGACTGGAACGCCTCCTGGGCCAGTGACATTTGCCGCCTCTGCTCCCTGTGCACAGATTACTTTCAATTAACTCGTCAAAGTCATCCTACAATTCAAATAAATTACATTCGTGATGAGGAAGTGCCATCATAGGGATCACATTTTTCTTATTAATTACAAATTGAAATTAAAATTTACAAAAGGCAATTTAAGTCTGGGTGTAGGGAAGTTGAGCTGAACTTGCAAAAATACATATCAGTTCCAACCAAAAAGTAAAGGCTTGTTTTATGAAGGGGTTTTTGCTTACCTTCTCCCCTTCAACCACATCAAACTCCACAGTTTCTCCATCTCCAACACTGCGAAGGTATTTCCTTGGGTTGTTCTTTTTGATGGCCGTCTAAAATTATTATTTAAAATTAACATAGTACTGCAGCTTTCACATTTATTTATAAATAACTGTGAACACTAGCTATGGCCTCTTACCTGGTGTACAAAAACATCCTCTTTTGTATCATTCCTAGACAGGAAGAATAGAGGTTTCAGTTAAATCCCAACAGCAATATCCTGCTTAGCTGCAGAAATCCACAATGTATCTGTGGACAGATTGTGACTAAACCAGCAAGTAGACAAGCTAATTACGTATTGCATGTAACAAGCTTGGCAACTGGCGGACAAATCATCCGGTTAGCTGTGTAAGCAAATCAAAGCGATAATAGGATTGTGGATGTTCCCACATACACACATAGATCATATTAGTGTCTTCCAGTGACAGATATAGCGTGGGGTCCGCTTACCTATTGATAAAACCATATCCATTCCTGACGTTGAACCATTTGACTGTACCCAAGACTTTTGTTGCTGTAATGAAACAATAAAATGATGTTACTAATAAATATTACAGTTAATGAAATGATATGCTACCAGTTGCAAATCTGCTTCCACAGACGTCTATGGATGAGGAATAGCCAAGAGTCAAATGACCAGGGAGATGATGAAAAACTAACCAAGGCCTGAGATAATGCTCAAGTTATATTTAACCCCCAACTGTCAGCCTTTTTATAGATGGTGATGCTTAGGAGTGTTCCATGCCAGCTGTCAGACATTAACCAAAAGCATTATCAGCTAGTAACGACTTAAGCTGTGCCACTTCTAGTATCGCATGGACCCTAAGTCTGCATACCAGCTCAGTAGTTCAGAGCAGGCCCACAAGAGAGGCGGCGATAATATAGATGTAGTAATACCGTACAGTGGGCGACCATCACTGCGACCGCATGTGTCAATAAGTTGAGCTGAGGTACAAGCACTAGAGACCTACTGCCCCATTTTATGTCACTGCTCAAACGTACTTCAGCTTTTACACGTGGTGGTGTCGCGCCCTGAGACGCTAACGAGCAGGAAGCCTCGTTGGCTCGCTAGCATAGCCCAGTGGCTAACTGGGTCCCTCAGCCATGTGGTTGGATTAGAGCCAGCAAACAGAAACTGTAGTATCACTTCAGATATCATCTCTTGTGACTAACCGTGAAATAAGAATACATGGAACTAAAATATATACCGGAATTGTGTAAAACCCTCTGTCAGCTAAAGGGCGAAAGATACCCACTGAATATCACGGCGGACATTTTGGGTGCCTCTATCAGCCATGTAAATAGCTAGCTAGGCTAGCGTCGTTAGCCGGCCGGCTACCATTTCTGTTACTCGCGACAACGATAGCTGTTAATTCAGACAAAATTCACGAACAGTTGACAGCTGTATTTTAGCGAACTATGATGACAGCCGAAATACAACAATTTAGCCGATCACGCTGGCCATGAGGGTCTCGGCAATTTTGAAGGGAGAAATCGCCAACACGCAACAACACATCTCTGTGAACAAAGGGATAGCCGACTGCTAACGTTAGCTAGCTAACGACGCAGGCAGTCGTGGACGGGGTGAGCCAACTTCATGTTCACATCATGTGGGGCTCCGCATTTTAATAAGAGACTCAACTGACCGTTGTTGCACAGCTAACATTACCTGGCTAATTAGCGAGTAGGACCGACACTAACGTAGACAGACAAATTATGATCAAGGCCAGGAACAACTTTAACGGTCGGCAACATGGCATTGTATGATTAACGTTACTGGCTAGGAGGCCAATGAACCGGCTAGATTAACCAGCGAAGGGATTAGCCTTACCCATCGTAAATTCTCTCCTGAAATTACCTCTGAGGGCCTTTAAGTGGTTATGAACTCATTATAAACTACACCGAAGTCCAAGAAAAACTCGATTAACCGTAGCTAGCAGCAACGTATGTGGGGATTCTAACACGAAGCAACTGACATTTAAAAAAAAAAAAAAAAAAAATTCTGTGCCGTTAACGTTGAGCTAACATCAGTTCACTGCTAACTGCATAAATCCTGAACCCTTGTTTAAGGTGAACGGTTTCGGTTGAAACAAGTTCAACGCCTGATTTTGTAAAGAAACGATATTTAATGTGGATAATTATATCAGCAAAATATCTATTTCACTTAGCTAGTAACGTTAGTCGACTTGAAACATTATACACATAATGCAAATGAACCGAAATGTCACATAACGTAAGCTAATTATCGTTAGTTAGCATAACCAACTGTTAAGAAAATAACGGCACATCACTTCGACGGTATCCAAAGCCACCCGTCAGCTAGCAAGCTAGTTTCCAGCAATCTTACCGATGACCTTCTTATCCCCCGCGGAAGCTGCGGCTGCCGGGCTGGATGGGCTCTCCGCATCGGCAGCAGGCTGCGGTGGTTGCTGTGTCTCGGCCTCGCTGCTCATGGTTACTGGTTGGTAATGACTTGTACCGGCGGTGGCTCTCTAGTATGTTTCCCGGTGCTAGATGGTAACCTGGGCCGGCGGTGGTGGGGGCTGCTGCCTTCGGGCTCTCTGCTTTCCTCTCTCCGCTCCCGTTGCCGATCGAACTGGGCAGAACGCGAAACTGTGCCAGGGAATAATCCCGGTCAAGGGCCCGCCCAACGACTTCTTCAATTGGCTCAATTTTTCAAGGAAATATAAAACGTGCTCCTATTGGATAGGTGAGCTATCCATTTCTTGGCCGAAGAATTACCCGACAACGATTGGCTGAAAAAGAGCGTACCTGTCCATAGTTACCGCCCACAGTGATGAACAAAACAGACGGGCCAGACAGACGACCGTCACATTTTTTTCTGGGACATGATTGGGTAGGCTGCTGATGCTTGGATGCGGTCATGCTATTTCCCAGACTAATTTTAACAAAACTGTCTATTCTTCTCAATTGAAAGTAAACTTACATGCTGACTAAAAAAGTTTGTAATACTAACATTCATCGGTTTCCAGAATTTATTTTCTCTGACATGCCACCCAAGGGGTGATTTAACCCATTACTAGATAGATAGATAGATAGATAGATAGATATACTTTATTGATCCCAACCAGGGAAATTCTACTAACATGAGTTTGAGAGAAGCTGTTATCATTTCCTCTTGGCTTTTAAAGTAGGGTAAAGGATCTCATTCAGCTGATAAACTAACCAAATGAAATATGTGAAGTGCACTTAGACACGTCATTTGCAGGGAGAAATTGGACAGAAATGTGTAATTTGTTTTTGTATTGTCATCCACTAAATCTAGATGTTGTCCTGATTATAAAAAGAAATGAACAAAGTTGCATGTGTCACTGATATCACTACTGACAAAATATTAAATACATGTAGAAATTACACTTACTTGTTGTATCCCTACTCTTCTGTACATCTATAGTGGTGTAATTACCGGCCTATATTGAGGGGATAACTACCCTCAATTTTTTCCTTTACTGCACTTGATATGAAGGCCATATCTCAACAATTTGACTGCATTTCTGCAGTTTTAGTACTTCAGATGTGTTTATCCTGTTTTAGTCCTATTCTACATGTGTTTAAATGTGCATTATTTATTTTTTGAGCCTTGTCAAAGGAAAAATTCTGTTACACTGTGACAGACAATGAAGCTATCTTATCTTAAAACATTCATATGTATGATACCTTGGAAGGTCTAGGAAGACAGCTCCTTTCAGCATGCTGGACTGAATTTTAAGTTCTTGCTAGCTTAGGAGCAATACAACACCTACACACAGAGAACAACTGGGTTATTCCAGACCACAGGAAATTTCTGAAACACTTAGTCTAATACTATAATATATACTGTTATACACACCATTTTGCAGATTAATCCCAATCATCACCTGACTGTTTTGAATGTGATTGTTACTACTGTTATATAACAATGTATTTTACCTCAGAGGAAAATAAACACCCATGATGAATATTAACCATATGTCCCTGTACAAATCAAGACTAAACATGTATTTTATTGTATACTGATGTCACTGGGGATTTACAGAGAGGATGTTTCAAATGTTGCCTGCTGCACATTTCTGTAGACTGCCTCTCGGATGATTAACCTTCTTAAATTATAAGGGTACACACAAAAGCCCAAATACTGACACAAAATCCTTACGTAATAACATACAATTTGCTTCTCCAATCAAATTGCCCTCCGCAGCGCACTAGTTAAATGCAGTCATTATCCGCAGCTTAGCCACTGAATTCTGAGACTCCACTTCCAGCAGCAAAGAGCAGACAGACCCAGACTGTGAGTGCGAGACAAACCCCACCAACCCCCCACCCATTGTCATGTTAATTCTCCACTGGCACTGTTTATGAGCACTGGTTGATGTGTGAAGAGGTTGTTGTTAAATGGTTGAGCCCTACACCCCCTCCTCCCCTCCGCTACCCCTCCCCCTCCACCACACACACACATACACACACACAAAATTGGGCTTTAGCATTGACCCCAGGAAAGCCTCCCCATGATGTGACACCCCCCTTGCTGACAAAAAAAAAAAGAAAAACTCTTCCTGCCTCCATAAGAGAACAGAGCCTCCATCTGAAAGGAATCTTTTGTGCCAAGGGAATGGGGTCCAAGGCAGAAGAGGGAGAGCGTGAGTGGGGGAGGGGTTCTGGCGGTGGGCTGGATTTGTATGTAGGGCTGGGATAAGAGGTAGCCATAAGTTCAGCAGAGGAGTGCTTGGCATTGGAGAGACTGTGCCTTGGAGGACTCTTGTGCCTCACACTGTAAGTGCTCTCCTCCTTCTGAAAAAAAGATTATGGCGAGGCTGGGCTTGATTATTTCCCGCTATTGATGTGGAGGCTGACTGTGCATCTCTCTGCGGAATCCCACCCTCACATCCTCAATGTTCTTATCTTTTAGGAAGCAAAGGATAATGACTGAAAGATTCATTTTTTCCCCTGTAAGGTTTGGTTATTGCAGCATAACATAAAAAACAAGGTTTTGACAATACACTCAGCTCTCAAAACAGTGCACAATACATTACTGGGTTCATAATGTTCTCAGTGTCAGAATATGAGAATCACGTCACTGACCAGATTGGTGAATAGTTTCTTGAATAAAACATATCAAATGGATACAGAAGGCAGTGTTTAATTTTGGCATGGCAGTGCACTACTGATGTCAAAATATTGTCATGTGGTTGCTGTTGATTTTTATCAGATTATGAATGATATCAGAATCTACTTTTTGGCTACAGCATTGTTTACAATTCAAATTCCTGTGTGCCCAAGCACTATATGCACACAATAACTACTGGCTTTTAAGTGGAACAAAGACAAAATCATTCATCTGACAAAGTGACAACTAAGGATCTTAAATTACTCACAGTACCATTTACTTAAAAAAAAAAAAAAAACAAATAAGATGTCCCACAAAGGTTTATAAAAATGTAAAACAATTTATTGGTCAATAATTTGATACAAAGTGTAGCTGACTTGTGAATAGGAAATGTTGACATGCCGCCTAAATTCTTCTTTAAGCATGAAGGAACGTGACCTTGTCTAAATTCTCCTTCCATGACAGGACACTTCAACTGTCCTAAATCTGAACTGAGAGCCAAACATCAACCGTGGACCTGAACACCAGGTTTTCTTGTTCAGGCAGTATTAGATGCCACACAGGAAGTTACAAGATGTGAATGATCTTATCTGGGATTCTGATGCGTACGTTAATGTTTCATGACATCAGACCCCTCAACAGTATATCACCATTATTAAAAATCACAGGAAATGACATGCTCTGAACGGCATAATATATTCCATGGTGCATCATGGGAGATGACATCTCTACTGCCTACTGCCTTTAATATACAGAGTGAGGTTTTGCAGGGGGGCGGAGGGGGACTCAGGAATAATAAGACATTGGTTCATGTGTAAGGAGCTTGTATGGCTTCCCAAAAGAAAATGAATGGTGTTGTGAGCGAGCTGGATCACATTTCTCCACACTGGGCGATGAGGATGGAGAGCTTGGGTTTGTTGTTGGGACCTGTAGGAACGTTCTGTTGGGAGAAAGGAGTATAAATTTAGGACATTAAAAACTAAACTCTGAAATTGGTGCACGCACATTTAAAGCAGCCTAAAATGCCGATTGTTCATAGATACAATAACTGTGTAATCTCCAAGCATGTAATACATAAATGTGATGGAGAATACGATTTAATAAAACACTGACATTTCAGCTGCAGTCTGGGTAGGACAGTAGTTTGGACATATTTGGGATTGAAGGTCATTTATTAGATTCAAATGTTCAGGACAGAGATACAGCAAAGCCACACACACTCTGACCTGTTCATTTCCATTTAAAGAAGACAAATGTGTAAAATCTCTTGATATACCTCTGCCAAAGTGATGAAGTAATTCCAGCAGTATAATTTTTCTTTCCATTTGGGAGGATTTGGGTTAATCTATTTCCTCTCAGCAAAGTGTTTGACTCCCTTCCAAATTAAAACTTTAGGAAAATTAAGAAATTTGGAGCATGACAATAAATGATTCTAGTTCCTGCTTTGACCTCCAAGTTACACATTGTCCTTTAAAATTTTCTGGGTGTTGCGAAAATATTTTAGCACCGTATAAATGTGTATTTGAAGAAATTATACATCTTAGAAATCTGCTCTTGCATCTATTGTCCAGCAGGGGGAGTAAACACATTGATCCCAATGGCTTGACATATTCTGCTGCTGCAGCACTGTGGTCACATGTCCAATAAGAACTGAAAATATGAAAACCTTAACACTTTTAATTTGACATCACTGTATCACTTTAAGAATTTGATGCTAAAATGTTACTATACTATACATCAAAAGGGAGCCCACAATATATGAACAAAATTAAAAGAAAATGCAAATGAAAAGAAAAATTAATAAATATGTTAGAAGAAGCACAACTCGGGTACATTTTGTGCTCTATGGACATCTCAGGGAATGCAAATCCCCAATTCCCTAAAAATAAACTAAAATTATATAATAATAATTAATTAAAAATGTTAATTACCTCAATTTTCCTCATAACCAGCAAGCCATCAACCACTTTTCCTGTAACATTGTTGTGAATAAAACACATCAGCGTATGCAAAAAAAAAAAAGTCAATAAACAACCAATATAAATAAAACATATGACAGATAAAATATGGGTACATTATCCATACTCACCAAAAACAACATGTTTTCCATCTAACCAGTCGCATTTGGTGCAGGTAATGAAAAACTGACACCCATTTGTCCCGGGACCACTATTTGCCTGAAGTAAAATGTTTGGGAAAATCTGTGTTAGTATCCAATAAGGACTGTGAGTTTTACAACATCTTCTCTGTCAGTTCACGTTCAATTCATTTAATAAATTGCAAATGTAAAAGTAAAAACTTTCAGTCTAAATTATTCCACACAATATGGGAAACATAATCTGTCATTTTGAAGGGATTTTGAAGGCGATCTAATGATTTGCAGACACACACCATGGACAGAAGACCGGGGGCAGAATGCTTCATTCTGAAATTTTCATCTGCAAATGGACCTCTGTAGATGCTGCAAATGCCAGTGCCATCACCCTACACAAAAAAGACAACAGCACAGTACATAGTTATGGCTCGCGTGGGAGATATAGAAAGCCAAGCATTCATAAAATTAAGATGTAGTTCACCGCATGTCCACTGCAGGGCGAGAGATGAGAAGAAAGATCCTCGAGTTAATTTATAAGTCAGCTGTCTCACATCACAGTGGGATGTGTCATACAAATTTTATTCAAGCAACAGCAGTCCAAGATTCATAATTCATGGCTCCCGCTCCTTGTCAGATATAAAACTCGCTGACTTTCCTGTGACTTTCCATGACTAAAATGTTGCATTTCTGTGACCTATATAAACATATCAAGGTTTTCTTTTTCTTGATAAAAACTATACAAACTTCAGATTCAGAAGTTTTGTTAAAGTTTATTCTGCAAGGGAAGTGAACATAATAGAGAATGTCTGAGTATCATTTTAGGTGAGTAGTAATTACTCACCAAAAATGACAAAATTCCATGACTTGTCCCATGTTTTTTCTTAAATTCCCTGATTTTCCCTGTTTTTTTTTTTTTTTCAAGAATTCCACAATTCTCCAGAAATTCCATAACCTGTGAAAACCCTGACACGTGCTTCAGAGATGTGTAAGAATGGCTGCGACACCCTGATGGCCCAACATATATGTGTTGTTATGATCATTTTACCAACAGAAAAAGTTCTGCACTTTCTACTGAACTTTGCAGTGAGAGGAGACAGCGTGTGGGAGCCGCTTCTTTCCTTTCGCTGTCAGGATACAGAAATCTCCCACATACCTGTCACTTTGCACTCAGGTGTGCAAAAGCTCTGGCATATCAGAACAATGACTTTGAAAAATAATTTCAATTTTTTTTTGATCAGCACTAAAAATGGTATTAATTTGGAATACGACACAATCTTGTTTTACCAATTAATCTGTTTCAAGAAGATACAATCTCTGCTCAAACTGAATTTTCACTGACTTGCTTTATGCTTGCCTGCAGCATTTTTTTTTGGGGGACAAGAATTAGGTGATGTTCTAGCAGCAGGATGGAGTAGAAATACATTGCTTTTATTTTGAAGTACTGTTTCCCTCATCTACAACATTTAAAATTAATTAATAAACAAACAAATAAGTTAGTATTTAAAAAAAAAAAAATTAAATACCTTTGTGTAGTACAAAAGCAAGAAAAAGTAAAAGAAAAGTAGTAAAAATGTTTTAAAAATATACAAAAATGTAATGCACACACACTATAAAAAGAAAATCTTTAAAAATATATTTAAAATTGCTATCTTAGCTTGTGAAACTGAATTCAATGAAAAAAACTCAATTAATACAGCGTTTGAATAAAAAAATATGTATCTGCACCTTCAAGGGGTGATTGTTTTGTGAAAAGGGCAAAAGCCCGATATGTTTGCTACCAGATATGTTGATAGAAAACCCTTCAATTGACCTTTTATAGCCATCCTAGAGATATCCCCGGTGTAATAATTAACCAGAATGTATGTACTCACATTTACAAAGTCCCCTCCCTGGATCATGAAGTCTTTGATCACCCTGCCAGAGAGCAATAAAGACACACCACGACAGTTGGCCTTGTTACAGCAATATTTCAACATCGTTTGGAAACATGAATATAAAAAAAAGAGGAAAGTTTCAGTCAAGATGCCTCAGTCAGTTGTTAGATGTGCTGATACCTCGCATAAAGTGCTGAAAGCCTGTGTTTGCTGTTCTACCTGCTCTTGAAGTAACAAGGGGGCTTGTCACCAGTGTTAAATTATTTGTCCTGTTTTTTTTATTTTTATGTATGTATATGATATTATATTATGTCTCTATGGTACAACACTGCAGTACAGGTTTTCCTCTCAGGTATTATGGCTGTATTAATGCAAATACTTCAGTTATGCGAGTTTAAAACCACTACTTTATTTCAACAGAAGCAAAAAGCTGATCTAGATAGTGTCTTTTCACTCTGTGTCAACACTCCTGACTCTGTCAGGTTAGACTAAAACAAATGCTAAGGAAGTATTAAGGAAAACTGGGAGTCTCAAAGAGTTTAAATGTCAGTAACAACACTGATTCCCTACAGGTGGCTGTTCCTTAAATGTGAAAATGTTCAACCAAAATTTAACACTGTAAATACACCTGATGGTAATAAGAGATTCTGAGAAGTTCTGTTTAACTGTTAAATTTGGTCAAAATAAACTGAAATCAATGAAGAAACTGATTTTTTTCCAACACCCCAGTACAACATGAGCTTGTTATCCAAATCGATCTGCCGTCTCACCTGTGGAATGTGCAACCTTTGTATCCAATAGGGACTCCATCCTTTCTGTGGGGGCAGAAGTTTGAGACAAGATGAACTTTAATGACAACATAACTTGTTTGGATTGTTTGTCTTGAAACATTGCTAAATGGTGGCCACGGTGAGATATTAACCCTCTTATTATGTTTGGGGTCAATTTGACCTCAGCCAATGTTTAACGTCTCTAAATAAATGATTAAAATGTTTTTTTTTTTTTTGCTTCATAGTTAATGAGCTTTCCTAATGTAATGGGTACTACTGGGTAAAAATGAAATTCACATGATGATATGTTTTCAATGTCCTGTACAGACTTTGTAACACATTGGTTATAAATAACAAAAATCTGTACTTAGAAATAGTATAAAGCCATTTAAACACCAAAAATCAATATTTCTTTCCAATTTTATGTCAATCAGTGAGATTTTATGGTGATTTGCGTATTTTTCCATAGTCGTGTAATAGGAATACTGGATGTATAAGTGGGGGGTGGGAGGGGTGGTGGGTAACAATTTTAGTTATAATAATTTTGTGGAAGTTTAAACTGCTGGGGTTAAATTGACCCCAAACATAAAAGATGTTCGTAAATTTGAACATAGCAGGAGGGTTAATACACACCGCCACCTAAATTCTGATAAATCTCATGCTAAAAAGCTACCTGTCCTGTTTATTGCTCTATCAATTGCAAAGAAAATATCCTGGAAATGGCTGTTTAAAGTACCGGTTGTCTTTGTAGTTCGAGCAAATACTTCCTCAACTGACACACACACACACACACACACACACACACACACACCAAATCTCCTCTGGCATTAACATCAGCACAAAAACCTACAATAAATAGGCTTATATATAATTAAAAAAAGAAAAAACTACTTTTGTGTTTGAGGCAGATGCCTCAAACACAAAAACCTTCCATACATGACGCTTGCTGTGTTTCTTTTGGCCAGGCCGGGGCGGACCAGCCACTCCATCTTTTGCACGCCTGTCACTTCTTCGGTGCATGCTTGAACGAGCGTAAATCATATGTATATTGCCCTTGTCATTTTCAGAAGAATATGTTATGGCCCACTAAAGGCTAAATCTGAATAAATACTTAATTTAAACAAATACATCCAGTACCTACAGTGCCTATGGAGCCGTAGAAAAACATGTACTGTCGTATTTTGGGACTATTGGTACTGAATTGGTATCGAAGTATCAGTTCTTGTAACATCCCTACTAGAAAACTTTTGAGTTAAATGTGTAAGTGTTAGGCGGCTCAGGTGCTATGTGTATAATTTGGTGTGCATAAATGTGGATATTTTTCGTATGGATGTTTTTACATGGTGTATGGAGGCTTTCTTTCATGCCTGGCGAGTTAGGCTTGTTAAAGCACTGCACATGTAATAACATAAATGTCACACACGGGAAGAGCAGGTATGGGGTGTGGCAAAGGAAGGAGCAGGGCCGCCAGTTGACTTGAACAGCTTCAGTCCTCACTGGAATGCTGTCGCACAAGTCCTGCACTGTATTTTATGGTGATGTCACGCCTTTATTCAACAAGGAAAGCCTCCGGTTCCAGCGTGAGAGATGAAGGAGGTGGAAATCCCCTCAGAACAATGCCATTATGTTTATGTCTGGTGTATAGGGAGGTCATGAGGGGTGTAATTATTTATTATTGTTTACTATTGTGGGCGGGGTTTGGTGGATCTGTCAGTTTTTGTGACCAATGCACCAATGATTCAGACATGACTATTAGACAGCTGAATGGTAGTTATCTTTCAACTTAAAATTTTTTGCATGTGTATTCATAATTTAGTTTCTATTTTCATGTGGTATCTCCGTTGGTTCCTTCCTGTTTTTTAATCAGACACTTTTAAACAAATTTGGTTGTTTTATTCATGGTTGTTGTGCACGAAACTGTACAGGCAAATAATAAATTGATCAACAAATCAAATGCTGGAAATGTAAAACTCATTGCATGACAAAAGCCTATCAGTGATGTGTGTGTGGGCCATTTGCTCTGTATGGTGGTGAATTGGTGTCAGTTCACTGGCCTACCTGAACTCTCCAGTGCAAAACTGCCTGCAAGAGATAAAGAAACCGTAAGTTAACACTTTACCCAATGCTCCATCATGTATGCAAAAGTAACAGCAATATTATATGAAATGAGCAGGTTGTTACATAATCTTACAGCAATGGAAAGGAAAAATGTAACTGGGCCAGATCACGATTGAACTACAATGCACAGGAGTGAACAGTCTACTATACAGTTTTTCCCTTACCGGAAATTTTCTGCTGTCTTTGGAACTATATCAGCGAACAACTCAATCTTCATTCGCCCAACATCCTGAAACAAACAGTTGAGCAAACTTTACCACAGCAGATCACCAACAAAATGCCAAAAGGGACTCAGTGAACAGAGAAATTCTCAAAAGATAGAGCCTACTGTTGTGCCCTGGACCAACCAGCCCCATTGTTTCAATGGAAACAGGTCATTCGTGTTCCTGAGGCTGTGCTAATATGATACTGGCAGTTTCATCTGGACAAACAAGTTTGTAAAACGTCAAAGATCCTTTCCTGTTGCTTGAACATGGAGGTTAAGGTGTTGCTGAAACTGATTAGCTTGTTCATATGCTCTCTTTCAGTTTCCTCTCGGGTTAACTTGGCTGAAAAGGCCACATATCTAGAGCGAGAACAAGACTGAGTTTTTTGTTTTTGTCCAGATGAAACTGGATTTCCATCTGAACAACACAAACCAGTTTGTCCCAATTCTTAAGACATTACCGGTGGTCAATGCATGCATAATAAAAGGCTATGAGTGAAATATTTCCAAGCTCTTTATGCAACACACTGCTAGATATCCTCTATGGGCTTTGTGTTTTAAGTCCTGCTTATTTATCATGCCACATAATGTGTGTGTGTGAGTGTGTGTGTGTTTAGCAGCCTGGGCGTGTGTCATAATGGAGCATGGAGCGTGGTGGAAAGAAGACTGAAGCGTACGTATCCCAGCCTGTCACAGCAAAGAGTGTGTGTGGTGTGAAAAGAAACAATTGAAAAGAGTGTATGAAAAGAGTGGTTTGTCCACGCCACATCTCCCTACACAACTCTCCCCACACTCCCTTGCTGACGACTCACAGTAAAGCTGACCGTCATTGATCTACAGAGCAACATTCATAGGCTTGAGGTTATCACATTTCTGATATACAGGAAATAAATGCTGCAGAGGCGGAAACAACCAAATATGTAAAACACTACTCTGACTGTGGCAGGCTCTTTCTGCATGGAATGTAAAGGTCACCAAGTGCTGTGACTGATATCAGGTAAGAGTGATCTAATTGTCTAAAAATAATTTTTATTACCTGTTATTATCAAAGTCAGTTATCATCATGTACTTTTTTTCCATGACATAATATTCAAACAGGCTTCACTGTTATTTTTGCTTGTGCCTAAATGCAGGATTACTTTCTTTTTGTATCTAAATTCTGAAGAACCTGTAGTGTCTTACAACTTCTGCTGCATTTTGTGACTCTTCAACAAGGATGGAAAGCTAAGGAATATATGTCCCAGAAAAGGCATCAAGTTCCCCATTTTGAATGCACTGACATTGCACAAAGGTTTAACTCTCATCATGTTAAAAGACTAGAAACATGAGTCAAACTATCATCTACACCTGTTCTTATCTCCTCTTTCAGGCTGTTGTGCGCTGCAACCAAAACACATGTGAAGGTAACATTTGCACTGCGATAACAGAGCAAACAAACCAAAATGAGACTCAGTGAAAGATTAATACGTTTCTTCATTAGTCAAGTGATAAACTGGCTACACATGCAGGGCCAAGGAGAAATAAATCATATGTGTGCCAATAATAGAAGACACCATAAGCAAGTCATTATTATTTCTGCTTTTTAAAACAGATGATTGCTTTACTACATCCTCGCTGTTCTAGGCTGACATTTACATGAACATGTGGAGTCAATTTGAAACGTTAGCAGCAGGAGTTCAAGCCAAACTTATCAAGCGATTTACATGATCATTTTATATTGTAAAATTTCTAATTATGTTGTTATCTTTTTCAATTTTGAAATAATTACAAGTGCTTCCACATGCTTACCCCTAAGCCAACACATCAGCAGTGTTGTATGTGTAGCCAGAGGTAAAGGATATTTTTTTTAACACCCCTTGGCAATATTTTCACTCTGCTGTTCTGTTGTTGTTGTTCCAGCTCAACACAATCATATTCACCCAGGTATAGAATATTTAACTTAAATACATAGGCATTAGAATAAAAAATAGCTATCTTTTTTTTTTTTTTTTTTAAATATTTATCTATTGAGGGACACAAGACAACATTTGGCCTCACATATTGAACTCTCCTATCAGGTTTCCCCCAGTCTCGAGTGTAATGTTTTACGGACAGGGTGTGGCCAAACAAACCCAACCAGAGAGGGTAGTTTTGATATGACATTGTTAGAAGAGGCTGTGTTTCCATCCAGATTACCAGGACATGCAAATCAACACCGGAGAAACCAGCCACTGCTGGGCCGTGAGGGCGCGACAACAGACTTCCTGAAGACACAAGATGTATCTATGGCAGTATCCTACGACTCCAAGTTGTTTGCTGTCACAAGGCAAGGAGGGGCCACAGGGCCATAATGAGCTGCCTGGTTACACCTTCTGTCCTAAAGGGGGTTGTTCCACCTGAGACGAGTATTACACTGTAACTCTTCCAGTGGCAAGCTGTGACAAGGGTGCATGAAGCCTCTGTTTTACACACATGCTCATCTGGATCTCCACTGACACACTGGACAAGGACAACCGTGGACATCAGAGGTACAGGCACATTATCATCACACAATGTGGAATTAACTTAATTTTATGTGCTGTGCTATATTGACCATTCCAATGTTTTATGTTTCAAATGACAGAACTTTTAACCTTAACTGTTGCAAAAAACACATGTAAATACTTGTATTACAGAAACTCAGCAGTGTGAAAGTCCGAGGTAAAAGACAAAATGTTCATTAAAGGGAAGTCAGACTACTCATTTGTAAAGTATTTTGCGGGAAGATGACACACTTGGCTAATTGTGAATTTGAAAACCACAGCGTGTGTGTGTCTCTTAACACCAATGTGAACACTCAATAACTTTCCCAAGGCAAGTCGCTTCGCAGCATAAAAACACAAACTGCACCAGCAATGAATTACCGGTAAAATGACACCGAATGATCAAATTTACAAACATCAGTGCTGAGTCACAGTGCATTTGCATCATGTCTGTCTGAAATGAAATGTGTGAAGGTCTTTCTAGTCATTGTTTGTCTAGCCAACAACAGCTGACCGAGTCGCTGGTTGGAAAACAAAGTTGGAGTGACAACGCTTGCGCCTTGAGGCTCCACTGTTTAAGAACTTCTGCACATTTTTATTAGATCAAAATCAACTGAGCTCCTACTGACTCGTCATCTTTGAAGCAAAAAGAAAAAAAAAGTAGGCTTTGTGATGCACCTATCTTCTCAATGCACTGTGGTCACTGTGGTATAATTAGCCCATGTGTAAAACTGTGAGAAAACAGTTCACTACCAAGCACACTGCCTTGTTTTGAGTTATGACTTTAAAAGGCCTTCACAAATTAGGGTATGCCATGCCACAAAAAAGCAAAAACGGAGACTATATGATGTATCCCTTCTCAAGATTCATACATCAAGCTATTAGTGGAGATTCCAGGAAAAACTTGTCTTCTCTTTTAGTCTACTCAAGACAGGCTGTATAATCAGTTGTGTGTTGCAGCTATAATTTAATAATTCAGTTTCTATCATATATTTTGCTCATTTCAGGTTTTGCCCTGGAACTCTGTAGAGGTTGCTGTACCATGCATAAAAGAGTGCATGCTTTTTCTTTGGGGTCAAAGCCTCTGATAATTCAATGTTTCTTACACATACGGTATACTAGTGTGTCCTATTAATGATATTAGTAGGGCTGGGTATCAAAATTCAGCACGTTTCTGGTACGTTAAATTTCTCCTGCAGAATACTGGACAAAGGAAGTGTCATTGAGTTGCAGGGTTTTCCATAAGCGCAGGCTGTCAGGTGGATGGCCATTTCCAACGACTTTGCTTATGTTGTTGATGTTTTTTTCATAGTGATATGCTTATCGGCCTATTGATGAAAAGTGCTTTGCATCCAATTGACCACAGCCTGCGTCATGAAAGCAGAGGCTCACCTGTAACTCACTGCTTGCTTGTGTGTAGGCTGCGAGCTCATCAGTCACACAAGTAGCAGGCAGGACAGGTAAGCCACAAATTTGCACGGATTGCCAACTGAAGTCCAAATGGTTTTCTACTTCTTTCCTACAGACACAAGCCTTTTTTATTACTGAAAGCTGCTGTCACACCAACTGTATCACGGTGGGCGCGGGACTCTATGATTTTCCCAGGATCTGTGAAATTTGATAATGAAAGTAGCATCAGTTGTAAATCATAAAATATCGCAGACTTTGGTCAAATGTTGGTGCAATTTATATAAAAAAAAAAATGGGTTCCCTACCATAGTAAGTGTCTTCACAGCGCCTAAGCTGGATGAATGTGGGAAAAACTCCCAAAAGTCTCTACCATGTTTTGGTATCGCTTGCCCTGCTGCAGCCTGCTGTCTGTCTGACTGCACTGTGGGCTTGGCTCAGCCCCTCACACACACACACGCATGCGATTGAAACACTTTCTTTGACTAAAAAAGAGCAATGTTGTTTCCGCTTTACTGATATTCATTACATTTAGAATATTTTCTTATTGGATTGTTAAAAATTTGATTCATCCATCACACTGAGGTCTGCTGCTTCATCCCTCCCATCTTGCAATGAGAGGGATGAAACAGCAGACCTCTGCAATTATGAAAGCAAGACAACCAAGATAAGCTCATTATTGGGCTGCTTTCTGTCTTGCAATGATGCTCTCCTTTTGTCTTGTGTTGCTTTGCAGCGTTGCGCTTTGCAGCGTTGCGCTTTGCAGCGTTGCGCTTTCACCCCTCACTAAAAGCCCAAACTCACTCACAGCCAGGCTGTGTTTTTTTATATTTATTAAATAATTGGATGAAAAACACACACTAAAATAAGGTTAAGAATTAATTAGAATTAAAATGGTGACATAAGAAATACTGGAAATGCGCTGATGTATTCAACAGACAGTTTACCTCATTAACCACTCCACTCCCACAGTTACAGTTTCATTTTGTGGGAAACACTGTACAAGTTGTTTCACATGTATTTTTTTTTTTAGCTTCTAACCGCTGGATTCTTGTCTTCAACAGGATTTCCTGAACCATCTTAACGTTGGACTAGGCAGTGAGACTGAAATAGTCTTAATGTCACCTGGGGTGCCAACATCGCTGGAGAGCCACTCTGTCAAAATGCTGGCCATCATGGAGCAGTGGGACGGGAAGGGCAGCTGCCATACAGACAACACTAATCAGTACCTGTACCTCATGCTTTTCAAGGCAAGTCTGGATGCAGTAGTTTTGTATCTATGCTGGAGAAGACTACATACTTCCTTCTTAAGCATGTGCGGCCTGTCCATCGTTCTAGCCGACGTGGCACTGCTGTGGTCCATGACAATCGTATGGTTTCTCGGGCCTGAACAATCCCCCGTGTCAACCTGCTTCGTCTTGGCTCACACCTCGGCAGCATATGCAGCACTGCCGCTGCCCATGGTGTGCCTGGGTTTACTGGACTACCTATCAGAGGATAAATGCCTTGGCAAACAGGGCCCTCTCTGCAAATCCCTACGGAACATGGCCTTAGTCCTGCTGGTGTGGGTGTTTGCCGTTGTTTACTCATTGGGATCAGCAAAAAATGATCCAATGGAAATCGAGTATTTGGGAGGAAAAACTGCTCTGGTGTGTGAAGTACAGGAGTCGCCGCTGGTTGCTTACTTTGTTTTTGGGGTTTTCATAGCAGTCATTTTGACACTGGTGCCCTTCTGGTCAAGGATTCCCCAATGGATGAGAGAGGCCGAAAGATTATCTGACCTGAGGGAAGAGCCTCCACAGTACCAGAGGAGCGACTTGATGTTCAACTCCACCATGGACGGCGATATAAAAAGTGGCGAAGAGAATTTTCTGTTGGAGAACCTCCAGCATCGACCGTCTCTGTGGCTGAGCATAACGCTGGGCTTTGTTACAATATGGATGCCGTACCTGAGCATATCTGTCGCCTGTCTGCTCTTAGGACTTGGGGTGCCTGCCTACATCATTGTCAACCTTCTGTGGTTGGAGTGCACCAACAGCTTACTGGTCGGTGTGGCGTTCTGGGTAAAGAGCAACAGACTAGGGCCATACAGTCATCTCCCGGATGATGTTTGTTTATGGCGCGTTTACTGGCACCTGAGTAAAGGAACAAACCAGCAGAAACTTCCCACCGCTGTCTTTAACCCATCACAGGGGAAAAGAAAAACACTTCTACATGTATGAGACAAGGCCAAAATCAATAAACCACGATATTATACAGTAACTGTAACAGGCCCGTGGGGATATAAATCTGTTTCTTTGAGCCTCTAATGACTAAGCAATAACCTTGATATGTCACTAGGGAAAACGAGGAACTCTAGATATGAGGAAGCACGATTCTAGTGAATGGATAACCAATTTTAGAAACATGTCAGCTGTTTGGATTGTCATGTGCTGAGCCTCTGACTTACGGCTGCAAGACCAGCAGAAAAAAATCTGGACCGTGAGAGTATGTGCATTTCTCTCCACTCGCTCAACAAATGTCAAAGTGCCTCTGAGCAAAGAACTGAACTGCAACCTGCTCCAGTGGCCAACAAACTAAGGCTGGGATTGCACTCAAAGTGGAAAACAGTGAATGTGTGTGCGGCAAGCTGTGGCTGAAGTGCACAGTGAGGCTAAACTTTGCAAAAAAAAATTTAAGCAAGAAACTAAAACCCTAAAATTTCATTCTTTCTAGGCTCATGTATGAGTATTGTTCATTTCACAGATATTTACAGATTAGGGGGAAATGGTAGTATTTTTAATGACTTGTATCCACTCCCTTTGATATTCTGTCTCCACATATTCGTGACTTGCCACATGCTACTGAATAAATTATCCGACACTTTTACCCGTTTGCCGCCTGTTACAAATTCCTTAAACACACTGTAAACGAGACGACCATGTTTGTGGCGATTATACATTTTGCTTTCTCCAAATCGCAAAATGTGCACCTGAAAAAAAAAATGTCAAAGCATTCTGAGTTATCCATGACTTGTCATGCTCCTGCCAAAGGATTTACTGAGCATGAATGAAGCTGTTCAAAGGAAGAGGATTTCATCTGCACAGTGGACAAGGCTGCTCTCTTAACACTTTCAATGCAACTGAATGTTACAACCGTACAGGATTTACTTCTGCTGTCTGTATTTTCTCAGAGAGAAGGGACATAAGCTGCAGACATGGACTCTGAAAATGCTGACTGAATGTAGGTCGCTGTAGGCAAGAGTAAATGCAACTTAATTTAAATAAACTACTGGGTGCGTTTTATGAATGTTTAATATGTCTATACAGTGCATGCATCTACCACAACTGATGGATCCTGTCAAAGTTTATCTTAATCTTTCATTTTATCTTCCATCAATTACTACATGTGTGTCATTTTGGGAGGGGGAGTCACAGTTTACATATATGTAAATAGGGGAAAAGGGGTAAATATGGAAATCTTTACAAGAATAAACAAATTCGAATTTGCAAGAGCTGTAAACAGGCACGCATGTGCATCCATGTGTAAATGTGTTCACTCATACACATACACACACACACTGACACATACACAGAAACTCACAAACACTTTGCAAATTTCAGCCTCATATGTAGAAAGTTGCAGTTGCTATAGGGCGGGTTAAGCTTTGTGGACCAATGAAGTGATGTACCAACAGAACGAGATGGCAAAGCAAGACGTCAATGGTCCCAAGCCTAACACATACCTTCACCTTCACTGTCAGCTTCTCTCTCACACACAACACACACACACAGACACACACACAGAGTGAACAGGCGCCTGTCCATGTTGATCAGTGTATGTACATGTGTCTGTTTACTGTTCTGAGTACCAACTACTTTTTGTGGTATCTATCAACGTTACACATTTCTTAACTGTAAAAAATAAATTAAAAAAATAAAATAAAGATCATGTGACCCCCATGCCAAATTTCAGCCTCCTGGGGCGAAAGCTGTGGCTGCCAAATGGTGGGGAAGTTTTCTGTGGACCAACCAGCCGACCAAGCTGTAGAGCTGACAATAAATATGTTTTTATCTTGTATCTTTGGTTATCTTTGGAATTTGTTCTTCTAATATGCCTGATGTATTCTAAGTGAATAAACGGAAGAAAAACAGATGTAAAGATTTAAATTAAAGTCTGGTTTCACAAATTTTTGGATTTTGTACTGCTCCCATCCCCTCCTGCCTGTGATTTTGCACTCTCGTGGTTAATTCTCACTTTAAGCTCCTCCAGAGAAAACTCATTTGACTCACTCTACACTGGCTGTCAAATAACTGGCACTATCCAATGATACCATAAACCTAAAGCCTTATAATAGTTCATATGTTTATAGCAGCTGCTTTACATCAATAGAGCAGCAACAAAAATCCCCAAAAAGGGTAAAAGGAAAAAAACAATAAAATACAAAAATTCCCAATGGTGTACATGATTTATTTTTTATCAGTGTTGGGTGTTAAGGAATGAATTTGGTGTCTCAACCAACTATAGTACTGAAAATGTGTTTTTTAGTAAAACATCAAGGTTGAGACATTTTTCCAACTAAAGCTTCAAGTAAAAAAAAAAAAAAAAAAAAAAAAAAAAATTATAGCTGCTGCGCAGCGATGGGTCACGTCCGGGCATTTTTAGGCAATTTTAAGCAACATGCAGAAGAATATGAACTTAAATACAAACTGAACTGATTGACACACCTGGTAAGAAAGGGGCAGGACACAGGCCTGGAGGTTACAGATGACTGGCCGAAACCCAACAAAGACATGCAACACGGGGGCGGGGCTAATGAGACAATGCAGGGCAGGTGTGAGGACGAACAAGCTAACAAGACTATGGAGGACCAATAGGGACAAAATGAACACAGCAGACTAAAATACAATAAACATTATAGCTGCTGCGCAGCAATGGTCGGGGCCAATTTTAGGCAATTCTGAGCAACAAGTAGAGAATAGGAAGATGAAAAGAAAGGTGGCATTCTGATATGCATTTTGCATCATTTGAGACTTGAACTCACAGTTTCTGGCATGAAGGGTAAGGCTTTATCTCACTGAGCTAATTGGCAAGTGTCAGTTCATGTGAGGCTTCACAAATTGACTAAGCCAGTCACATGATAGCAGCCGCCTATGCATGGAAAGGCAGATTTCAAACCACTGTGAAAAAAAAAAAAAAAATCAGTCATCAAGACAAAAACCTGACAATGATGACCTGTCATGGGACTGGACCTTTATGCAAAGTTTGCTGAGTTTTCGCACATGGGAATGTTGCACAAGCTGAGGCTTGAAATCACAATCTTCAACACTAAGGATTGGCCTCTATCTCACTGAGCTAAAACTTCACATGTAGTTTCACAAACTGACTGAGCCAATCACTGATGTGCAGGACAGCAGCCAGCCATGCATGGAAAGGCAGATTTTAAACAGCTGTCAAAAATTCAGTTATTAAGACAAAAATCTGAAAATACACATATTGCATCTAGACAGCATGGAGATGTTGATAATTTGTTTTTAACAATGATTGATTTGCTCTATAAGTGAAAAACTGATGTTTCAAAATGCCATTCTTGCATTGACTCCAATTGTTCACATTAGAGCAAAATTCAAAATGCTGTCAAAAATTGAATTTTTGAGATACAATTCTGAAAATTACCACACATCATCTACCCTGACTCCAAAATTTTGTCCATTTTTTTCATGAACATTGAAGTTTTATTTAGCAAGAATTTGCAGGTATATGTTTACAGTAGCATTTACAGTCAACCATATTGATGCACTGTAGGCTTAATTTTTGATAAATCAAAAATCTGTGAACAATGTTTGTGTAGGACAGTCTGAAGATGCTCTGTATCAAATTTGGTGACATTTGAGCAAAAATTGTGGGAGGAGATAGGTTTAAGAAGTTTTACAGTTTTTGAAAAAACAGAGTGATGGACTTCATAATTTTCAACAGGTTTAAGTGCACAAAAGTTTCTTCAATATTGAGGCTACAGTTTGATGAAAGCTGTGAAGTTGTAGCACATATGGTTGATTTGTTATGAATTTTCAAAGTTTTGAACTTTAGAGGCTTTGTAATGGAAATTTACTGCTCATTCCCACAAAAACAATGGCTCATGTATACTTGTTAATATGCCTTAAGATTGCCTTGTTTACATCCAGGCAGTATCTACGTTCCTGCTTTACGTTCCTGTTCTCTATGTTTAATGTCTACACTTCTACGTTTGTGCTTGCACTTCCTTATTAGATGAACATTCGTTAGACCTTTTGAACTCTATATTAAGGAACTAAAACTTCGGCTAACGTAAGACCTTCGCTGAACTCTTTGCTTTTATGGATCCTGAACTTTTGCACCAAAAGAGCTTGAACTTTTAACTAGTCTGTATTACCTAATTTAGAAATGGCACATGTTGCTCACGACCAGACAGGATGTAAACGTTTTTTTGACTCATTGTCTGATTTTTCTGCATAAATATCTCTGATTATTAACACTCTGCGGAATTGCTCTGCAAGCTGCCTGGCACTCTGTTTGGTTCTTCCCTTCAGCGCTGGACAAATAAAACTCTCAAAGACAACTTATTGATTCCAGATCCTTTATTTGACTAACTAACGAGAAAAATCCACGACAGCTTGCTATAGCGCCACGATCAGGACTATCGGCTTGAGTTTGCAGTTGAGGTAATCTGGCATGGGACTGGACCTTTGTGCAAAGTTTGGTGAGTTTTCACAGAAAGGAAGAAAGAATTCCTAGGAATACAATAGTGTCCTGGCAGCTTAGCAGCCTGGACCCTAAAAAGGTGATTCGTTATTTTAAACCAATATGAGATGAACTAACAGCTTTATACAAGATGAAAAATGTGAGTTTGCATGAATTTGACTCTGGTTTTGACAGTGTAGCTAGGCATCTTTTACCCACCTGCCCACCAAATGTGATATTTTCATTCCTAGGATGGTGAAGGCATGACCTAACTGATCTCCACTAATCTTTACAGCCTAACCTAAGAGGAGGCTGTAACCAGTTCAGTCTGTTCACTGACCATGTCACTGACACAGACCACTGGGTACTACCACTGAGGACGCTGAAGCAAAATGTCAGAAGGTCACCATCCTCTTATTATCCACTGGGAAAACACAATGTTGTCTGATGGACAATATTGTCTCTACAGCCCACCAACCATAAGGTCATGTTATTGTCAAGTATGCCTATATTCTTATTGCTGCATTGAATATCATAATCCTTTGTCTCTTAAATATACTCTTAACTTACTCTAATTATGCCTACCTATTTTCTTTGCACTGTATATTGCAATTTGTGTGGTTATGCATAAATCATTTATCTATCTAACTATCTATAGTATATGAGAAGCTATTTTTTTAACTGTTTATAAATATGAACCTGGTGGTCCATATGGTCTTATTTGTTCAGTGGTCCGTCGCAGAGTCCTTGCGGTCCGGACCATAGTCTCTATAAAAGATGGACGACATGACAGCTCCCCAAAAAGTGAAGCCAAAACATCTCGATCTCCCTCTGGTGGCTGGCTGCAGTACAGCTCCTACACCTCGCCTCGCGCCGTGTTATCGGGTGGGACATGGGCCAAACTACTAAATAAAAAGGGCACATCAAATATTTTTTCCCCCAAAAGATGTTTTCTACCATATTAGGTAGTTCTTACCACGTTGATGCACGTTCAAATGCCCACTTTTATTAATAAACCTGCTTTTTAATTAATTATTTTATACAGTCTATGATCCGGGCTATTTGCTTACATAGTTGGATAGATACACAGATGGATGAATAGATAGAGATACATCTATTTAGGTATAACGACACAAATGCAAAATACTGTGCATTGATACGAATATTGCAATGAGAGACATAAAGGAGGAATATAGGCATTTTTGTTAATAATCGACAAAGCACTATGACATTTTCCTTCAGCGCCCCTGGTGGTTGGTGGTGGTGACTAGTGATCAGTGGGCAGACCACTGGGCTGGCCATCACTCCTGTTCTCCTGCTGGGCCTGACCTTATCCGATGAGCCAAAACACAGCTCAAAATGTTATCAATGACCTCGCCGTTCTTCGAAAACAAAACAAAACAAAACAAAAAAACAGCCAACCTTACATACCGTACTGCAATATGTATATACGGTATTGCCGTAATGATAGGAGATGGCGCGCAATCGATTTCTTTACACGACCATGCGCGCGACCCAGTGTAAACAGCTCACAGACGCCGGTTACACATTTCTAACCTTTTTCACCTTCTTAAATTGGTATTTATAACAAATATCTGCACCACATTAGCAAGACGACAGTTTAACAAACTTATTTTTAACTCCTTAAACAGGATAATACGGCACAACGTGTGCTGTGCTTGGGAAATGAAACAAAACCCTCCGTTTTGTTCAAACAGTTGAAGCAAACTTTGGCATTTCCACATTTTAAATTTACTCGCCACCTGCTGCTCGCATCGTTGCCTGAATTATTATTAAGTAACTTAAAGTATACTCAGGCTGTGAGTGTGCTATTGTTAGCAGGAAACAGCAGGCATCACTTTGTGGCTATCAGTGTCTTTCGGTACTCACTTGTCCTCCGATGGTTATATCGAAGAAAACGATCGGGTTGTTAGGATTTGTTTGCTGGACACTCATGGTGACTTTTGCTGCTCCCTCGATGACAAATTAATCATACATATATATACACAGCAACGTTGTTATAACGATTTGCACAAGAAAGCGTTTCAAAACTCAACAGCTACATTGGTCAACGGTAGCCCACGAGTGACAAGTTACGGCTCGGGGTACGGACAAAATACCTCACTCTAAGAACCGCGATTAACAGCAGTCAAAGTTTGCTGCCATCTGGTGGCGTATCTCGTTGTGACACCCCGCTACAAATCAGTCTTACGAATAACTTTAACTAGAAGACATTGGATTTTAGTTGTAGGTTTTATTTTTCCACAAGAAAACATTGGTAATGTTACACTTTCACACAATACAAAGTTTGCTCTACAAAAAGGCAAAATGACTGCAAAAACAACTGTCAAAGGCTGTACTAAAGCACCATGATCAAAGCACTTTTTGCAAAAGGTAGCGACAACCTAGTGGGTCAGGTGGGAAGAAAAAAAAAAAAAAACACACAAAAAAAAAAAACTAGGAAAAGCCCCGTGAAGATGAAAACCCTATGTGAAGTAATAAGGTTTCTTGACGTTGATGCCATATTCTGAGAGGGCAGGAGACAGGTCCTCCATTGTCAGCGTGTACTTCTTGTCCTATATTTTGGAGAAGATACAGAAAAATTAAAAGACAATAATTAAAACAAAATGGTGGTAGCACTTAAAGCACAATGCCAGACATTTTTGTTGTTTGTTTTAGCTTGAGCAAATCACTGTGTTTACGCCTGTCATTCACATAATTTTCAAGTATGTAAAAAAGTAGAGGAGGTAATATTACCTATTTGTAGGATCATCAGTAAACAGGCTGTAACTCAAATTGAAAGGTGCACAGGTGGTTGCATCTGTTATAAAATGGTCACAAACATTAACCTTTGCCTTGCTCCTGGAGCTTCCTGACGCCGTGCCCTTCATCTTACAGTACTGCAGAGCATCGTTGGCGATGTCTGAGATGAACTTCTGAGAGGCAAGGGAGATCAAACGGATTCTGTGGAGAAACAGAGTGAGTTATTAGTGTATCGTGGTTTTTGCCTGTTTGTAATCCCACAGTATGACCCACACATAACTCAGAACTCTGCAACCAATAAATCTGTTTGATAAACATCAGCAATCACAAAGAAACTCTCCCTTTTTCTTTGAGTGCATTAACACACCGTCAGTCATTTTTGAATCTCCTCTTTTTCAGATTACACCTTTTTCACATTAATACCTACATTTTTAAAGCAGACTGCACAAACAGATTAATAATCCCTCTATTTTATGAGGCACTACAAAATTTGTTGATTCCAGCAAATACTCAACATGCCAGCAATAGTCTATGTGGTGTGTGGGTGTGGTGTGCCTCAAGGCTCAGATCATCAGCTGAAATGATTCTCCATGCTGCCACTTCACCAAGCACTTACATTTACTGTTATGACACACACGTTTGACAATGAACCCTGATGTCAGACGACACCACGCTCTTTGCTGAGTCAGTGTTAGCTGCACTTACATTCTTGGATCAGACGCTTCAAATCCGGCACGGTTGAGATAGTAGCCTGTCACTGCATCAGGAATCTGTGAAAAATAAAGCCGTTCATAGGATAGCTACTTTCGGACAGCTACACTTCAAACCAAACAATGTTGCTCTCACTGCTACTAACACCTAATTTTTGGGTATATCTCTGCCAATCAATAATTATCTGCTAAATAACTTGTAGCAACAGGAGAATGTAGGGTGCATCTTCTGACCAGGACAGTAATTTATCTGTCTCTTAGCACCTGTTTTCAAAATTAACCAGAATTTTGGCTGGCAATTAATGACTTTTCTCTGACAACTGAATACTTTTGATTACTGCTGCATTCAGATGAGCGATACAACCTCCGTCACCTTAAGCACTACTTGCAAACCAGGAACCCAATTTCTCTGACTTCCCGAATTTAATATATTATTGAGAAGGAATTAGGGCAAAGATAGATATATTTCACCTCAAAAAAGAAACACATCAGTTCCATCATCAAGTCATTTTGTGATTGTGTCTCTTAAAAAGACACAGCAGGACAACTAACCTACTTGCTGGATTTTTAGTGTGGCTGACATTGCTAGATTTGGCTTGTTATTAAATATGTAACCCAACATATCACTCAATAGGTTATTGTATGGGGGGAAAAAGCTAATCAGGTGCAACAAACCTCTACAGAAAACTCATCTCTTCCAGTTCAGTTCAGCATTGTGAACCTGAAGTCACTCTTCCATTCATTCATCCCCATTTAAAATCAATAGAGCATAACCATGTTAAAGGGCTTGACTTACAGTAGGAGTGTAATCCTCTAACTGCATCAGGAAATCTACCAGCGGTGCGGTGGAGATGGCAGGCTTCACATCCCCGTTGGTGATGCCACCGGGAACATAGACGCCATTGGATACAGATGTGTCTGATGATGGCGTCACCATGGCAGCCGAGGCTGAAGCTGTAACACAAGTTCATAGGATGACTGCATATTTCTTTAACCCCTTACCATTCTGACAGTCCACCAGCATGCCTGGCCCACTTCCTGTCTTTCAGAGGCTGCAGAGAGCTTGATTTTAAAGATAGAATGAAGGTACTGGCATCATATAACTAGACATCATAAGGAATCGACTGGTAGCAAATATGGCATGCTAGGATGTTGTTAAATTTTGGCGAGGGAAAGACTAGCATGGGTATTTTCAAATGGGTCCCATGACCTCTGACTTCCAGATCAATGACAATGGGCTCTATGGACATGCACGGGTCTCCCCTTTGCAGACATACCCACCTTATGCGAATCCCATGCAGTTTGGGGCACATACCATGCAGTACAAATGTGTTATTTTCACCTATTCTAAACTAGCGTATTTGTGCATACTGGGGCCTTAATAGTCTTGGAGTTGCATAAACAGGGTTTGACTAGAAAGCTGAGAGTCTTGTGGATTCAGTGAGCCCAATTTTATTCATGTGTGATGATGCAAGTCCCGATAGTATCCATTTCATTGTAAGCAGAACATTATTTCAAATTTAACGTCACTGTATAAAATGACAGATTTTAAAATCACAGCTTCATGAAACTTTATACAAACTAAAAACCAAGGGCATTCAGAGAATGCCTGGTTTTCTAGGTATAAATATAATAAAGGGGAGTGTCTGAGCAATTTCCACAGCAGAAGTGGTCACCATCCAATCGCCAAAATGTAATTCACAGAATTCTCCAATTGTCAAAAGTTTTTGACACCAAATCACAGCAACAGTTTTTCTATAGCACTCCTCAAAGTCTTGGTGTACTAATGTCTTATTCTGAAGGAATTCTGAACATTTTTACTAATTCTCGAGTGGTCAAAAATGGCATTTTCCAAAAAGCAAGAAGCTATTCAGTTGGGCTGTGTTAAAGGCGATTAGCGTTATCTTGTGTACGAAATTAAAACCAGATTTTGCGGCGCTGTGCAGAAACAAACATCTACAAATCGAATGCAGAGACTCAATAGTGATTGCATTAAGAACTACTCATTTATAATGCGAGACAGCTCACATCCACAGAACGAGGACAAAACTTATTTTGTCAAACACCGGGCTAACTACCTTGCTAAGACAATATTAGCCACATACCATTACTCGTCACCGAAGGGATGCTGCTGACACTGCTGGCTGTGCTATTTGCGATACAGTTACTTGATGTTGCAGATGTCGCGGATGAAACTCCAGTGGTGACAGACTGGTTTACGCTGTCGATGTTCATGCTGATGTTTTCGTTCTCTGCAGGCAAGTAACGCTAGCTTAGCGGTGTTAGCTTAGCGCGCTAACGTTACCTAGCTACAGTAAAGAAACGTCCGAATCGACTCGTTCGTTCGCTATTTCGACAAAACACGCGATTGACTGCTTGCGTATATATTTCTCAAATATTAAATGAGAAAGTGAGCCAGGTAATAGTGTTACTACAACTTGTGGCGCACGGAAATCGCAGTGTCATACGCCAAACAACCTAACATGTAACTGAGCAGCGGGTTCACTCTGCGGAGCTGACCGTGTCATGTGACCGTGCGACTGACGGAGATAGCCGATGATTACCGAAGCCCAATTCGCTGTGGCTCGGCTCAATAAACATGTTCTGTTTCATGTTTGGGCTTAAACGTGGCGATATTCTGCTGTTATTGTGGACGGTGGATGATGTTGTGACGATCATGCGTACATTACGGAGGATTTTAAAATGCATGGAGCTGGACAGAAGAATGAATGAGTCCGACCCTCTGGGGGTTGGGAGCCTCCTTTCTCACTGATCAGCTGAGGGGGCACGGCAGGCTCCATGGATACAAACTGCACTATCGAAGCTTTCACGTTATAACAGTAGCCTATAACAAGAAAGGTTTCTTGTAATAACGTGAAAACATCATGTTAAAATGTGAAAATATCTTTTTATAACGTGAAAAACATCTTGTTATAACAAACTTTTCACATAATAACGTGATACTGGTACTGGTAGGCCTACGTTTGATAGATAGATAGATAGATAGATAGATAGATAGATAGATAGATACTTTATTCATCCCGCAGGAAATTCGCAGTTTTTCAGCTGTATCCACAGATTACAGATTAAATAAATCAATAAAAAAAAAAAGATTAAAAAAAAAATAAATAAATAAATAAAGAATAAGATCTAAGTACAACAGAATAAGATCTAATACGTTTGGTACGTTTCCGTACTTTCGTCCTCTTCAAAGTTACTTTAATGAACTAAAAACAAAGATTAGGTGTGGGGAAAAAATGCTTTAGTTAATTGAAATAGAAATAAAAACTAGAATTTAGAAAAAATAAAACCAGCTAAACATTATTGTGTGCTTACAAAATTAACTAAAGTAAAATAAAAACAAACAAAAAATGTCTTTAATCTGTCAATTTGGTCAAATTTGTCAACACAACAAGCATGAGGAGGCGTTTGTGCTGATGTTTGTGGAGACTGGGAGGTCGACATGAGGGTTTGCATTGCAATATCTATTCTGAACTTCTTACATCTTGCCTCTGACAACCCTTTCATAATATAATAAAACAAACAATAAAGCAAACAACTAAGACTTAAAACTAAACTTAAAGTAAACATTGTCAAGCAATAACAACTAAACTGAAGCAGTAGAACGCATATCACAATAGGGGGCGATATGAAACCTATTTTTCCTTTGACAATCTGCCATTAATGCTCGAAGAAGTGCTGCATCCTGCCGGTGGGAGACTCAGGAAGATGGCTCAGTGAGGAGAGGTGGAGGTGCAGCTCTGCAGGCACCGGTCCGACTACACCTGGACTCAACCGGAGGACAAACACCAAAAAAAACGAAGGGAGGCTTGGACACCATATGAGACAAAAAAGGTACCAAACCAAACAGCTCCTATATTATTTGTATTTCCAAGCAGGAGGCTTGGAAATAATACAAATCTCCCAGTCTTCAAGTCTCTCAGGTCTTCTGTCATTGTAAAACCATGCAAGACCATGTATCTGTCATTTTGTAACGAAAAAATTGTTATTTTAAGATTCTGCAGTTACAGACAAAATTATGAATTATCCCACATCAAATGCTGGTTAATTTAATGGCTTTGGAATAAAACTAGAAACAGCCCCATTGATAGGTGCAGGCTGTTTTTCATTTAGCAGGTTATCACTAATCTGAGGGACTGTATTTCCAAGGCATATGTCACAGTCCTGAGTCGTCTCCATGAGCAAGATAATGAAAATAAGTGATATGTCAAAGGAATAGGGGTAAGCAAGATCTGAATAACTCTGTGGAGATGATCAGCCAGTAGTGACTGATTATGTCACCTTGTTAGATATTGTCTAAAGCCTGCCTTTGTGTTATTTCAAAGTTCACAGGGCGCTGGCATGTCTTCCCCTGTCCGTGTCATCGTGGTCGGAGCTGGCAGCCGCGGGGAAAATTACTCCCAGTTTGCATCCGTCCACCCGGAGCGAATGAAGGTCAGGAGAGCTGTATTCATCTAGCACCTTCAAACACAGAGTTTACAAAGTGTTTTGATGCACATGGCAAAGTAGAATAACTACTGGAAGGCCAAACAAGAGCAAAGTAAAATCAAGATCAGGTTAAAACAGAAAAGCAAAAGATGCAAAACACAGTAGAAAGGAAAACAGAGGCATGTTGAGCCCGACAGCTTGAAGTTGCCAGTATAAAGGCCACACAGGAAATAATGCTTTTTTTCTGAATCCTACAATTGACTGTATTGATAGAAATGTCTTAAAAAAATAGTTGTATTCCAAAAAAATTGAGAGGGTCAGTTAGACAATACTACAATAGAGACCATTATCAATGATTTACTGCTGTCCTGAACTAAATGTGTTGTAAATTCATTAAAATCCTGTTTCAAATGGTGCCTGAAAGACCAGAGAGCCAGTTTGTCGAGGTTAAATGACAATGGGCCCCACAGCAACAATCAGTAAACTCCGTTTAACATGCAGATTGAAGTAAGTAGGTCAGCAAGTTCCAACAAGCACTTCACAAAAACAGAGCTGCAATAATTTAAAACACACTTAAACCTTAACAGGAATAAAAGACACCTAAATGACAGATAATACCGGTGAGTTTTGAGACTAAGACCGGCCATATCTCGATTTTTGAAAAATAAAATCCTTGGCTACAGTGTGGAAACATGGTGAAATGTTGACTAGTATCCCTGGCTAGTTAGTTGCTGAATAACCGGATTATTTGTTTCCAAGGGTGGAGCTGAAGTTGACATGGAATATTTGACCCTTTGGAAACACTTAATGTCTTTCCAAAACATTTTAGACAGTAAAGACAGTAACAGTATTGTTTTGATCTGATTCTTGACATAATTGCATAGGTTTTTAAGATGAAATATCCAAGTGAACAATTATTTTGCTATGGCACCTCATTACTGGGTGTGGAACTCCACAGCAAAATAGTTCCTTATAAGTTAACACACAAATAAAAATAGAAAATCCCGGAGAAAATGAAATATTTACCTTGCTTCTACAAAAATGGACACACAAAAATGTCTGACTAAAGCGCAGTTTAAAGGCCATTCTGGTTCGACCGGATGCCAGCACCTGTGGATGTGCATGCTTTGTCTTTTTTTAGCAGCTGTTACACTGACATCCATCCCTGTTGGCCTGTTTCAGGTTGTCGGAGTTGCTGACCCCAGGGAATTTGCTCGCAAGAAACTTCAGCAGCAGCACGACATTGAAGATGACAATGTGTTTGAAGGTGAGCATCAAAATAAAAGCCGCACTTTACTTGCTTGTTGTCCATAATGGTTATTTCTCCACCTCATACTATTGGACTCCCAATGCTTTTATTTCTAATAGACTGGCCGAGGATAATAGCCAGAGAGAAGTTTGCAGACGCCGTGTTAATTTGTACTCCAGACCGTCTTCATAAGGTGACTGATTTTAAAAAAGAAAAACTTTCATTCACTGTCAAATCTATAAAATTATGTTTAGTGTCTCATTATTCATCGGAACAATTTGGAAATGTGGAAACACGTCGCCTTTTTTTTTTTTTTTTTTTTGAAACCTGGTTGTTGTCTTCCCCAGGAACCTGCCGTGGCCTTTGCAAAGAGGGGCTACCATGTTCTGCTGGAGAAACCCATGGCTGTGAGTAAAGGCTTATTTCACCCAAAATGCCTCTGAACTTTGACCTTACCATGGGTGTAACTGATGGCTGTCTCTCTACAAACAATAACAGCACATAGAAATCAATCTTAACTGATAAATACATGTGAAGGACATCAAACAACAATAAAAAAAGGTCAATTACATAAAAAAAAAAAGCAGGCGTTTTACTGGACTTACACTTAAAGCAAGTGTGGAAAAACAACTTGGAACCTTTTGTTGATACCGCCCCTTGCTGAATCTTTGGGTTTTATTGATATTCAGTCTTTATCATGTTAATGCATTTTATTTACCACAATGCAACGATCCTGTCCCTAAATGTCACTTTAGACAACTGCTGAAGACTGCAAAGAGATCGTGGAGGCCTGCACTCAGAGCGGCGTGATGCTGACGGTGGGTCATGTTCTCCGATACGATCCTGTCATCCACAAGATCAAGGTGAGCATCTTCTGCCGCTCCGTTATCAGCACATCTGACCGCCTCTGTGCAGCCGCCATTAAAACGAGAAGCAAAAGCATGAAGCTCTCTTTATTTTAAAGTACCCCATGAAATCACCTCACATGACTTCTACTTCCTGCAAAACAGAGCATCTTAAGTAGTGACACCATCCTGCTCTAAATAAAATTGCGTTTCTCTCCCAAACAGACAACCTGTTGGTTTGCATTGCACTATTTTCACCCAAACATCCTGTTTCAGCAGGAAATACAAGAAAACAAGGACATAAGAGTCCATTTCATGGGGTCTTTAAAGGCATAACTTGTATTTAAAATGTAGTTTATTGTCATTTTTCTTTACCAAATATATAAAAACAATTGCTGTTATTGAATTTTGTGAAGATCATTAGAACAGGAGCCTTGGCCATTTCAGCTAAATGACATCCTTTTTTAATTAGGTATAACTGACCACACAGAGATAACCACACATAGATCGACATCTTAAAAAAGTTTGGTGCTGATATTGATTAAAATAAAAACCGTCGATACAGTCTGACTTAGGGTACTGGTTTTAATGAGGAATGCTATTTTTTTCCATTTTTGGGGGCTGATTTATATGCAGAATACTCAAGCCTTTTCCTTACATAGCAACAAACAGTGAAGAAGACGAAAATCTGAACTGTTGCATTATGCCTTCAGGTCATATTGGTATGACAAATATAATGAATTGATCCTGTTGCAGGAGCTGATAGATGCTGGAGTCGTTGGTGACGTGGCCCATATTCAGCACCTTGAGCCGGTAAGAAGACAGACAGTGGAAATAAAGAAAATGATAATATTGTAAAACCCTAATAACGTAGATACTTTTTTCAACATAGTCATTTTTGCCTAATTGCTTGAATTTAGGCCCAAATATTCCTCCAATGAATTTTTTTTTGTGCTTACTTGAGATTCAGACGTCTCTTCAGAACCTACAAAAGTCACAAGTGTAAAGTCAGTTATTTAGGGAACGGGTACCAGTACAAATACACATGGAACTGGGATATACTTTTTTCCCGGCCTGGCCTATCCTCGTCACTCCAGCCTCTAAGTGTTTTTAATCAGTTTTGTCAATACAGTATCTGAGTTCTGCGTTTGTAAGCTGATCTGTCGTCTTGTTCCAGGTTGGCTTCTATCACTTTGCTCACTCGTTTGTTCGAGGGAACTGGAGGAACGAAGCCGAGAGCTCTTTTGCGCTGCTGGCCAAGTCGTGCCATGACATTGACCTAATACATCACTGGGCAGGGGCACGCAGGTAAACCACCAAACCGCAGTAAATGATCACCTCCATGCTTACTGGAAGTTCAGAGACACAAACACAAAGCTTACGGTAAAACAAATATTGAAATAGGTGTCACTTGGGTTGGCCTGATACTTTGAGATGACCCTGACTGATGTGTAGCCGTACGATAACCTTTGACCATGCAAGACTGCAGCCAGCATAACAGAGCATAGAGAATCAGTAGAAATCGTTCTTCTTTCTCCGCCTTTGAAAGAGAAGTTCATCAGAGGTTTTATGTGTCCATAATGTATTTGTGGGTGGATGTATGTGGTTGTTTGTTTCCTTTTTGTTTTTCTTCAGATGAATCATTAACGATGCAGTTTGACTTATCAGGTGTGTGAAAGTTTCATCGTTCGGAGCCGTCAGCCACTTCACAAAAGAAAACAAGGTGTGTAGTCCACAGAGACCCGGTAGAAAGAAATTAATTAGTGTTAAATTAGTGTCACTACCATAATGGAAATCAACTGGTTTTTGGTTGCATCTTTTATTGTATATTTTTTTAGCCATATTTAAACACTGAAGTGGTTAAATTTTGTTACTTTGCAGTGGAGATTTTGGCTATTTATCACTTTAAGTCAGGCTGCACCAGGCCACAATACAAAAGTTAAAACAAATTTAATATAACAGATAAAACAAGGTCACTATTTTATTACACACCTTTAGCTGAGGAACAGTTAATACTTGAAACACAGAAGCCTGCATGTACATGTAGCCTTGAATTTTGTGTCTGAAAAGCCTATAAATGCTGTAGAAGAACTTTTTGCATTTTGACATTTTTTTTTTTTTTTTTTTTTTTTTTTTTTTTTTTGTATTTTGGCTTCCCTCTCAAATATTTTGACACATGTAAAGAGTAAAATTAAGAAATATTAAAGATGTTAAAACCCTAAATTTCTGTTAAAGCAAAATTTTACTCTCCATAATAGTTCCTAGAACTTTCATCACTGTCCCCAACTTCATGGCAGTGTTTTGTTTGTTTGTTTGCTTGTTTGTTTTTGAGAACCTTCAGCTCAAGGTTGGGTTCATTGCCCCTTGACACAAAGACATGGACAGCATGGCCTGTCCATTTGTACTATGAATGTCCTTTTCATTCTGTCTTGCTGAAGTAGGTGAGCCAGATGTTAATGATGTTTATGTCTGCTGAGCCTACAATGAAATGCGATGTCATGTGTGTGTGTGTGTGTGTGTGTGTGTGTGTGTGTGTGTGTGTGTGTGTGTGTGTGTGTGTGTGTGTGTGTGTGTGTGTGTGTGTGTGTGTGTGTGTCAGCCAGCAGGTGCTGCAGGTCGTTGCCTGGACTGTTCCATTGAGGGAAACTGTCCATACTCGGCATCCAAAATCTACCTGGATCGAGTGAAACGGGTCATTATTTCTACATATAACCTCATCAAACCAATCATTTGATGTTCTTTTACCATCAGTGAACATAGTACTGCACATGGAGGATTTAAAAAATATGTGTGTGTGTGTGTGTGTGTGTCTTAGGGACACGTTGGTTGGCCAGTGTCAGTCATTTGCTCCGACTCGCTCCCGGACATTGAGTCGGTGACGCAGGCACTGAGGACCGGACCGTACGGCCGCTGTGTGTACGAGTGTGACAATGATGTCTGTTCCAACCAGGTGAGGAGGTGCTGGGAGGAGCATGTGCCGGGAGGAGGATGTGCAGGTTTTAGACGGCAACATGAGTTTGAGACCGGCTCTCTGTACCCTTCATTGTCAAACACAGCACACATCCCCTTAGGCCTGCGTCGATACTGTAGCGGTACTGAATGTCAGGCTAAAATAAGATGTATGTAACTCAGAGAATTTCCCCCAACACTTAAATCCAAAACCAACAGGCACATAACATGTCGCAAACCAGAGCTATGAATTTCTGCATTTTTCACAGATTCAGTTCCTTTTTAATGAAGAAAAATGGATTGTGTGTCGTATTTGTCTACTGATCCCCTCTGTGAAAACAATAACGTGAAATCACAGGTTACATAAACCACGTGTGGTTTTGGAACACATCAGATCTACAACCACAAGCAATTTAATTATCTCACATGTGGAAAAGAAACAGCAAAAAAATGACAAAATTAAAGGGAAAATATTGGATAGATTTCAAATTTAAGGACTGAGTTTTATCCGAAACATCTGGCACTTGTCTAACGTGACATTTTGCCAGTGGAGAGCTTCACTGAGTATATCAGCTCAGGTATTATCTGGGGGTAGATGATAATTAACTAGAACACATGTTCTTGTTTTGCATCTGTCTGCTTTGCACTATTGCTCATGCTGTTGATTTTGTTGTTGTACCTGCTTCCAGTGTTTGTGTTGCCATGTCATCATTTGTCATCAAGCACTTTTCTGAGTATTCTTTAATCTTTTTCTTCTAAACTCAGCCACCCCATAAGTCATGTCAAATGCCTTTCACTATTTACCAAGACATTTCTGCAAATCAGACTTTGGCGATTTTCCATTAAAATCGGCACTCATGGCACTTCAGCTGCTGTTCCATAAGTTGAGGCATGATGCTTCTTCCTTTATGTTTCTTTTTGCCTTATTTTTCCGCTCCGTTCGTCCAGGTTGTGAACATGGAGTTTGAAGGGGGTGTAACAGCAGCTTTTTCCATGGTGGCATTCACGGAGGAGCTGTGTAAGCGAAAGACAACCATCTATGGCAGCAAGGTAGGACTTTGGAAAGTGACTCAAGAATGACGAGGAGCCCCAAAACCAAAAGCTTTTCCTGGAAAGTTCAGCACAGCGTGGAGGATTAGCTGTTAAAGAGCCTGTCCTGTCCTTTTTGTGACTTTGTGTCATTGTTTATGTTTGCCCTAGAAACATTAAAGATCTTAGCTGGTCAAGAACATCAAACTATGATGAGGTCTTGTCATATCATGTATTATGTTCTCAGGTTTGTTAGAGAAGAATTCAAAATTCTCTCACATTTATTATGAGAAGTCAATATTACTAATCACTGGAGAATTCACTATCCAGTGAATATTGCTATATATACTTGGGTCCAACTCCTGGAAATAATATAGCAACCTCTGCTAAAATACTGAATTGTCATCAGATTGCTAAATACACAAAATTTAATGTAGATTAAGTGCATCGATAGGTCAAGATTAACGCTGTGAGAATATGCAGACGACTCTTCGCTCCTCTGCGCAGCCTGGATGTTGGTTCCAGATCTTCAGAGCTGTGTCTCCTCACAGGGGGAGCTGTCGTATGATGGACATGAGATCCGAGTGTTCGACTTCCTGACCCAGAAATCCACCAAGCACACAGCGCCCAGCGACACCCCCGTGCACTTCAGCATGTCTGGGCATGGTGGAGCAGACTACCACCTGATGGATGCCTTCATTTCTGCTGTGGCAGTGAGTGCATGCATTAAGTTGCTTTTTCCCTTCCAGTGTTTATTCTTTCAAATCTATATGCATGCTTTGAAGTAACTGAGTGGCTTTGATGTTGTTAAATGCACAGCACTCAAATATATGAGTGTAGAAATCAGCCTGTAGAGTGTTTCTTTTGTTTCTCGGCTCACACGATTTCTCTGTGGGGCCACTGACTCCAGATTAAAGGTACTCAGTGGAGCTTCCCTTATAAACACACTTCTGTTTACAGTCATTTCCCACCTCAAAATATGTTTTCACACCCTTATTTTGGCTCTTCACCACAGTACATAAATCAACATAAATTCAAAGTTCAAACCATATTGGCTTGTGTTGTCACCATAGGAACTAACAATAATCGCCATTTTGTGAATTTCCCAGTTTGGGATCAATAAAGTATACCTATCCTATCCTATCCTATTTTATTCTGTGCTCGTCAAATGAACAGAGCAAACAGTGTGGTAGTCCCTCTGTGCATGTCGGCCCAATGCTGGAGGAGCTTATTGTGTTATCGGGTACCTTCAGTGCAACGGTTGACTGACCTGTGTGTGTGTGTGTGTCTGTGTGTGTGTGTGTGTGTGTGTGTGCACTTTCACAGAACAACGATGCATCCCTGATCCGCTCGGGCCCTGAGGAGACGCTGCTGAGCCACATGCTGGTGTTTGATGCGGAGCGGTCGCGGCTGGAGGGCAGAGTGATCTACTGTGGTGACGCTAACCACAGCTAAATGACTGAAGGACGCTTTGACAACACAGTAATTTCAATTTTTGAAAAACAATCAACGTTATCCGGATGATTGAAGGCACACTACGATGATGCATGACAGACCGAATCCTGCGGTGTATGCAGGTTGATGATCGTGCTGTTACTGCTCAGGGATTTTAATGTTTCGTGTTTTGAGAGACTCTTCAAATCTCACATGATGTGATATGTCTTGATCTAAGAAACTGATTTTTCATGTCATTTTATTTGAGGGATGTGAATGTAATTTTTAAAATAATTTTAAATACAAAGTTGGTGCTCTGATTAATATAAATTGTCTTTGCCTGTGCCAATCTGCCAATTGTCTGTGAAAATCTGATCCGCCCTGGCTGTGTCTGCGAACATAAAATGTAGAATATTTATTTAGCAGAGCTCACCAGTTTGTTTTATTTCATGTACTCATGCCAGCTGACCAGTGACTCAGATCAGTAGTCCAGCTCTGGCAGGATTTATGCAGCTGACCCCCAACTGTGAAACCTACTCACATCAGTTATCAGTGAGACAGATGATAAGACTGAAGGTGATTATGGAGAAGCTACTGACTTAAGTTTATTAAGAAGTAAATAGGAATATAAATCAGAAATATGAAAAATATTTGCAAGTTACACTAAATACAGTGAATAGAAGTATTACATATAAGCAAGTGGCTGTCAGATTTCTATGAAGTCTAGAATATTTATCATTTTAGAACAAACACATTGGAGATTCTTTTTCTTTTTATGCCACAGCTCATTCACATCTGTGCTGAATGTGAACGGTGAACCTTCTCTACTGACAGGTAGTGGTGTAAGTTAAAACGATAAAGCTCAGTACAAACGTGTTCCCAGTGGCTCAGACTGCTGGCTTTGTGCAGCAGGTCATGTCATCTCAGCGGAGCGCTGCCAGCTGCGAGCTTCAGGGACACGCTGTCTTCTTCCAACGCGATCTGATGGGAAAATAATAGAAACTTTCCTGTTAGTCACGTCTGCCAGGGAATCTGACAAACAGAAAGTCTGATGAAATCGACAGATGACCGCTTTAAATTGGCACATACAGACAGAGCAGTTTTATTCCAAAACAGTATACCTCTTTTGGGGGGAAGAAAAGATACTAGAAGTACATCATATAAATTCAGGGCATTAGATTCAATCAAAGGGCAAGTGGTTGCCATTTGCTTACAGTCTTTTAAAAAGCATCATCTGGTTTAATTTTGTACTATAAAATAGTGTTTTCATTGTTACGTTGTTGTTATCATCATCATATGAGAAACCTTTCCACCTCTACTCACCCTCTTACTGATCAGTGGCAGGAAACTCTCTACTGATTGGCTTATTCTGCTTTTGTGGCACAAAAGTATTATTGCTACTGGCAATGTTAATATATTTGTGTGGTACATAACATAAAAAACTAAAATATTTGAAACAAATACAACTGGTTAAAAGCAACATTAGCACTTGAGGCTCCACAATCAGCCATAAATAGTCTTAACTGAAAGTGAGACATTAACTGGCTGCATCAGGACTGATTATATTTGGTAAGAATCTTTCGAAAAAATATTAGTTTTGCTGTACTATTAGAGGAATTCCAGCCCCTCACACTGTATTTGCTCCTCTTGTCCTGGGATCAAATCCTGCCACAAATTTCTGTTCTGTATTCCACACACACAGTGTCCCTCTAGCTGTCTTCTCAGGGCAAAAGAAGAATTTTTTTTTTTTTTTTTTTTTTTGAAAAACACTTAAAAGTCCTAATTTAGACTTGGCTGGCTATAGAAACTGTAGAAGTTTCCATGTAGATTCCTGAAGGTCACTGTTGGACAAGCAGCTTTCATCTACTTTCTTCACTGCTGTGCTTCACTTCACTATTTATTTTCACAATGCAAAAATACATATGTATATATCTCATATGTCTTACATACTGTCAGTTCTTGTTTCAAAAGCTCAAGTCAGTTTGAATGCAAACAAATGATCAAAGCCTGTATGAGGTAAAGGTGTTTCAACAGGGGGCGCCATACTACACAAAGACTTTTTGATCTCTCTGCGTCATCTGAGTGGGACCTCACTTTGCATAAATACTGTGCACCTTAACAGTCAAAATAAGATTTACCCAGGCAAAGGGGCCTCTGCTGCATTCAGCTTAAGAGGAGAGGGCCTTATCCCCTGGAGCTGTCCATCACTGGTACAGAAATAGTCTGACAGACAGCAGCCTACTGTAGCAACAGGCAATTGTGTCTTAGTTTATACCCTGCCATGCTACCTTTTTCAATCTCTTTTCTCAGGCTTAAGCTTGCTGCAGCACCCCAAATAGTCTGGAATAACAACAGCTGATGCACAGAAACAGCTGATAGTTTAAAAAGGACAGAGGAGTGGATGGGATTGAGAAAAAACAAGACAGTAACCGGTGAAGACCGTTAATACACATGGCCAAGGCCAGTTGTAACATGTTGGGTGCTAAGGGTTGCTGGTTGAATACTTCCAGCTCACACAGCAGAAACCAGAAACTGTTCTAATTTCCCCCACTTACCTGTGATTGTGATGATGCCTGTATCTGCTTTGTACTATGTGCTGCGACAATGTCTTTGCATTGTTGAGAGCCAGTTAGTCCACCAACTAATTGCATGATGTTTGCCACAGAACCAGGGTAGGACCAGAGAGTGAGAAGTTTGTTGATCTTGTCCTCCACCTTCTCCAAGTACATTCTTATGTTTTCATCCTGGATTAGCGTGGAGGTCGCAGAGACTCTTATTGTCACAACATAACAGTTTCACTACATAATTACTGTCAAACATGCTCAATTATACTATTCATTCCCAAGCAAGCCTAGTGCAGCCATTGCAGCTAATTTTATTTTTGTAAACTGATTCTGTAATCCAAGATTACACCCATTACAACCCGAGACAAAGCATACTACACCTGCAGTGCTCATAACCTGAAACTTGTTGATGTCTGCAGAGCCATTCTCTCTTCTCACTGTGTGTATTGGGAGGGAAGTCAGATCAGATTCTGTGCTGAAATGTGACCGTTTGTGTCCTTGATACCAGAAAATACCTTGTACAATGTAATTACCCTAACGTTGGTACGTTACATTCAATCCATAACTATATTAATTATATTACCAATTACAGTGATTTTTTTAAACTTTGCTCTCCTGACTCCCATAGTGTCCTTTGGTGGATTACTAAAAAACGTTTTTATTGAAATAAGTGACACACTGGGACTAGCAGTGAATAAAAAATGGAAAGCTTGAAGTTTTGCTCTGTAAGGTATTTATGTTGGCTGGTGAGCAAAGAAATATTAAACTGCTAAATTTCTGCATGCAGTCAGTTCTGATTGTTCCAGTAAAACAGGTAACAGCATGCAAAGTGAGAAGGGGCCTCTCTGCAGCACCTCTCTTAAGCCGATCCAAGATCTTTTCCCTGGAGTCGATGCTCTGTCGACAGGCCTTCAGCTGCCGGTCGGTGGCCGCCTGCTGGATGGAAGCTCCTTTCAGAGGAGCCCGGCGCTCCTCCTGCTGTCACTGCCTCTCAACCACAAATTTCATCTCCATCTCATTGGAGAGCTTTGAATCAGAGACATAACGGAAGACACCTTCTCACAGCAGTGATATTTTAACACCAGATATTTCCATCAAGGATTTGATCTCAAATGGCCTCTGCTTCATTATGCTGACAGTTGATAAAGCTGAATAAAATATAGTTCTGCTCCTTTACTTTTGGGCCAGGAAACATATTTTCATTTCTGATCAAAAGCTGTATTATAGTGTAAGCCTTTCACTAAATGCTTCAGCTCATAGAAACACTTCTGTTAGATACTTCATTCATCACCAAATAGACGCTGGTGAACAAAATAACACGCATTACTGGTCAAATAATATTAATCTTCTGCCTCTCATTGCGTGATGTTTGACGGGGACACTCTCTCTTTATGAAGTTCCCCCTGTCTCTCTGCATTTTATTCATTTAATTTTGCAGTTGAGTCATGACGTGAGGGAGGATGAGTTCTTACAAGTTGAAAGGGATGACTAGGCGAGGCTGAAGCCCTGAAGGGTCTTATTTTGCAGCAGTGAGTGTACATTTATAAATATCCACCCACTAAAGACAGAAATCATTTGGCATGAGCTGGTGATTCAAAATGTTTTCACTATGGAAATGAATGTAACTCTCAAGCTTCCACTAAAAAATGTTCACCAGGGGCAGCAACCACAGAAATTCAAAGTATAAACACTGCTGTTCAGCCTCTGACAGAAATCAAAAGCTTTGTGCCCTCTACACTGGAAAATCTTCCATGCTTCTACCCTGACAGCAAAGAGTTTGTCTGCACTCACCGAGGAATAATGTATTTTTGTGAAAGCATGTGACCACCACACTAGATTTAATTAGAAATGAAGAAAATCCCCCCATGGATGTCTTTGACTGCAGAGCAATACAATTAGAAGTGAAACAGCAGCGAGTCACGAGACAGTGGTGTGTTACTCAGAAATAACACACCTAAACATGCACTCAGCAAAGCCATGTAATGATATAGCAATAATAACCATTAGGGCATGCTCTACTGTGAATGTGAGTACAGAAACATATAAAACACAACCATGAGAACACAAATAGAGGGCAAAACAATAAAGATTACAAACCAGCTTTTGCATATCAACCAATAAAGCACAGCATGAGATGCTTTATGTTTATTTTAACTGATTAATATGACTTTGAAAGCTCAGATTAAAATTTAATCCCCTTTAACAAGTGGTATTGTATTATCACTTTATCACAGCATATTAGGTAGGTTTAAAAAAAAAAATGCAATCAGAAATGTGAAATCTCGGCATTTGCTTCAGCAGTTCCCTGGTTTTTGGAATCACAATCACAATCACATATTTTGGTTGTAGCAGTAGTTGAGTATGGTGTTTAAGATGGACCTCTCTGCGGCTGACATCCTGGGGGCGATGCGTGCTGTGGCCTTGCTGATGCTGAGGAAAGCTTCGAGCGTGCGGTCATGTGAGAGAGAACTCGTTCCAGGTTGCTCTTCCGTGTGATGCACTGGGCCACATCCATCGCACTCTTTGGCCTTCAACATCCTCTGTTTATCCTGGCTCTCCACAGTGTGTTTAGCCATAAATATGTGACACACGGGGTAATGACAGACAGTGGGTGTATTTTATTTTTATGAATCTAAGCTGTCAGCAATGAGGTCGGGAAAAAAAAGGGTTAGTCAGAAATGAGCATACCGGAAAACCAGATGTTAGACATTAAAGGGAGTCTGACAATTAATCTCTTCTGACTGCGATACGGTCTGGGGCATTTGCTGTTCAAAAACACATATGAGATTGCCTGTGACTGCTATTTAAGTTCTCAGGACAGCACTGTCACTGTAATCTTGCATCGTTCATGTATTCAAAGAGAAAAAAAAAACATATGAAAATGTATGTTAACCTAATAGTTTTGCCTGGTGGGTCACAAGAACCGCAGCTAGATTTAGAGCACAGTGCTAAATATAACTCACCTGGCCTCAAGGGCAGCGGCGCACTTCGCCATCAGGTTACAGATGTTCTTAGAAATCTCATGCAGCTTCTGAACAACACAAATAAGACTCAGTGGTTTTTCTGTCTGAAATCTCTCCAGCCCGTTTGCCCTGACGTCTAAGCATGTGTACTTTCAAAAACCAGCTATTACTTGGCATTTTTCATAAACCACAAGCTTTGAGATCAGAGGACGTCCAAAGATATACAAAATGTTCTGCGGTATATCAGCTCAAATCCAAACTGGGCTATATTTTCAAGGAGATTTACATCTAATAGGGTCATCACTCTGTCACTTTTCCTTGAAGAGATGAAGAAGCAGCAAGAAGTTAATTTAGGTAGAATTTAGATATTCATTTGGCCTCCCTTTTCTATCCAAGTACAGAGAAACTGTTTCTTTTCCACATGCAGGATCCTCAGTTCCTCAGCTGTATGTTGTTGGCCTGCATGTTATTGAAGCAGCTTTAGTGCAGAAATATGGGTTAGTTAATGTTTGCCATGCTTACTAAAGAGTATTATAATGGGGTCAGAGAATTACAGATAGAACAGCCGTTGTAAATATGAAGGGCAGCTTCGTATTTACAGTGTAAATGTTCTGAATAAGACAGAGTCAGCAAAGAAGCGCAACATGTGGCTGAGTGGTTTCTCTGTGTAACTCTAACCCTGTACAGTTTGTTTTCCAGAAAACAGGTGGTTTTTTGTAAGCTGCTCTTCTCTGATTTCCCACTGAGGCATTCGGTTCCCACTTGACTCCTCTGTCCTGCCAACTTCCTCTCCTGTTTCAAAATCTGGAGACAAAGCCAGTAAGAAAGGTCAACTATGGTCAGAAAATCAGGAGAGCATTTCCAAGAGGGCATTCTGATGAGTCTCTCTGTCTTATTTGCTTCCTCTTGTCATTGTCATTGTTCATGCTCTTGCCATCTATTGTCTTGTCCCGGCACCTATCGCGTGCTCGGACCTCAGGGTGGAGAATCCCTCTTGGCCTGTCCAGGGGCTCTTCAATGTTTTTCCTATTGAGGTTTTCCTTGTCTGATCTCAGGGTAAGTCAGGTAGGTGCCTTAGAGGTTTCCAAAGTAATTTTCCTCGTTTTGTTTCCTTGTATTCAGGTGTGCAGACAATTCATTCATTGTATTATCAATTCATCGATTACAAATTCTGACAATTCACCTGCATCGATCTGCTAAAAGAAATAAGTAAATGAATTGCTCTGACTTCGGTTTGAATTGATAAGAATGGCTTTAACTCTTACAAAACATCTTAAAAATGTGTGTAATGTTATGTATGTTAAGTATGTATTGCTTTTCTTAGCAGCAATAATGTTTAGGTAATACTTTTATTTTTCCATTTTAAAATAAAGAGGACAGTCTGATGTTATTGCACATGTTCATTTAATAGATACAAAATTGTAACTAAAAGTGATCACTCAAATTGTTGACTTGCATCATGGTTAACAAACCCAGATCTGACTGAACTGTTCACCAGCCAGTGAGTGATGAATCAAACCGAAGCTCTGTTCAGATAAAGATTCACATCCATACTTATGTTTTATTTTGTCACATACTCTATTGCATCATTTTATTTTGTGATTTATGGTTGAATAGCTCGATGTAGGTAGGCAAAGCCCTTTGAGACATGCTTTTGTGATGCAAGGCCATATAAATGCATTTATATAAACCTGACTTGACCTCATCTTTCAAAAAGGCCTCTTTGTGTTTTTCTGATTCCAGCTCCTCTTCTTTGTCTGTTTCTGCAGGCCGACATGCTGCCTATCGTCAGTACAACAGAGGAACAAACTCTGAGAGACGCTGAGACTGTGAAGAATCTCCTCACACTCATCCTGGATCTCACATCTGATCCCACGGACACACACACACACACACATTTTGAGCAGTACAAGCACTCTGTAAAAGGTAGAGAGGATGGACACAACAACAAGGCCTCTCAGTGTTCAAAGGCTACTATCGACATTTGCTGTCCACTGCCAAATATCAAATAAAATAATAAAAATGCAAAATGAAAACTCTAGTAGCTCAGAGCCAGGTGCTGCTGCAGCTAAATTCTCAGAGGTGTTAAGTTCAGTGATGTTCATGTATGTATGTGTTCAGAGTAATGTTGAATAATGTGTTCAGAATAATGTTGGAAAGCAGAGAAATGAGGGATCATGCACAAAAAAGGCTGCAGCTCTGAATTGCTCATTTGATAGTTTTGAAAATGCTCTCAATTAAATGAAACTTCAGACTTGCTTTAACAATAGCAGAGATAAAAATACATCAACACTTGCTAATTTACTGTCTGTGTTGTTGTTATTGTTATTGTGAAAACAGGAACCTCGCCGCTGTGGCATGTTCACTTACAATGAGCAAAGATAGGAAAATTCATGAACAGAAATACAATAATAATAAAAAAAAAAGCATAATGTTTAAAAGAAACTATGCGATAAAATGGAATATTCCTGAATGTGACAATGCCTTTCTTTCAAAAGATCAGACTGTCGGCAAAGGAAGGCGCTACTTTCTTTCACATTAGAAAAATATTGAGGTTTCTATCATCAGGCAACATATTAAAGACATTTTACATTTCAGCACACATTTGCAACCAGGTCTTTATTAATTTTTATTATGCAGCCTGATAATTAAACAACAACAACAAAAAAACCTATTGAGTATTTTTCTACTGAAGGCAAGAGTAGCACCTTTCTTTGTCCTTTTTGGCTGCACCTTCTCACAGCCGGGTGAAGCACTGCCTTTTCCCTACAAAAGATTAGATTGCACAATAATATGTGTGCCCTATTTTGAATGTATCTTCATACAATTTACAAATACATTAAAAAAAAAAAAAAAAAAAACTCCAACTGAATACACATTACAGAATATGCAAAAGCAGGCTAATTAAGTACTTATTTCAAACATTTAAAATGCTGCCCATTTCTGACAATGCAGAGCGTGTTGTTTGTTTGTTCTTAAAACAAATCAACAGTGCAATGTACTTGCCAAGACTGACTATGGACAAATAATAACTGATAACAGATGTGATATAATGTGATATGATGGTAATAATCCTCAAACTGTGATCGGTTGTTCGGCCAAATGCCTATTCTAACTGGCTGCTGGAGGTGAAGCCACCAGGAAGTGAATCAGATTACATTACTGAGATCGAGTATTCTTGTGAATTTTGTTAATAATACTCATTTTAAGCAGATAATCGAAGAGCCTTTATGCTTTTCATTTCGAAAGTAACCTTCCTTTATAACTCTATATATAACTGTGACTTCCTATCATGAGTCACACTGGATTATGTTCATCCAGGTAATTATGGCATTCCAATTTTATCTGGAAATTGCATGCCGTTAACGAGGGAGGTGTTCTCACCCACTGAACACGGTAATGACAGCAGCATACCATACTTGGCCCTTGCAACACATCCAGTATGACTAATTCTGGAGCGGATCCCAGAGTCCATGTTGCCAAATGGATCACGTTATAATGTTTGATGGTGGTACTGACACAGTTACGAGGCTACTGCGGCAATAAGGGCGTGTAGAGTAAACAGACGAGATGATTGAATCACAGAAACAGCTCTGACCTGGCGTCAACCACTGGGATTACATCAGTTAGTGTGAATGGGCACTCCTTTTGGCAAACTTTAATATCACCCCTCCATGTGATGCAATGTATTTGGAAAGCAACGACGACATTCTTTCAAATATGTGTTTTTGTTCATGTAAGGACAAATGACTACCATTCCAGTTTTGATAGACGAAATCCAATTTATAACCTTAATCCCCATTTCTAAACCGTCTCTTTCAAGAATGAGTCCTCATGCTGGAGGATTTCCCTTATCCTTCTCTCCTCGTGTGGATATTTTGGTCCTCACAAGATTAGAAATAGATGGAAACACACACACATGCACACACGCTGCCAGATAGGCTGACGGCTGACTCTTGGAGACAAGTTTGCTAACTGAGTCAGCAGCTGTATTGTTGAATGAGTCAATCATTCCACCACAGAGCCCTTTCGTTTCTCAAGTCCCTCCCTCATCCATACAGGCACGTAGCCTGCGTTTACTCAGGGGCTTTAACATCATTTCCCTCCACTTCCAGTTTAATCAGCAACTACACATCAGCAAATAGCCAATAGCGATTTGGCACTGAGCCCTGATCAGTGCTTGATTGGTCCGACATAATCAAATGATCAGGAAACACACCTAGCTCTGGATGTGATTCAAGGTAATGATTAAAATGACTGGAAAGATGGAGAGATATGTTTCATTGTTTCTGTAATTGTGTGTGCTAGATCATGCCTGTGTTTTTCATTATGTAACACGGTGTGCCTCTCATTTACAGTGCTCCTCTTTTGATTCGAGACATTATTTTTATTTCAGTAATGACGTGCCACAGCAAGTAATGCGGTTTCCCATTTTTCTGCAAAGCTAATAATCCCGTGATCCTCCCAGTCATTTACCGTACGAATGAGCCACGTTGCCAGGAAGAAACTCCTACATCTGCTTTGAGTTTTCTGGGAGCGTACCTGCTTTCATGTAGTAATATCTCCTGGAAGGCTCTGATAATGTCACATAGCGCTCTCCTCCCTTACAAGACAAGCGTACGTGAACAAGGAAGTGGAGGAGGAAAGCAAGGAGGGGGAGCAGTAAAACTGTAAAACAGTGACTCAACAGGAAATGATGGAGCAGGAGTTAGGTGACAGAGAGATGGAAAGGCACAAGGGTGAGGGTGGGAGTGAGGGGAAAAAAAGATAGAGGAAGCAAGAAAGGAAAACTGACTCTGTCATGCCTCAGGACTCCAAAACATGCTGCGGGTAGAGAGACAGACAGACAGAGGGAGAGAGAGATTGTGCCGTGGTTTTCTAAGGAAATCTGTGGGCCATGAAAACACAGATGGCCTCGTCATTTCTCCCCCCGAAATTCTGCACAATGGAGTCATGTTGTGCACACACTGAACACATTAAATCATCCACGGTCATACTACAATACTGTGACAAACTTGTTCTTTTTTTTTTTTTTTTTTTTTGGGATCATTTTCCTCAGATCGTGTGTTGAATGGGCCTCCAAACCATCGCATGTGACCCAGGCGCCTTGTGTGGTGATTCAAATTGACTTTGACCCGGCGACAAGTCACTGACAAAACACGCAAATATTTACCATGGTGCCCTGTCACATCAGTTTCCGGAAAATATCTCGGGATTTGTGGAATTGACTTTCATCAGGCACGTCCATGACCTGATGAGTATTCACATTTCACACACACGTTTTGTGTTGAAACACTTTACTGTGATGACAAGGTGCTTTGTAGCGTGGCCTCCTTATAAAGGCAGAAAAATATTCCACTCTAGTGTCCACATACTTCAGAAGATCCTTTGAATTCACAGCAGAGCCTCTCCCTCCTCCTTACCCATTTTAATTACTGGCTGCCTAATGAACTGGAGTTCATTTTTACAGGGCAGCGGAAGGCCTCCTGCTGTGCCTGAAAACCCCTCTGCCCTCACTGAGGCTTGGAGCCACGGGTAGCAAAGCTGCCCGGGCCTCCGACGCCGTATCCTGGGTAAACGGCAAAGAATCGCCCCTTTCATACTGGAATCCCTGCTGGTCATTGTCCCTGTCGCCATGAAATCAGTCGTCACTTTAATCTGTTGTCACTTCCTCGATCACTTCTTTACCCACTGACGCCCCTCTGTTTTTCTCTTCTGGCATCCTCAGGGAAGGAAAAAAAGCTGTTTTGCTGTCTTGTCACTCATAGGAGCAGCTGTACTGCACATAACCAGCTATCTGTGTGCATGTGTGTGTGTGTGTGTGTGTGTGTGTGTGTGTGCACCACTTTCTTGCCAAATGTTTTAAAAAACGAAACATTTATATACTGTGTTTGACATTTTACTCACAACACACATCTGTAGTCCATGCTAATATGTATAATTTTCAATATTTCATTAATCTTCCACCAGTATAGGTTTCACAAAAAGCAACGTGGCCAAATAAATGTCTAACCTTCAGAATGTCCTCCTTTTTTTTTTTTTTTTTTTTTTTGGTCTCAGTGCAGTTCCCCAAGCTAGGCAGCAATCAAAGGCAGCATGAACATCAATCTCAGTCTCATCACATCCTCCTCTTCCTCCCAGTGGCTGCTGCCTCTTTGATAGCTGAGCTGTTTTTTCACTGCTTGAGGTCAAAGGCTGTGGTGGGTAGCCCACTCAGACATTTGAGGAGTCTGCTTCCTTCCTGACGCCTCCATCTTGTCAGGCCAAACCGAAAAATCCAGAGTTAATAGAAAAAAAAAAAAAAAAAAATCGATGCTGTGAGGGCGGCGTTTTTCAAATCACACCTGTAGTCTATCTGTGCGGGCAGCTTCACTCAAAACACAGTCTGATCATGTCTGGACCTGTGCAATTTAGCAACATTTCCTCAGTTTCTCCAGTTCAGGACCTCTCATCAACTGGATAAAACATCTCCCTGCACATCCTGTGTTCTTCTTTAGAAAATCTCCGAAGGCAGAGGAGGCAGACGTGACTCTGTTCATGTCATGGCATAATGCTTAGATAAAGGACGGGTGGGAAGAAAAGCATGCAATAAGATGCAGACATTTTTCCAATGAATTGCTGTGTGGTTGTTCCCTCTCAAACCCTCTAATTAACAACACACAGCCACTAACAGTGCAGTATGTACAACAGCAGCTGTAACTGAGACTTTTTTTTTTTTTTTTAACTTATCATCTATTTCCAAATGAGTAACCTTGTGAATGTAGGAGTGATACAACTTTTTTGTTATCATTATCATTATTTACAGCCTGAAAGATTAATGTCTGATTTCTGCTCAACAGATAAATTAAAGACTAACTGTATTATAGATGCTACTGTCTGATGCAGGATCTGGTGAATGATGTGTTTAAACTGAGGCACCCTTAATTTAACACAACTCCATATTTATCATAGCAGTACACCCTAGAATCTAGTACAAAATAACTTGGGAAAATGAGAAGCCTGTTACAACATTATAAAAACTTTTTTTTTTTTTTTTTTTTTTTTGACATTTCAGGGGACGCAGCTTTGGAGGCAGCAAACAACATGTGCTACACTGCTTGCCACTGTTGTGCTTACGAGCAAAACTTAATACAAGGATACAAGGAAGTTTATTGGTCATTATACAACAGGTTGTATAATGAAATTAAAATGTGGTTCCCTCTAATGTGGTAATTATCAGAGTTTTTCAACTTTGTGTTAAAGAGAAAGTCACTCCAAATCCTCCAAAGCTTCAAAACAGGTCACAGTAATTGTGCCGAAGACATATTTGCTGTTGGACTACATTTTTGGGGGAAAGCATCTTCTGTGTTTTTCCACTTGGAAATGAAATATGCCGTATGTATAGTCCATGTAGATAAACATTAGCTGCCAGATAGGCTGACCGTGATGTTAAAAATGGCAGCAACTTGACCGCCTGCAGTCTGTAATGAGGCTCTAATTGCTATTTCATGTTTGTACACAGCTGGTTCCTCTATAAGAGAATTCCCCTCGATACCATGTCAGCACATCAACCTACACAAATGTATTTACCATGGAACATGCATGTTAGCACCTACTGAGCGCGATGCTTTATTTCCTCAGGCAGCGTGGGCAGTTGTTGAATGATGCCTGGCCATTTATATACTGAGTTAATTTGTATTTCTGTGCTGCTGCAGTTCACCAAATGTTGTGGATAGATATGAAAATAATGCTCTGGAAAACGGTAGTCTGCAGGTGATGAATTTAGCACTGAACATCTGCTGTTCTGCTCTAAAGCTGTCAATTTGATTTGACCGACAAAAACAAATTCCCCCTCCATGATGAAATTTCAGTATTTGTTATTCACTCGCTATTGATCCCTGCCCTAAAATCTCAATCTTTCTTGCCTTAAATCAGTTTGTGCAGAAAAAAACTCAAAAATACGTAAGCTTTGCATGTGTTTAGATTTTTATTTTTTCATTTATTTAAATTTTATTTGATAGGGGTGATGCAATTTAATATAGTTCCAGTACGAAACTTGAAATTGACGTGTATAGGGAGTTTGTGGCTATTGCTAATTTCCGACTCCTTAGCTGGGCTTTTACTTTGATTTTGAAACAGTATGAGGGAGTTCATCTTCCCGAGCAATCCATCACATGCTTTTTTTTTTTTTTTTTTTTTTTTTTTTTAAATGAAGGGGGGGTGTTACAGATGTGGGAGGTGGGCTTCTGACTGCACTGACAGCTGTGAGGGACGGAGGTCTCTCAAAGCAGGAAATGACTTGACCTCCCCTGTGGGACACTGGCCCACCCTGACAACAACCCCCACAGCTCTGAGCATCCTGGGTCACTGTTAGCGCCTACAGAGCAACAACAGCAGAGCGGGGATTCGAAGATCCACCAGTGCAGGCTGCAGAAGTTATAGCGAAACTTTCAGTTTTGAATGACCATTTACTGAGCAGTAACTGCGCCAAGAAGGAGGTCTTTGTTAACTGGGTCATCAAGCAGATCAAACAAAAATCTCTACATATCAAGACCTTCAAACGGATGTCTGTAACTCGTCCGGAAGTGTGTAACAAGGTCATTATAGTTAAATGAAACTAAACTAAAAAACTGAAACTAGATGTGAAACAAATTAGTTAACTGAAATAAAAATAAAATTTAGACATTAGAAAATGACAAAAACTAACTGAAATGATATAGTGTGCTTATAAAACTAACTAAAATAAAATAAAAATATACATATGTCTTTAGTTTTAGTCTTTGTCAATTTGGTTAAATTCTTCTCCACACAACCAGCATGAGGAGGTGCTGGTGCTGATGTTTATTGAGACTGGGACGTCGACATGACCATCAGCTGTCCTCACAAAATGTTATGTTTTTATTGTAAAACTTATTCTGAACTTCTTAAATCTTACCCTTGACAAACACCCCCATATTATAGTAATAATAAAAAACTAAAACTAATACTGAAACCTATAAAAAATGAAACTAAAACAAAACATTTTTAAACAGTAAAAGCTAAGCTGAAAAGAGCAACCCCACTCTGGAAACTAACTGAACCTAAACTGAATTGAAAACAAAAATTAAAAATAAAAATGAATAAAGAAACGCAAAACTATAATAACTCTGGCATGTAAGGACTTGACTTATACGCTATTTCAGAATCAAGGTGTGAGCCGTTTCTGTACCTTGAATACACACCCTGATGTTTTTATAGTACAGGGAGACAGGTGACAGCACACAGTTTCACCTCTTTATCTCAAACACACACAGTCGTGTACTCATAGGTGAAGCCAATCGTTCCATTGCACAACAGGAAATTGATCAAACAGCTTATTTGCTTAAAAAAAAAAAAAAAAACTATGCCCCTTTAAACAAACAATATAGGCTGTGGAAGGTGGGCATGTTGTATTTGTTTTAAAGTTTTGTGCAGGAGATATTTAGATATTATGCAACTTTCTTTAATACTTGCGACATGTGACATAAGTACACTGACATTCTCCTGCAGGGGGTTTTGGCTTGAAATGTCATTTTGCTGGAGTGTCACGATAAAAGAATGTCTTTAGAAATTCTTGCTGGATTAAAGCGAAACTTTTCTTCTTAATGCCTAACATGGCTCGATATGGCATTTTATTGGAGTGTAAAAACAGGAGCATGACTGCAGTTTGTGTCACGGCTGCAGGTTTATTTGGCATTTGGACTCCATGGTAAAACACCAAGAACGGACTGTACTCACTCAGCCTATCTGTTTGTTTGTTTTGGTGTTTTCTGTCACTGATATATCACATCCTGTATTGTCATTCTGGCTCACTAAGGGCACATGAGGACAAACACAGATAGTAAAGTCCTAAGTAGGATGCAGGATTCAAAACAAGCTTATGTGTCCTCATCTACCATGACTTGGCTGCGAGTGCTGCACTTGTTATTCTCTATCAGCCATATACTGTGATCATTCCAGAGGCCACCCACACACGTTTTTGACTCCCACTCAGGTCACGCCAAAATTGTTTACTGCCTTTTGGAGGACACTTTCCCATACATTTATTACACTTGGTAAATAAAGTAATTCTAATTCTGATACAGGAGGTCAATGGTCATTTTTGCCACGCATGTTTTTCTGATCACTTTGTGCACCAAAGGCACTCTCTGAATACAGTTTAAAGCTGCCTGACAATTACAGTTTAACTGTCTTTGACTGGCAAATTCTTGTCGGCAGGCACATCCTATTTGTGTGGAACGGGACACTTTCTGGCAGCAGAGACGCAGCCTTTAAATAGGAAAGTATCTATTCACGGATATCCACAAATGTTTGGTTAAACTTTATTTTAACCCCACTTCTTTCCCCCCGTCAGGCATTTAGAAATGCTGTGCAAACACCAAGTGAGCGCTTTCTTAAACTTTATAACATTATGGTAGGCTCATAAAGAGCATTGTTTTGAATGCTCTCCAAAATCGTGCAAAATTGCAAATTCACTCTTTACAACTTTTTTTTATTAGTATATATGACATTTTATTGGGAGGATAAACCACTTGAGTTGAATCATCATGTTTTCAAGGTGGTCCTTTAACACAAATAGACAGAAAATACAAATGCCTATACAAGGCCATTTGCATATGATTAAATGCACCTACACATTAGAGAAAAGTTTTCCATATCTTAAGTTATATAATTTGGTTGTTAATGAGAACAGTACCCTTACATATGCTTTTTTGTTATTGAGTATTAGAAAGCATTTGTAAACTGTTTACACACTATTTACAAATGCATGATCTTTTTATATATATATAAGTTTCTCAGGTGTTCCACTGATAATGAATAGGATACTAATTTTGTATATAAGCTGCACTTGGGTTGATATGAAAGTCAAACCTATTTGACCTATAATAACAGAATTAATATCTGCTCTAATTAAAAAAGGAAGTAGGCTGTGTTATTTATTTATATCCCCAGGCTACGTAATTCTTTATCTAATTGTCATATCCCTGGGAAAACTATAAATTCATGTAAATGCCGCACATCAATGAATCAACAGACCACAAAGAATGACGACAATGGGGAAATCTTTTCTGGGAGATTTTTTTTTTTTTTTTTTTTTTTTTTTTTTGGCCCTTTAAGAGGACTTTGGGTGGAGTTATGTTCAAGGTGCTGATGCGTTTATAAGGAGATGTGGAAACCCGCGGCGTCACTCTGAGTAAATGAATTTTTTGGCCTCCCAGTGTTGACAGAGGCAGGATGTCGCACATGGTTCAGGGCTGACTGGAAAAGTGACTCGTCCACACACACTTTTTCTCACACTGGCCGCAGACGAGACTGACCCAGGACGGGCAACGGGATGTAGAAACAAACTGCAGTTTTTATGGTGAGTTACCGTTACTTCTGCTTCCTGCCTTTCGTCCTGTTTGTGGGATTAATCACGAATTTAACATAGACTGGCGTCACCTTAAATGACACGACATGGAGGGATAATTAATGTGAATCTGTTTTAATCATACACTTTTACTCGGTGGATGAAATATGGGAGGAAAAGAGGTTTTAAGACTAGCAAGCCACCGCTTTACGTTATCTCACATATATTTTGAAAATTATGGAGACGGCGCTTAACTAAACTCAAGGTTGATTTTTGTCGTTTCTTCGAGGCTTCCCGGTGAGGAGGCAATTTGAAAAGTACTTTAGCTCGTCAGGTTTTATTTCTGCAAACAGCGGAACAGAGAGTTCCCTCGGTCAGATGCACGGCTCCTCTCAACACCGACAAGAGTTGGTTGGCTTCGCCCGGCTTGGCGCTTCTCCGGTCGGCCGCTAGTTGGCGCAGCGGCCGGGAGCAGCCTGGTTCATGTAGCAAGCAGGTTATGGTGCATGAGGGATTTGAATAAGATTTGTGTGTATATATATTTGATTTCATTAAGGTTGTGCCAATAATGTAAACGTTATTTATGAATATGTGAAATGCAGGTACTGGTAGGGCTGGGTTTACCATAGAAATTGAATGGAATTTAATGAACGCATTGACTTTCCATGGGGTTTACATGCTGCAATGAACTTGAATCCAGCTGAGGTTTTGTATTTTGTGTGGGAGTTCTGTAGGAGAGCCACTGAACAAATAATCATGAATTGGGTCTGTGTCATCGGATGAGTGTGGTAACATAACAACAGTGAAAGTTTCAGCTGCAAACCAGTTTGCACCCTAGTTGCATGAACACTGCATTGTGTAAAGCCAACCTATGAGGAACTGATAATATTACTGGGAAGTGCATTTGAAGGTGATATGAACTTGGCACCAAATGGACTTTCTTCCCTTTGGAATCTGGATTTTGGACCGCTGATCTGTGGACAGTATAACCTATAAAAAGAAATGAACTCATTTCCAGTCTTGTTCTCTCTACCATCCTTGATTGACATGTTGAATCTGAGTGACTGACTAACAAATGACTCTTTCTCAATGAGTGATTGAAGGAAGTCATTTGGTTCACAAGTTGAGTCAAATTTTCAATCTTCCGCAGCAAAGAATCTGTCACTCACAAAGTGTCAGATTTGCTCATGATTCAACATTTGTCATTGCTGCACCTGTACAGTTATTTCCACATTCACTGGCTTACAATAACAGGTAGTCAATGTGCTACAATCTACCTGCTGAATCAGATGACATTTTCTCATTTCCAAGTCCCACACCTACAGAACTGGTTGCATTTAACGAATGTGATTACTAATTACCTAAACAGTGCTTATATGATTGCACAATCGCTGTTAGCCTATTAGGTCGACAAGTTTATGAATAAATCGAGCCAGTCCCAGAGACTAGTCGGTAGTTCAGTTCATTAATCAGTTTCACAGCCAGAAAGATTTGAGCCAGTTAAATCTTGGACCATGCCACAGTGCATCCCATCATGCACACTGCAGCAAATGTTCATTTCCCATTGAAAGTAAATGGAGGCAAAATGGCTACTTGATGTCCGGTATGTGGTGAAGTTGGTCCTTAAGCACCAGTAGCCTGAGATATCACACTTATGGAGGCCAGTGTAAGTTACACAGGTCTGACAGGTTGGGTTAGAAGCTGCTTCACTCCCCATAAGCACTAATCAGACATTTTAATTTATTCTAAATATTGTAGCCTGCTTAATATTTTTTACCATTTAATGGGTTGGATAATTTCTCTTCCTTTATTGCACAGCTTACAATTTTTTAGAGCTGCACCTAGATAGTTTAGGTTATAGTAAGTTGCAGTTGGCAAGTAGGTGATGTAAAGCACATACTTTATGCCAGTGCATATGATTAAATTAGCCATAAAGGTCTCATGAATGGTCTATTGTCTGAAAACCAAGTGGAAGATGGGAGTTGCCAAGGACGACACATCAGGGCTCCTGCCTGAGACAAAAAAAAAAAAAAAAACGTTTCGACGGGCTCGCCTCTCCTGCCTGTAGCATGTTCTGCCAACTGTGCCAGGTCCTGCAGGGCATTTGCAGCACAGGCTCATACCTTGGCCAACTCTGCTTGTCTCCATGGCATATCTTCAGTCCTGACCTCATGGGCGAGTTCATTTGGATTTTCAGGCTTGCTTCACTGCGCACCGACATGACACAAAGGCCTATTCATGCCTGAGAGTGGCTCCATTCATGCACACTGAGTGACTGCCTGTAGAATTGATGATTGTTCAGCCTCTTCCATCTCCAAGGCTCACTGACGGAAGTGACGACAAAGGCGGTTGTTTTAAGAGTGACATAAATATTCAAACAGATGCACTGGTCAGTGTTGTGTTTGTAATGGGTTTTGTGTTGCATTATGCATGCTCTGTGGCTTTTGCATCCCACATGGAGTGTAGACTGAAACCTCATGTATTTGTTACATGAAACAAAGCGGGATTATATTCCGCCGGAAGGTTTTTTGCAGAATAAACTCACAGTATGATTATAAAATTGAGACCTTGTATTGTTCTTGGGTCGTGGGAGGAGTGGATTACTGTAATTACTGGTTTGCAGGTTAATGGCTGCATGATTCAGTTCCGTGCGTTGGGAAAAAAAAATATACAGTGCTTTTTGTGTTCTGTGTTGTCATTGTTAAATGCAGATTTTGAAATGACTAACAGTCTGGGAAACATTTTATCCTGTAATCATGAGGCATCAGTCAGTATTATTAAGAAAGGAAGTTCAATTAACTTTATTAAGAGGTTGAATATGTCGGATTAGCATTATGAAAATTTTTGTTTGAAGAGATAGACATGGTACTTTCCATGCCTGAACAAAAATGTTGGTGATTGCGTAACCAAACTGAGTTAACCAAAGCTAAAGTAATGCAAAATTTGAAAGCATTTTAAAGTGCAAAAGCTTGAATGACACATTACAATTTCAAATGAAAATATAATTTCTGGGTGTCTGCACATCAAAAGTGGGGCCTGTTTCATACATACTGTCTTAGCGCAGTGATGCTTCATTTATCCCTGTAGGAGAATTCTGTTTTTTTTTTTTTTTGTTTCTTTTGTTTGTTTTGTTTTTTTGGTCAGATGTTAGGGTCAACCACAGCGTTTGATCCCAGGCACCTCAACCGGGTGGAGACTTGCTGACACAGGGGCATGAACCCAGATCTCCCAGTTGTAGGAGTCTCTGTAACCACCAAGCCACCCTGCTGAGTTTGCTCCCCACCATGAGTAAAATAAACCACAGTCAAGAAGGTCAGGCTACACATATCTTCGTCAGCCCTCGCATAATGGTAGGATGACCTTCGTCTGACTGAGAATACACGTATTCATCCCCACGCAGAGGGATATCAGTCAGTTTTGTCATATCAGGAAACAGGAAACAGCTGCCATACACACAGTTAGATATCAGAATGGTGAGCACCTGACCCAGGAATGGGGGTGTTGTGTTTCATTTCCATATCAGAGGGATGTTGATTTTGTGATCCTAAGTCGTGAGAAACGGTGAAAAGTGGGACTTTTTCTCTCGATTTGGTTGGATGCATTCTCCTGTGTTGGTGGTCATTGGGTTCTCTCTTCATGGTGTAAAAGTATTTAAATCAATCACCAAAACAAAGCAGTGTATGGGCATGCGATTCTTACTCATGAACTCTCTAATATTTATGCGGTTTTACATTTCACAAATTTACATATTTCCCAATATTTAACTTCTGCTCACTGTAGTTCACTTAAACTTACACTTCCACAGTTTAATTTGAATGTTTTCTCATTTTACTTGAGTAAATTGTTCTGCCAGTAACAGTAAAGTTGTCATCATGGCCATACCACACAAGTACAGGCTTTTTAATTTTTAAAAAAGTCTAATAGACCTTAAGTATTCCTGTAAATGAGTAAAAAAAATTCTTTCACATTTTTAAAAAGGCAAGTACAAGGTAATATCTTTAAGCTTAGCTTTACAGCTTTATTGATGAATTCATATCAGTGATTACTTTAACCCTAGCACCAGTGAAGCCTTTATAAATAGTCTATAAACAGATAAAAAAAAGTGTTCTGACACACTATTACATAGTTGTAAGCACTTACAAGGATATCATTAACATTTATAGACATGCTTTAAATAGTCAGTTCACTAATTTGCCAGACAGAGCATGCCAAACAATCTTGCCTGACAACTGTAAATTTTCTGTTTATAAATATTAACGTTACCATTATATGTGCTTACAATTATGTCATAGTGTGTTAGACAGCATTATTTAACCGTTTCCACACTATTTACAAATACATAGTAAGGGGTGGGAGTGTGCTTGGAGTGTGTGTTGGCTTTGAGCTTGAGTGGGCTGTCACACTGGTGGAGTTTATCATTCAGGAATGCTGCACAATTAGCCGCCGCTGAAAGGGCCGATACTGAAAGGCTTCCACACTGTGGGCCTATGCAGCATGAATTACTACAGAGAGCGGCTGGCATGACCACAGGCAGGAGGGAGGGGTGGGAGTGCGGCCGCCACATCTGACCCGGAGATTGTGCAACATCCCACACATCAGACAGTTAACTTTAAGCTGGAACCACAAAAGAGACACACACGGATTAGTTAGCCAAACTGAAGCTTCTACAGAGGAGACTGGAGTAGTTTACTGGGCTCCTGCCACGACTGTATTGTTTTAGTGGTTTACTTTTGTATCTATCGTTTCTTTGGTGTTTTGAATCAGAGACTTCGGGCACCTGGGACAAATGTAAAATGACAAATTAAAGATGATGTCCCGCAAAACGATATTTTCTTTTATTCTCTCATGTTGTGTTCCAGTCGGATTCTCATCAGTGTGAAATGTCCATAAACCTGAGGGCAACAGCGATTATCTAATTAACGACAACCTGGCGTGATAATAAATAATAAACAGTGCTGTGCATATGTAGATAAAGCACCAGCCAATCCAGCAGATTTCTTTGAGAGTGTCAAGGAACAGATAATCTATATTGACACTATCTTATTTCAGTTTATATAAAGTATTGATCTGGATTATTATCTCACCCTTGACATACATACAATCAAGTGTGCGAGATGGCTGTTTGTATGTGTTGTTTCATACTGATGAAGGTCTAACTGGAGCAAATGAGTGCAGCATGTGGGATCTTATGCTTTATTCCCATACACCTGTCCTAAAAAAAAAAAAACATTTGGATGTGTAAGTTTTCCTGTGACTAAAAGAACAATTTAAGAAAAAATATATATATTTTCTGTCCCTCTCTGTGTTGCAGTTTAGCTCTGGAGCAGAATGAAGACATGGGCCTGACGGAGCTGAGCTGTGTTGGAGCTGCAGAGCGACACCACGCAGACCTTCATCCTCTGTGAGAACACAACTTCCCTTTCTGCCACAACATGGCCGGGAGCCAGACTAACTACTGGGGACAGCATGACATGAGCAGGTACACAAACACCAGTTTGAAATATAAATGTACAAGACGGCATCAAGTATCAGTCACTGTTATGTAACATTTTAAAGTCCAGTTGCCGCACTGACTCTCAGCACACAGAAACAAAGGTTTCACACTGAAACGCTTCATATCTGTTTTAGAAAATAAATGCTCACTGGTATTTATTGTCTTTAACAGGCACAGATGAGTAGTAAACTAGTAAATGGTTGAATTTACTAGTGAAGGGCTTCAGATAGCTAAAAACAAATCCCTTTTAGGTTGCTCATCCATATTTTAGATCTACTGTAAAGGTGGAGTTCAGAAAAAATAAATTAAAAAGAAATAACAAAGGTCAGGGAATTTATTTCACACTGGGTACAATTAATGCCTTGCTTTATTAAGATGCAGGACACCTGCCATGATTAAAATGCCTTCTGAGTTTATTGCCTTTATAAGTGTTGCCAGATGTAATCCCCTAACTGATCACAAGCATTTGTAATCTGATAAGCATGCACAGTGATTGCGTAACATGCTGTAAATACAAAAAAACAAAAAACAAAACATGTAACTGGTATTCCATTAAGTTTAGTGCATATGTCATGCTTGTTATTTCACCTACAATGACTCACTCATGACAGGTTATGTGCAGGAATGATTTACATAGATGCACAGCTCTGTATGGATTTCTCAACCTGTGTTGTTTTGCAGAGTGTGCTGTGGCCTGAGGACTGACATGGAAAACAACTTGACTGAGCTTCAGCAACGGCAGGCGGCCAAGGAATGTGACAGTGAGTGAACGAACTAATTTTTTCAAAGAATTACCAAGCAGATTACAATTTGAAAAGGCTTATGTGTGTACATTCGCTGAACACACATAAGTTGATGCTTATGTTTGTATTTTCAGTCACTATTTGTTGTAACGCATTATGGGTTAACTTGGCTTTGAGAGAACTGGATTTTATTTTTTCTTATTGCCACAACTAATTTTGAATTAGTTTGAATCAGTTTTGATTCAATTTGAAAACTGCTCCTCACTCACATAGTTGACACTTTAGTCGCTATTTCTTTTACTGCATCTTGGGTAAGGGCCTTGATAGAATGTGATTTTTATTTTCCTTACCAACACTTTTAGCAATTACAGAAGAGTTTTTGAGACTTAATTTCTGGAATAATTGCTGTCATCTGTAAGTGAGGAACATCAGCCATTAGCTGTTAAATCCTTGATATTAAGAACACTCGGCACTCAAAGTACTTTGCATGAAATTCATTTATTTATTCATTTTATTTATCCTTTATTAAGCCAGGAAGATCCCATTAAGATACAAGATGTCTTCCTCTAGGGAGTTACCAGTACTGTTAAGTAAAAAATGCCTGTGATTTGGTAGTCAAGATATTTTGATTTTCCAAAAACTAGTATCATTTATCTTTCATTTTCTTGAATAGGTCCCATTAAAAAAAACACTAATAAAGGTAAATTGACCTTAACACTAATAAGAAGTCAATATTGTCCTAAAAAGATTGCGGCTAAACCTGATTTCACTATATAAAGTGGGTAAGGTGTGTTTAGGTGAGCGTTCCCTCAGCGGTTACACAGTGTGTGTGTGGCGGATGCGGGAGGCGAGCCTATCGCTGTCTGGTCACCAGCTGTTCCTGCACTCTGGGCCACATCGGATGTTTCTTGGGAAGCTCAGCAGAAGGTTATGGGAAGCTCCTGTAGATTACGGCTTGCGTCTCAGATAAACGTGATTCCTGCAGTAATCAGGGTGTTGTGGCTGATGTTTGACGAACAGGGTGCTAGGTTAAGCGGTTGTTTTCACCATGCTTGTACTTCTGTTTCCTGTGTGATACGTTCAGCAAAACAGGATTTTTTTTTTTTAAGGAGAGTGGGCAGTGCTCTCCCCTTGGTGCTTTTTCCTTCCTACACTATCAGTATCCACAAGTCAGGAGTGTTTTTTCATCACAAGTTGTTTTCCATGTTTTCTTTCTTCCTGTGAGAGTTGTTTCCGCTCGGAAAGAAACAACAGTTTACTCGCAGTGATGGCAAAACCTTATATTATAAAGCGTAAATTTCAGGTGTTCAGTGCAATTCAAGATTTATTGACAAGTCTCTAATGCACGATTACTCTTCCCTCCTCCAGCCACCTTCCACTTGTCCCGGTCTCCTCTCTGCTCTGATACTTATCGCCTGATGTCCCACAACGTACCGCAGCCCTATGGGGGAGACCAGGTGGTCCCTTCTTCCCAGAGACTGAAAATGTTTAAGGGTCACCACCGAGAAGCCAAGCCCCTCCCGCCTCTGCCCGACCCCGAGGAGCTCATGTCAGACGAGGCTGCCGATAGCGAGGTGGAGTTTTTCACCAATGACCGCCGCCGCCTTTTGCCTAAGAGCTGCCCCAAGGCCCTGTGCAGGAGCAGCTATAGAGGCTGCGGCCAAGTGAATTACGCCTACCAGGATAAACCCTCGGGGCGCGTTGGTGGTGGGAGCAGTTCTATGGCTTTTTCTTGGCCAGGCACAGATGATAGTGGAACCAACGCCGGGCTGGGCTTTGGAGCCAAAAGCTGGATGCTAGGTGGGGCTAAATATGGTGCCCAAGGGCCGCATTTCCATAGAGCAGACAATGCACAGTTGGTCAGGGATTCTTCCTGTAGCAAACAGCCTGAACACTTCCAATCGTCCAGACTACGGTATTCCAGTTCAGGACCTGCTGACAAGCCTGAGATCCCGCCTCGTGTTCCCATCCCTCCAAGGCCCCCTCCTCTCCCAAAACCCGTTTCGGATGACTGGTCTGTCAGCAGCAACGAGGAAGACAAGCCTCCCAAAATTCCTCCAAGGGTCCCCTTAGTCCCAACCTGCCCACCACGCACCCCAAGCCCCAAAAGCCTCCCACTTTACATCAACGGCGTAATGCCTGTCACTCAAAGTTTTGCTCCAAATCCGAAATATGTGAGCAAGGCGCTGCAGGGACAGCGGAGTGAAAGGGCGCCGTCTGCAGACCAGTGCTCTCCCTGCATTGTTCCCATCATGAAGGACGGCAGGCGGGCCAGCGCCACACACTATTTCATCCTCCCGTGTCAGCCGGCCTACATGGACAGACTGGAAAGGCTGTTCAGGGAGCCGGACAGGAAGGACAGTCCCAGCATGTGCAATCCAGAGCTGGGCTGCCAGAACAGATAGAGACCGTCGCTCATGTGTCTCTCACTGTGTCTGAAACGTGTTCAGTGTTTATACAGTCCTGACTACCGTCCTCTAACGCCATGCTGCACACTGTTGCATGGAGTTTGTCAAGACATTAACGTGCTACATGCCTATCAACAGAGTATGTTCACCTCTAATGTCACTTTAACATTAATCTCTGGGATTGTTGTATTTTAAGATATCGTAAGTCACAGCGGGCTATAACATCCGTTTCAGTACACTAATATTAGCATAAATACAAATTGAGTATACAGTACTGAAAGGACTACAGTTTTCACACAGGGGAATGGTCTCAGAGGTTGTGAACTTGCACCCATCACCTGTCCATTCTTCAAAATAAGGACTTCACACAGAGATGATTACAACCAACCTGAGATTTCATAAAAACTGAAACTTTATTTCACGTATGTTAACAATGAACTACCAGAGTTACAAGCTGGGCTTGTGCAAAACCGTTCCGCCTGTGTGTTTTGTCTTATTTTCCATGACAGTGCTGCTTGAAATCTTTACCACAACGTATTGCTATTTAGATTTAATGATTTTAAGAACATCCCCTCTCACACAAATTTTTACTAATTTTAACAATGGAGAAAATGGCGAATATTTGAATGACAAAAGAATGTTTTGAACTACAGTGGAATGGAAGACTTCACCTAGTAAAACTCAGTTTGACTCACCTCTTTCCCTGACAGCGACTGACACCACGACAGCTAGTTAAGTAGAAGTTTCAGTCGTGAACTCTAGATGGCACTTAGTAACATTCCTTTGACTATCTGAACATTTGAAAAGTTGGTTATGTTTCAAAATAGTGGTGTCTTAAGTGTAGCAGGTGTAGCTTCAGGTTACCTTCCTGTTTTTTTTTTATTTTCCTGTGTAAGCCCTTTGAAGGCCTTTCAGCTTCAGGTCTGTCCAGCTGAATATAATTTCAAGCTAGGACTGTTAAAAAATGATCATTGTAGTTCAAAGTTACATGTAGCTACACTTTCCCTGCAAGATACTGAGCGTTTTCAGTTCATGCGTTGATTTTCACATCATAGTGTATTCTACTGTGCCCAAATCTATAATTTATTTACTAGCTGTTAAGTGTTAACCTAGCCATTTCACAGTATTTTTAGCCATGAAAAGCATGTTATGTTTATACTGTTGTACGGCGCAGACCCGGGTTTACACACTGTTACATCAACGGGTTGAAGTTCTCATGAAGGTTCTTTGTGTTTGATTCAGCCTCAGCAAAGGCTGCTTGTTAGTTCATCATGTTGTGTGTGTTTGTCAAGATTAAATTCTCATAAAATGATGTATTTTTGATTAATCTATTTATAGAAATAAAATAACTTATTCAGTTTATGAGTGCCTCAATGTCATTTTTTGTTCTATGGAAATCACTTTTAGTTTCTTTCCATCGCTGACAAACTTGCATGCAGCTTATTTTACTGTTGAATGATTTCTTTCTGCCCTTGGATCCTCATTGGCCCACTGTCCTTAGAAAATAACATAAGAAAAACTTGTCTCCTCATTATTTTTCCAGTTATTGTACCAGGACGTATCATCACAGCATCATGTCCAAAATCCTGCTTGTTTCTGTCAAGGTCTCAATATTCCAGTCCGCATTTGTGCTCTGATAGTGAACTAACTGTAACTGTGTATATCTGAAGAGCTGCTAAAAGGAAACTTAGTGCAGGCAAACTGAATTCCTAAATGAAGTTGCTCACAGAATTTCCCTGGTTGGGATTAATAAAGTACATCTATCTATCTATCTATCACCTCTCGAAGGATAAATTTCATCAATATTCATTTCAGTGATTCATGACAAGTCATTGTTTCACAGGGATGAAGCTGATTTTATTTATACCGAGCTCATATTGATAAATACTAATCTATCGTCTCTCCTTCATGCACATCTAAATTTAGTTTATATGACAGACTGTTCTAATATTTTAACTTAGACAAGCACATTATTTTACCCGCAGGTGCCCCACTGGGCCTGCTGGTGGTGCTGGAGGGAAGGTCATGAGGTCACCAAAACTGCCAGGTTCCATCCTCCAGCCAAGATGGATGTTGTCACTACATTTCATGGTGATCCACTGAATAAATTTTGAGCTGTGCTGCTCTGGACATAACTGCTGACAAACCGTCTGACTGACTGACACGGTGATGTATTTTTGCCCCCGGCCTCCCGGTGGGGCAACAAGACCAAGATTTGCACAGGATCTCTGCAGGTCCTTTAAGGTCTTAAAATGTCTTGAATTCAATATTATATCCATTAGGCCTTAAAGGTCATTAAATAGTCTTAATTTCGAATTTATGAGGTCTTAATTTCCACATAAACATTTTAGCAAATTTATCCATCTTTTCCATTTCTTTTTCAAAATTAGTCAAGATCTTATCAAACTCTAAACCTATCACTCTCTTTATTTTCATGTGCTGCACTTTAACCATTTTCTGTTTACTTCCATACACTACATTTATTTACACACAGAACCCACATTATTTACTTTAGCTTCTGTGGAGAGAAATCAACAAAAATCTTTGGGCGCACATGTCCCAAGTTCTGTGGTTTAAAAAAAAAAGAAAAAAAAAAAAAAAAAAAAGAAGTGCTGGTTAGATTTATTCCAGCAGCAGCTGCAACCTCCGCTAATGGAGTCTGTTACAAACATTCAGTCAGTAGCCAACCATTCAACCATATTCTCACCTAAAAAAGACCTCAGCTCAAGACCAGATGTGCAAATACAGTACTTACCAACAATGCTTATCTGAATTAAAAAAAAAAAAAAAAAGGGATTTTCCCCCAAACTAGTTAAATTTGGTTAAGATTTGTCATAAAAAAAAAGCCTTAAATTTAAATTGTGGATATCTGTAGACACCTTGTTATAATTTATATTGGAGGCTATGAAGAAATGTTTTGATTGGCTGCTTCTCTGAGAGAAAGTAAAAACACACAAACATTAAAATGAGACATCTGGGAACACAAACTTTACTGATGCACCAAAAAAAGCTGAGAGTGGTCCAAAGCAACTCACAAACTTCAGAACTGCAGGATGAATGACGTATAAAACATAAACTACCAATGGCCATTTTTCTGTGGCTAGGTGATGGTGATGACACTGTGACTGATGCTTTTGGCAGGAGGACCTTCGGGGAAAGCACAAATGACCAATTCTTGCCCACGCTACATTATTTCCTAGTGTTTTTATTCACAGTTCATTTGCCATTAAAACAAATGGCATCGGGGTGTCTTGGTGACTCAGCAGGCTAAGGAACACACCATTCAACATCAATGGTATGGTAGCAAATGATGCACACATCGTCCTCTTTTCTCTCTCCCAATGTCATTCTCCGTCAGAGCTGTCACATGAAATGTCCCCAAAACAAAACAAAACAAAACAAACAAAAAACTGTCACATGTGCAGGATTTTTTACACTCCACAACCTGAACTAATTCCCAATTTCTTTCATTCATTTGTAATTACAGTCAGGTGTTAAACAGTTAATCAGAATGACATTTTGCGCAAAAAAAAAAAATCATTGTAACATGAAATAATTTCTTGTCTTTGCAAAATAAGTTAGAAAACAAACAAATAAAACCTCTAACATTAACAACCTTTACCTCCTTTCACCCCATAACCCGACCCACCGACCCCAGCAGTTCAAAAAGGGCCTAAGCGAACTTTTGACCCCTGTTCTTCCACAGGTATGACCTCATCTGTCCCGTCTCGACGGACTGAGGTCCTTCATGCAGCCTTGGGGTTGTTTGAGTTGGCTTTGGCGGATCGCTTTACCGCCAGGCCCGGTTGAGCAGTTTGACTTCCGCCAGGCGTTTGCTGATCATGGTGGCAAAGAAAAGGGCGAAGAGCACGCTGCTGATCAGCATGTAGTCGTAGTCGTCCTTCAGCACGTCAAACTGCTTTGAGGGATAGACGCGGGTTTGGTAGATGTCAAGACCGTACGCCACCACCTGCAGGAAGAAAAAAAACAAACAGTAACACATTTTAGGGTTTCACTCGGTAAAATTGCTCAATATGGTTCAAGTTTGACCCTAAGTAGCAGCAATATGTCCTGACACACTTAGGAGGAGATGCACTGTTAAAGGCTTTTATCAATTGACTTTTACTTGTTTTTTACTTTACTTTTAACCACAATAACATGGATTGCAGCAAAGGGAAACTAAATTATAATACTCAGTGACATTAAAAAAAAAAAAAAAAAAAGAAAACTTTCCTCCAAGCCAAACACATTTTGTTTAACATTTGCTATTTTTTGCATAAAACAACAGAATACCTGTTCATCATTTTGGAAACAAAATTACAATAAGGATATTGTGAATTTGTATGGCACCTTTATCTTGGTAACAGATGCAGCTGCCAGTGTTGTGACGCCGGACTCACCAGACAAGTGGACTCCAGTCCCGAGGGAGCGGTGTAAATTCCTCGCACTCTCGACACAGTCTGGTTGTAGTTTATGAACCACTCGGTACGGATCGGCATCTCTGGTGAGTATGGTATCAGGTTCTCCTCTCTGGAGATTAGGAGACAAGTTAGACGGACAGATGGCAGATAAACAAGAAAAAAAGAAGTGAGTCAAGCAAATACTTCACAGCAAATGTTACTGCAGAACCTACCGGCTTTGCTCAGACACTATTTCTGGCCTCCGTGGGTCAAGGAACATCTTGGGTAATGACAAGATCGCTCCTGATGGCAAGCCGACTGCAAAAAAGCATAACCAGAGAAACAATAAAAGATACTGGGAAGGTAATGAAAGAATTATTTTTAGTTTTTAAAGGACATCTGAAAGAGAAAATTTACCCTACAAATTACCCACTGTCCTAAATACTCCACAGTCAAGACACAATCTAGTTTATGAGAATGAATAAGTGTCCCTGAAAGACAAAGAAATAATTCCTGTATTATCCTCTTGCCAAGAATATGAATGTTTAACACCCTCTGCCACTCCATTAGCAATATCTCAATTCTGTGTACAATCAAAGCTATTAGGAGAGCATAAAGGATGTTGTTAAGGGAAAATCGCATGCAGTTTTGCAAAATCACTTCTGGAAATTTGAACACATACTCGTCTCAAATCTCCAGTCAACCTGAAAAGGCAGTGTGTTACCACTTCTGAATTTTCAAGTAAAGTGGCCACTTTGTGGGTGCTGAGTAACCGAGTGCAGGGACTGGACCTTGGCTGACACTCACCAAGCAGATGGCGGCTGGTGATGCCCTTCTCAGTCAGGGTGGCCTCCAGGGTGGAAATGGAGGAGGGGAAAATGTAAGACTGCTGGAGCACCTGAGGAGGATGAGGCCGGTCCAGGGAGCTGAACACGGTGCTGTTGTAGAGCTCCATCCCTTCGTAGAGTTCAAGCACAGAGAACTCGTTCCTTCGTGACTTGGTGCTCCAGTACTCGTACTGTAGAACCAAACATGAGTTAAATAATGTGTTTTTCAATCACTGTGCTTCACCAGGCACTGTAACCCAACACAGACAATACTGACACAACAGTTCAAAGCTAACCTGAGTAGGAGTATCACCTCATCCTTAATGCAAAGTCTGCACTTTCTTTCTTCTGCTTTCAACTCATTTCACCTCATCAGCTTGTTAATGGATGAATTTCAGCTAATGAACAGTGTAAAACAACCTCAAGTCATTTCATGCAACTGCAGTTCTAACACTTTACAGATAGCTATTAACCAGTGATACACCATCAGAAACTCGAAAGCAAAAGTTTACAATTTATTTCCATCCGTAGTAAACAACTGTTATTAGTTATAAATAATACTCACCACCACCCAGTTTTCAGAGTGCACAAGATGCACTGGCCCTCTGGCTTTTCTCTGAACCGCTTCATGGATAATGCGACCAGTCACGCCATCGATCAGGAGGATCCCGACAAAACTGCGCTCTTGGTGTAAGTCTGTGCTTTCAGTCACCACGGCCAGAAGATTGGGGTTCAAGTACTGTGAGGAGAAATGTGACAAAACACCTTTGAGTACCTTAACTATGGCCAACCAAACTTTGAGAGCAGGAAGAGCCTCCTATGTGACAAAGGGGCAAGCCCACAGAACTTGAATGGAGCAGAATGGTCTTTCCCATTCAAATCAACATACCAGGATGGTGAGAGCAGTGGACATTTTTATGTACCGTATTGATCTGAATATAAGACGATATTTTTTCCATTGAAAATGCCCTGAAAAAACGCCCTCATCTTATATTGGGGGTCTAAGCAAATACACATGTATTGTACTTGCATATGTTCCGTGCTTGAATACAGCACACTTCCCCCGCTCTGGCACGGTTGGAAGGGGTGTGCTCCAGCACGGTACGGGCGTTCATGCACGAGCACATGCACGGTCACGCACGCAGCGGGCGAACGTGGATACAACGTAAATCATGCAACTTTCCTCCTGCCTCCGCAAAATCGTTTAATGCGCAGCGCGATTACCGGCGAATGGCCGCATCGCGCAATCAATAATCAGCCATGTTGTCTGTGTCGCTGTCCATGGTGCTGCTGCAACCGCGCATAAACAAAAGTTGATTTATAATGAAAGGTATATATGACAGGCTGTGTGCACCGCACACCTGTCAGATCCGGCAGACCTGAGGGCGCGGTGCCGACCGAGGCACCGGCCGGTATCAGGTGGGCCGGCCGGTGTGCGCCGCCACCCGGTTGAATGTAGCAGCCAGCTGACATGCCGCTCCGGCTGTCAGTTGGACGCTTTGTGGCAGTGATGCAGCAAAAAGCACTTGAAGCTGCCACAGAGCTCAACATACCCCGCACTGAGTTTAAAGCTAGCATGGGCTGGTGTTGCAGAATGCAGTGGCGGATTTAAGAAATTTGGGGCCCAAGGCAAAGGCAGGCATGGGGCCCTCTGAGATGAGAGGACAACACACAAAACAGGGGCCCCGAGACACACATAATACGATAAGCATTCTGCTGGCATTTTAGCGAAAGTATTTTAATCAAAAACATAATCAATGTGCGCAAATAAGTAATAACTGTATTAACCATAAGTGTATGAGGAGTTTTATGGGGCCCTCAGGAACTTGGGGCCCTAGGCAACCGCCTAGTTTTGCCTAATGGTAAGTCCGCTCCTGGCAGAATGTCCATATAAAAAGTATTTTTCCAAAAAAGGGTCTTGAAAAAGAGGGGTCGTCTTAAAATCAGGGTCGTCTTTTATTCGGGTCAATACGGTATATTGTTGCTATGGTACCAGGCTGGTGTCCATATAAACTGCCTTTGGGTAAGTTGTTGACTCCCTGAGAGGAGAGGCAATACAGCCAAGGACCAAAGCAGCAGAGAGGCATCTTGCATTTCAGCCGGTGATTTCTCTTTTCCACTAAAGTTTGGCTAAACTATGAAAGTTTTGTAGCATTTAAGGATTTATATCAAGTAAAAGACATGTTTTCTGATGCTGATCAGCTAGATTTAGTAGTTTACAGATGTTTTCATTCTGTGTAAGCTAAATGATCATAGCAAACAGTGCAATAACCGTTCTACTCCAATTGATCAATCAAATGTATTTGTCACATGTGATCCCATAAGGCACAACCAAAGTGAAATGTTATCCCGCCAGCTCCTTTAATTTATGCATCCAAGAGTTTGAACAGAATAGTAATAGTAATAAATAGTATATGTGCATGATTGGGGGGGGGGGGCAGTCTTAGGCAGAGGCCACGTTTAGGATCCTAGTGGCCCGAGGTAGAAGCTCTTCCTGAGCCTCTCAGTACTGGCCTGGTGTATCCGGTACCTTTTCCCAACCGCAGCAGGGGAAAAAAAGGCCATTATGTGGGTGGTTGGGATCTTTCTGATTCTCCCAGTCTTATTCTTGAAGAAAACTCCATTCAGGTTCTGTGGGCTGGCCCATTAAAAAACTTCAAGCCCACAGCAGAAAACTGAGAGAGTTCAGAGTTTGGCCTGTGACCAAAAGTGCTAAAATTCCCAGGATTATATGATGACTAATAAAGTTTTCTATATACTACTGTAGGTTTAGCCTAATACATAGCACATGTGGGTGGCAAATTTTTAATAAATCAATGACGAAGCTGCTGTATTAACAGGACAATAGATTTGCAATCACTTAAAGCTACAATCGTAAATGTATTTGACCATTAAATTTTGTATATACTAAAGGGATACAATGGTCTAGGAAACAATGAAGACACCATACCCATGACTAAAATGATCATGTAAGGGAGAATACTTAGAGGGAAGAAAACAATCAAGTGAAATGCTAAGGAGAAAATTAGAGGGGATTTTCAAAGCAATTACAGTAAGTGGAGGAGAGGGGATATGATTCACTGGGGGAAAAGGTGATGAGGTAATTCTTGGAAAAATATGCTTTCAGCCTACAGTCGAGGATGAGGAGTGACTCTGCTGTTCTGACTGGAGTGAGAAAAACATTCCACAGCTGGTGAAGAGCCCGGATCAGGCGGTGCCAATGACAGCAGTAACATGATATTTCTCAACACAACATCAGTGTGGTTTTTGGGCAAGGTGGATAAGCAGTGAGCGTCATACCTTATAGAGGACACTCCGGTCTCCCATTACTCGGCCCTGGGAGTGCACATGCTCATTAGGCCTCTTTCCTTTCACTGAGACGATCCTCTGCACCTCGGTTGGGATGATCACCTCCCAGATCATCTCAGTGGACAAGTCCTGAAAACAAAAACAGTTTCCAGGTTACTGCTTCATGTAAATCAGTTATTTGTAATTCAAAGTAGCACACAGATGAGAAAAAACAGAACTCTTGGACTTTCTTAACCATCGTTTTGGGATGGTGCAAGCAAATATTGGTCTCTATCTAGCAATGGGCCACATAATATTGACAACTTCAGCATACAAGATCTTAATTGGTGTTCTAATGGATGAGATACTGTGTGTGGTAAGGTTATATGAAGTGGAACAGAGGTCCCATCTGTGCTATTAACAGTGACTTGTTGCCGCTGTTTTTTTCCCCTGCTGTTTACTGCTATAAGGCTTAATACTGTCTGACTCTAAAGTATGTTTCTGCTTGGTGAACGCAGAATTAAATAAATGCACTTGTGATTGAGTGATTCATGTTTTAGTCATTGTCTTCGCCGCCTCACTGCTCCATCTGCATGTCGGCCAATCTAACATGAGGTTTGTATGAGAGGAATTTCAACAGAAGGCTAGTGAACCGATCGCCAAAACAAACACTAATTCTTCAAAATAGTTTCCACATGAGCAGTTCACTGACAGTAGAAGGCCCATGCCAAAATAACCCTGAAATAAATCAGCAAAGTGAGTTTCACTTGCCGTGCGTAACCTGTAGCCAGACAGTCTTCCCTGGCTGGAGTCGACAAGGTAAAAGAAAATGGATGAGGCCATCTCTTGGAGCTGCTGTAGTACGTTCTTTGTTGAGGGGAAAGCAGAAACCTGAGAGGAAATAGATTACATGAAGAAAATGAGAACCATGTAGAAAAACAACGCACTAATTTTGGGCAGACAAAGTCTCTGAATGAATACATAGGGACGCTAGATTTGACTGGTGGGACTCATTTAGTAATACACTGGAGATGGGACAGACCCACTGGATCACCGTAATGATGCACCCTGTCTTTCCTTCAAAGACTCACAATCAAATGTAGATGCAAAACCTTGTTTAATAGCACAGGGTATACATGGGTGCTGCTGAGAAAAAAAATTGTCCGTTTTTTTTCTTTCTCTCCACTAACCTTGTACTGGTCATCGACAAGAAGCAACACCTTTGCATAGTCCTGGTCCATGAGTGGCAGCAGCAGTGACTGAAGTATTGGCTGAGGCAGAGCAGGTGGGGTAATATGACTCTTTCTGCCAAATATGGGATTAAATACATGGAGTGTAGCTAGTCCCGTATCCTGGATGAAAAAAAAATACAGTAAAAATTAAAAATAACAATACTATCGGCATATTACTTCCATTGTTACACAAACTAACGTGTTAGGTTGATATCTTCTCTCCAAAACGCTGGTACAGTAACTGCAATATTCACTACAAACTAGTTTAAAGTTAGAAGCCATCAAATTCAACTGAAGACATTTTGTGTTCATTTGTCCATATGGAGGTCTTATTTTGTGATGTTTTCTGAATCTGGGAATATCTCTACGGCCTTCTGCTGATTGACTTTAAGAGGCCAAAAACCTCAGTCCATTGGAAAAAGATTCGGTTCCAAGGGAGGGACTCCTACATCTTGAGGAGAGATCTTGGATATTCAAATGCTCTCCCTCCTCTTTCAGAAACAACCATAAAAAGTCCCTGTGAGAAAAGCACTTGAGCTCTAAATGTCAAAGTAGATCATTTCAAACTATGGTTATATTGAGCAACTTCACACGACCTCAGATATCACATCTCATTGGGAAAAATGTGACTAAAGAGCAGATATGTTTATAGAAAATTCACTCTGTCAGTGTATGTATTAAAAAAGCTCTTTGGTGTGGCATTCTGGTATGTTGTTTCCCCACTCGATGTTTGTGGCCAACGAGCTATTGAAAACTAGTACACACCTCACCCTGAGGCACTGTGCTCCTATTGTTCGGTGCCTTTGTCTCTTATCAGGGCCACAGCTAATGATTATTTTCAGTGTCGATGAATCCATCAATTATTTTTTCAATTAAAGTGTTAAAAATAATGACAAATGCTTATGGTAAGTTATCAGAGCTCAAAGTCTTGTATTCAAATTGCCTCCCTAGTCGAAAACCAGTCAAAAAACCACAAAGTATTAATTTTATAATAATATGAACAGAGAAAGGTCAAGCTAATCTTAGTGATGATCAGCAATGTTTATATTTATTCGACAAATAACTAAAATGACATATCGAAAGTATAGTCAATTTTCTGTCAAGTGACTGTTTCAGCACTAGCTGTTTTACTATCCCAGTTCACTCGATAGTTGCTATTAAAAAGCACACAAGGCTCAGCTAAGAGCCTCAGATCAGTGTCTTACCTTGTCTTTGATGAGCAGGGTGCACTGTGGCGGATGAGGGAAGTGTGCAGTCGTTCTCTGCACCATCAGTTTGAAGGCTGCATTAGACGGGATATTGTCCAAGTAGTGCCTCCATAAAATTGTGCCCGTTTTACTGTCAATCCCAAAGAGCTTAACACAAAAAAAGCAAATAAATTAAGTTTCAACTGAGGCCCGTCTGACTAACGTAAATCATTGTTCCCTCTATTTCTCTGTTTCAGTTTCTCTGCTCCAGATACCTGATAAATCAAAACTCAATCTATCACATCACTGACTGTGCTTTAGTTTTGTACCTTGCCAGATGCAGTAACCATGACCATCATCTTCTGCAAGTTGAACTCATCTCTGGACAGGTTCTCAATGGTCACGTCGTTTTTAACCTGACTGCGGGGCTTCCGTGCGTCGTAGAACAGCTTCCAGAGATGGGCGATCCAGGCCTGGAGCAAAATGAGCTGAGAGGAAAGCCTCTTCAGCACCATGGACAGCAGGCCGTCTGGACAAATTCAAGGGAGAATGCAGATGGTGCTTCACAACTCTCAGTGGATTACAATTTATTTGATCTATTAGATGTTCGACACCTTTTTTTAAACCAGGGTTTATCGTTTATCAAGGTGGCAATAATGCTTTCGGTCACTGGATGTGTAAAAAACAGAATAAATAAATAAACAGCTCACACATCATAAAGCAAGGTAAGAAACAAGGCAGAAATAGAGGGATTGGGTGCTGTAGAAACTCAGGATGACTAATACTAAAAGCTTATCAAGCTCTGGGAGAGGGTGGCTGATGAAGTGGATGTAGAGGTGGATTTTCAGGTAACAGAGGACAGGGTACACCGTGTCTATGTTGCTAAGAATATTTCACTATTGGGAGGGCAGGAAAGAGAGATTGTAACTGGATGGACTGAAAATCAGAGCATGAATGAGATAATAAGGCCTGTAGGTAGAAGGTTTGATTCCTTTAGTAGCTAGGCTAAGCAGGTAATCAAAACAGATCAAAATCACAATATGACCAAGGGCAATATACAAATTGCAGGAGCTGCAGCATGTGTGACAAAACATTATGGTCCTACAGAGATGCCCTGGGCGACAGACTACATTTTAATACAATCATATTAATCATAATCAGCATTTTAATAGCTTTTTCAGTGAAAATTGAAAATTATAATGCAAAAATTGTCATTAGTACTAAAATAGTGAATCATATCTCAATTACTGCAAATCTCTAAAATTAGTCGCAATATGATTTTTTGTTTGTTTGTTTGTTTTTTTTACCCTATTGTTCAGCCCTACTTTGAAGCCTTAAAACCAATATGTGAAGTTTTGGATTTAATGAGGACAAAACAGGATGGGATGACAAAGTATGAAGAAAATGTTTACAAAACCAATTGAAGACCCAGAGTCACATGAAGATCATGAAGTATGTTACCTTGAATGGCTGAATCCAAGCGCAGCAATAACACAGAACAAAAACAGAGGAGAGTGAAGCTAGTAACCAAGGAATGCATGAACCCAATAACACCCCTGACGTGCACATCTTAACTAGCCATCCAGCCTGCTGAAACTTCCAAAGATACTTCTCAAAACAAAAGACTGAAATACATACAAAAGGTGTAACTGATCTGAACCTTAATAATTAGCCCCAGGTAAGTAGCCGCTCATGAATATAAACCTCAGTGTCAACAAAAATGCCTGTGGAAATAATCCTAAAATTAGGGATTGGAAAGCTATCTGAAGCTCCTAGGACTGAATGTGAAAGAGCATTTGAAAATTAGTAAAACAAACAGTGATAACAATCGATAAAACAATGATCACAGTATTAATCTAAAGCAGGGATTAGATTCTTCAGGGTTAAGAAGTTTCAGGGGGAAAAACTTGAGCGGGTAGTATCCAGCATACATTTCAGAGATGAGTAGACTCAGATCTGAAGGGAAAAACCTCTGAGTTTTCCAAAGGCCAGATTAAAGATGAAAGGTGATAAAGCCTTTGCAGTCAGAGCACCAAAACTCTGGAGCAAGTTACCTGAAGAACTACATTCATCTAATTCTATCTTCTTTCAAGATCCAAACACTTTACTTTGTATTAAAAAAGCAGAAATCAAGTTTAGCGCTATGTTGAAACATGGTGTGACTCATTTACCAGCCTTTTTGCCAAACTCTCCCTCCAGCTCTGCCTGCGTCCCGGTGAGAGGCAGATCCACCATTTCCATTGTCACCACATCTGACAGGGCTTCCTCCCTCGTCCACATGACACGCCCTGGAAAACAAAACTTGGTATTATTATTGTTTTGTAAAATCATTCATCCCACTTTCCACACCCTGGAAGAATATGCAGTGTAGGAGACGCTTTCCCCATAAATGACAATATTAGGAGTGTTTCTTTTCCCCGTGCTTGTGGAAAGGACACATTTTTGAGGGCGTTTTGAGTGTCTGAGAGCCATGTTCCACACTGCGGTCAAATATTGGCAGTGTTCACGATGACTAAAATTATGTGTCATATGTTACATCAGTAAGCGCCACACAAAACTTGGTTTCTTTTACTTTGTGAGACATTTGACCTCGATATTTTTTCTTTGATCTTGATATATTTGCAGGAAAAACACAGACATCCATCCACTTTTAACCATAGATGCAAATTATAAACTGTTCTTTGAATGACGTTCTCTTGCAAATATACTTGTTTTCAGAGTCCTCTTTTCAACACTAACCATCTTTTGTGGCATAAAACTCAAACTATACCTGGCTGTTGTATGAATGTGAGTGTGTGGTCTTCAGTCTGCACCATCACCCTGTAGCCAACAGAGTCATCTTTCTTCAGAAATGCCTGCACATACAGCTGGAACACAAAGAACAATAGGGTTGAATTAAGTTGTTTTCTTGCATAAGAAAAAAAAAACCCAACTATTTACATCCTAATGCTTGTGGTGCATAAATCACCACACAACTTGGATGGCTAACATGATATAAAGTTATTTGGCATCGATCCAACATGAGAAAATTCGAGGTTAACCAGTGTGGGTTTTTCAATGGCTGATGCTGATATTTAGAGAGCAGGGTCGATTATATAATGGTGAAATCACATATTTGTTTTTTCATCTGACATAATACAACAATTTAACTAAAATAACAAATGAGACAGAAAATTGCTGAACTTAGATGAGCAATTATTTAAACACTAATATTATTGTCTGCATTATCTTTGTTTGCTTAATTAGATCTGCAGACATTATTTGTTTATCGGCTTTGTGAGCACAGGCATCAGCTAATGCTGATTATCTCAAAATGCCAGATATCGTCCCGATCAATCAACTGGCCGATTAACTGGTTGACCACTAGACAAAATAAGATGGAAAATTTTAAATTAGGAGACTTAGAAACACAGGCCATGAAATATTCCCTACTCATTATTGTAATCTATTACTGAAGTTTGCACTGACCTTCTCTGGTTTCCCACCATTAGGATCCATGTTGAAGATGAGCGTTGTGTCCAGAAGTCTGCGCCCAGATTCTGCGCTAAAGAGATTCAGACTGCAAGCCTGGGGAAGAAAACAGTTCATACTGGTTGACATTTAATTCTCTTTTCATATTTAAAAATGTTCACAGTATTTGAGGAGGCTGTATAATCCCTGCTGATTTGCAAAGAGATCCAAATGTCAAACCCTTGACAGAAATGAATGCGTGTCTTCAAAGTAACTCACAGTTTTATTCTTGGGTGCCATGACAGCAGCAACAGTCTTCTCTCCAGTGGTTGCAAATGAAACCAGCATAGCCTAAGAATTGAGAAAAAAATGAGTGGCCAACAATTTCTCCTTATTACTCCAACAATATCTTTCTGAATTTCAGTACATCAGATAGGATGACAAATTATGATTTGTGCTTTATTTAGTGATCGAACAATAGAAATAATGTTAAATAATGTTAAATTTGACTAATTTTGCCAATATCCCCAGTTAGTCTGAGCTCACACCTAAAGATCTCAAGTCTAATTTTGGCTAATCAACGAATCTGAACAGTTTCCCTTGACAGCATGTTTTTTAAAATGTATGTGGATTGCCTTTTCAGTGCTCAGAAATCACAAAGGGTTACATACTGGCTTGAAATCCCTCAGTGCAACTATTTGACCGTTGTTGAGCTGCAGCAGCTGATAGTGGTCTGGCCCGAGCTGGACGAAGAACTCTGAATGTGGGGGCCGAGCTGGGTTGGGCTGGGTCGACACCACAGTTGGCTGGAAGCCTGGGGAGACTTCAAGTCCAAGTGACTGTAACAAGAAATATGGGGAATGAAAAAAACACAATAAAACACAGCATTGTCAGAGAAACAGAGAGAAGGAAATAAAAAACTGACCCAAAAGACATATACAGCAATTCTAAACTGTAACTCATAATCTGTTGACACAGAGTAGCAACAGAATAATAAAGATTTTCAGGAAATTCAGGAGGTGTTGTGGTTTTCAGGAGGTACCTGTAAGGGGATCTGGGTCATTTGTGACTGGACGTTTAGGTCCAGCATGTACAGGGACACAGTCGCAGGGTCTGCACATATCAGCATCCCCTGGCCAACCACAGCACAGCTGGCCTGGATGTTGGACAGCCAGGGAGCGTCCACAGAAATCTGAGGACAAAAAACACAATGACGTCAGACACTGATGAACATACCACCACATTTCATATTTGGTTTTGTTTTTCCATTCCACTTCATACTTTGGCTCTTAATTTTGCAGGATATGAAATAGGAATGTTTTTATGACAAGTAAAATTTATTCTAGAAAGAATGTATTTCCTGTACTCATCCTGCATACTGGAAAACTGCCTCCCACTGATTTATAGTATCAAGAGAGACAATGAAAACTGATCATCTGGGCTCATAATTCTCCCAAGACATGATGCAAATATAGAGCAATTATCGCACAATTTTCTGTATATATGATGTATATGTATAGAGATATTTGGTTGATAGATTCATCTGTATATACTGAATATACATCACATCCTGTTTAGGTAGTGAAGCTAATGATGTTGTGTGCAAAAATCGTAGAGAAAACACTGAAAGAGTACCTGCTTGATAATCTCTCCATCCTCCACACTGTAAGCAACAATGGTAATGTGGGAATGGGGAACAACTCCCAGTGTATAAACTTCCCCATTTCCACCAGAATAAACAGCCTGGTACTGCACTGTTTCACTGTGGAATCAAAGAAGCAAAGAAAAATATATTTTCTGTAATTTCATGACAGTCAATCTTCTTCATTAGACACAAACTTCAGTGTTTTTATTTCTCAAGTTCGACTAGTAAAGATACTGCTGCTGTTTTGTACATCCTGTTGATGCTTTGAACTCATGCTTTATATGCACATTTTCATTCATTCATATCTATATAATAGTCTATATTGTAATATCTATAATATTCTATAGTTTATGTCCAACTGTTTGAACTGTTGATTGAATTTGTATACACATTCCTCTTCAGTGTTACCATTTAGTATATCTGATTTAACTTCAGGGATCATTATTGCTTTGTAATATCAAATTTAATCCAAATTCAGCTAATGCCTTCATTACTGTATTTCAAATGCATCGCCAATCTTAAAGTGGAACACCTATCGTTTTTTAATCTGAACAACTACATGAAAACAGTTATGACGGATTATTATCATAAATCTCTGAGACGATATTCACCATAAAAGGATTCATGAAGACACAATAATCAAATCAATCAAGGCTAAAGCTTTTTTTCCCAACAAGCAGGCCATCATTTGTTTATTTCCAGTGCTGGCCAGGCAACAATAATAATAAAAAAAAAATTATAATGTATAATGTAAAATGTAAAATGTATAACAATACAAATAATAAACCCTATGGATTACGTACCTTTCTGGAAGATTCTCCACCCATTTCTGATGACCATTTGAAAGGTAATGGAGAGAAACGGCACTTTTCTTCAAAACAGCCACATATTTCACAGAGTCTTGCTGTCCAACAAAACACGCTGACTGGAAGCTGGAACGTACATCAAAAACAGTTAAATTGGGCCAAAATAAAAACACACAAATAGATTTAAACCACAGTTAGTCAAAGTGCTGGTCACCTGCCAGAGTCAAGAACAATCTCCCAGTTCAAACCACCGATGTTGATGTCCCAGGAACGAAGAAGGCGGCCATTCCCAACAACCAGCACCGCATCTAGGGGACAGAGAGGTAGTGTTAGATTGTCTGTCAGTAATATGAAGGAACTAAAACCTCCACATGCACAATTTCCACATCAAAACCACCTTGTCCATGCATCAAAAGAGCATCAATATTTCCCTCTGGCCCGGTCTTGTCCACATGTCGCCAGTCTGTAACAGAGTGGATGATAATGCAACATTGAATTATCAGGGTCAACAACATTTCTACACATGTCCTGATGATTATCTGCTGTTGTAATCTAACAAAACACTCACAGACTTCTCCAGTCCTGGTGTTGAGGGAGGCAAAGACATTCTTCTCGGTGGCCACAAGCACCTTTTTGGACGACTGCACATGCATGTCGAAATGGGCAAAGCGGACCTTGCCTACATACTGCTGCCTCCTGCAAATTACAAGACGGTCAACAAACAAATCAGTCATCAAAACTATTTTTTAACCCTCCGATTTATATTTCACTGTGGCCCAATTTACTGTTTGACACCTCTAAATACATGATATATACTTGTTTTCCTCATATTGCGTGAGTTTTCCTAATTTAATAAAGACAACTGGGTAACGTAAAATTAACATGATGATATGTTTTCAATGTCCTGTACACATTTTGTATGCATTGGTGTTTCTTTGGGGTCAACTTGACCCACCAGGCTTTGATAGCTTCACAGATAATGCATAAGACATATCAATATTTTGCACATATTTACTTTAATTGCTTTGGAAGACACTGAGAAACTACAACATGCCATTTATAATCATCAAAAAACTTCCCCCTGCTTTAAGGCCCTCACCTAACATAACCACGCCTGTAGTAGTGAGGGAGAGAAAAACATGATTCCTACGAGGATTTTAATGTATAAGGAAGGTATTATGTTTTATTTAAAGGGCTATTTAGGTAGCAAACAAGACAAGTAAAGAGCATAACTTGGGTAACAACTTTTATTGAATGAATAAGGAGGTTTAAATTAATGGGGTCAAACTGATGATCACTGATGAAAAATTATAGGAAATTTGAAGGTAGCAGGAGAGTTAAGAAAGGTCTATAACCCCTACAAAACGTTAACGGTATCAGATCTCGGCTCATGACAAATAAATATGATTAAAACGGAAATAATGTTGAACCTTATGCAGGCTGAACAGAATGTAAATCATGTTGGTGTCACTGCTAGCTGAGTGTTTTTCGTTTTTTCTTTGCAAACTCAGGAATTGAACACAAATAGCATCCATAGGCGGACCAAATTTTTTTCAAAAATGTGCTTTTCATTTATTTCTGAGACTAAAGTCCAGCACACACAACCCCCTGGCTGTAAGTTAGATAGCTTGTGGCGGTGACAGGTGTTAGCATTAGCATGTCATCATTTTATTAAAAACCCGTCTACAATAAAGTGAAAATTTGATGACTCGCAAAATTCCCCTTACCAGTCAAATTTTCCAACTTGGTCCTCAAAGACGGCATCGGCAAAGAAGCATAAAAGAGCCAATATAAAGTGTAACAATATTAGCTTTGCCATTACAGCAGCAGCTAGTCGGGGCTTGCTCTTCGAAGGAGAGGGGAAGTGGGAAGTCGTCTGTGTCTATGGTCTGTGTGCCTGCTTTGCTCCCAGCAGAGGTGTGTGCTGCCCCCTACAGGTTAGGAGGCCGTACTGGCTGGAGTATATGTTGGCAATGCACCATTACATATGGAGAAAGGCTGGATTATGGGCCGAGCCAGTGGGGTCAGTGCCACAGCCAAAACACACTACACCCATTAAAATGAAGGACATTTTCATCACCTGGGCTCAATTTGACCCCAGTAATTTAGATATCCAGAAAATGATAATAATAATAATAATAATAATAATAATTGTTACCCAAGTTTATGTGTCAAGTACTTTATGTTTCTTGGTAACTACTGAAATAGCCCTTTAAATAAAACATTACCTGCCCCACTTTATACAGCAAGCTTCTTGTGGGAATCATGTTTTTTCCATCATCAGTGTCATATTTACTGGACTGGTTCTCCCATTACTACAGGTATGGTTGTGTTTGGCATGATCTGATCTGTGGGGTGGGGTTAGGGGGACGTGTGCCCAGGGGCCTCAGGGGACTGTGATCCAGCCCTGATACAGAGAGTGGAGCTATCTATTTAAAATAATACCTCTTTCACCAGGACCGAGTTTTTGTCCGGGATAGATCAGGTGTCTGGTACCTTTCATGCACAAAATAATAACTCAGAGAGAAATCTCTATCTCTATCTAAATCTCTTATTTCTTAATAAATCCGGGGGAAAGGAGTGGTCAGATTTCAGTGAAAATAATTGATAAATATAGATAATTACAGCTGGTTACTGGGACTTTTACTCCATAGAAATATATATATTCTCGTCACACTGTGAACTTTTTTCAAACTTTTTTCAAACTACCCTCAAAATACCCTCTTGGCAGCTGCTTTCAAGGACAGAATAATGCATTAACTTCATAAAATTAAACAGTCTGAAATAATAATGACAACTGATGTTACTCATTGTAATGTAGCCTCTATTCATGGGACTGTAAATGTGCCTAGCAGCCTAATTATAGTAAGATCAGAGTTGGCAAGGCAGTCTCTGCAGTGAAATCTGGCCATTTCTGCCACGACACAGCAGCTCAACCTGTTATGCAGCTAAAAAAAAAAAAAAAAAAAAAAAATTCTATCTCAAGGCATTGTTCTGTGAATATAAGACTTTCCTCTTAGAGATCTATTTGGAAACCCATTTTTAAATGTTCTTAGCTCTATAATATCCACAGAATTTACACTCCAGTTTCAAATAATTGGGTAATGAAAACTGTTTTTCCCTCCTCTCCTTTATTTGATTAAATTCAAGTCAAGTACATGAAGTATATGTGTTATATACATTTTTCATCAGAAAAGATTCTGTAAATATCCTCCAGTACAAAAATCATATAAAAATAAATCACAGTGAACAACAAAATAACAAAATGTAGGGGAAAGAAAGAAAAAAAATGTCAAGGTCTGCTGACTAACTGGAATAAATTTGAACTGTCTAAGTAATTGAATAGTTTTTGCAAATTTGTGATATCTGAGTTTTAAGTTTTTAATAGCAGTCAAATATGTTTTAAAATCGGAGTCTTTAAAAATGTAAAAAGAATGGTCATTTTTAAGCCAGATCATTTCATAGATATAATACTTAGCCAAAATAATGATCAAATTAATTATATGATATTCATCTGTTGAAAAAATGGATTGTTAAACGTAACATATCAGTCTTTGCTGACATGAAATCTTTGTCTAATTTTTTTGAGAATCAAATTTAAAAAGAAGTGCTCTGAAAACAGTCTACCAAGACATGTTCAATAGTTTCCCATCTCACAAAAACAAAAAGTGCATCTGCTGTTTATTGTTTGCTTTATCAATGTAGAGTAAGAACAGAAACTCCTTTATTTGGTGTGGAGTTGTGCATCTCTGAGGTCACAGAGGTGATGGGAGCTGTGCCGGGGAGAGCGCCCCCTGTAATTTACTCTCCGCTTACAGTTTTTTCAGCAGCTAGGTTTTTTTCTACGGGATTGTCAAGATGGCGTCGAGCGGAGGAGATGGGGAACACGAATGGACAGCGGCAGTGCGACCGCTTTTATCGGCTTCATACACAGCTTTTGAAACGAAAGAGCTACCTCAGCTTATCGGGTCTATAATCAACAGGTAATCAGTTACATGTCAGTGAATTACGGCTCTCTGTTTTGTCAGATTTTGGCTGTGCCCACCAAGGAGTCAGCTGGCTGGCTAAGTTGCTATCTTAGCTCGGTAGTGAAGTTGGACTGCAAACGATACCCATTTAGCTTAGCTAACGTTAGCGGCTAGCTAGCTAGCGAGCTGTTTGAGTGTAACTTATACTGGCCTCGAATTAGTAACTGATGTTAGCTATCGTGCTAGCTAACTTACGCAAAAATGACATTATGCTCTCTCTGAATGTGATATACAAGCTGATATGCAGAAGACGCTATCAATATTTGGCGATCGCTGACATATCTTTGAATGTGATTTAATACAAACGTCGTCCACTGTTGTAGTAAACGAAAATTTGCTTTATCATTAGCTAGCTAACACAAACATTAGCTAGCTAGCTAGCATAGCAGATGGGCCTTAAGAACTGGCTGCCCAACGTTTTCGAGTTCATAGGGCCCAGCAACAGTAATAGTTGGCTACGTCAACCAGCGTTTTTATGTCTGCCTCATTTCATATCACTTGTTAGGACTCCTCTAGCACTGTCAACTTAAAAACCAAGAAATATCCAGTTAACAGCTAGCTAATGAGTTTATCACTCGTAGGTATGTGGGTGGTTGGAGTGAAAATGTAGGCGGAGACCTGGGGTCCACTGCTCGTTTAGGGATGAGGTGGTGATGGGACACAGTTGATGTAATCATATGTTAACTTATCACTACTCCTGTTTAGTAATTAGTTATGTCAGAGCAGTTAATTTGAGATGCCACAGGAGGCTGTCGGTAATAGACAAGGAAGGCGGTGCAGCGTCAGTGGCACGGTGGACTGGAGGGACTGGTGTTGAATAAATGCGAAGTGCAGGGCGATATCGTCATGAAACTCTTTAAATAGATACACAATTCGTACTACAAACGTATGCATAATGTAAAGAATATCGGCATGGTAGGATTACCGAGACCTGCCCATGTCGAGTGGCCAGGTTGTCACTTGACACTCCTCCTCGCATGGTGGTGACATCAGCTGAGCCCTCCGGTGTTCAAAGGAAGCGCTGCCTTGCTTCTAGGTTTCATTTCCAATGAAAGACCAGTCTGCAAATAACAAAGCTGAACAAGGGTATACAAGTGGCCCGTGAGGAACGATTGTTAAATTGCCTATTAGAAACAAAGGTCTAACAAAGGTCCACTCAAACCTGGAGAACAGTAATGCCACCTGCAGTGCTGATGTTGGAGACTATCTATATTTGAGAAACATTACCAAAGGCTATGGAAAAATTCAGCAGTGCAAAAAGCAGATTTTGAGTGCACCGGAAAAGCTTCCATGTTCTAATTATGCATAAAAATGTTTCCGGATTTTTATTCTGAATAGGCGTGTTACTTATAGTGTGTGTGTCTTTGTCAGTGAGCTGGTCATCTTGCCTTATATCACCTAATTGTTAATGGCAAAAGTTGAAATAATTGACAGAATTGAGTTAAAATAAGTTCTGTTCTTGACCAAAGGCAATGCACAGGTAGATATTGCTAGAGATAATATGGACATGGACTTGGTCGTTTTCATTACATTTCTGTCTGATGTAGGCAGGCCCACATATTGTTATCTGGGTTTCAAAATAGTGGGCAGTGTGGTCACTGGTGACACTATGCTGCAATCCTAACAGCCTGCTTATGCACAGAGATGCTTTGCTGTGTTGATGTTACTAGCAAGTTTATCAGTGTCAGTTCTGCATAGCTGTTGTGCTTGGCAACATTGCTGATTATGTTATTTGACATAATTTATTGTATATTCAACAAGGTCACTGATTAGAGAGAGAGTGTTAATTATATAGAGTTCATATAGCCCAGGAGTGCGATCCAGCTATAGATTGTACTCGACTGTGTGGTTTTGCAGTTGTGAAGAGATCAAACCTTTAAAGAGTGTTGTTTCTCTCCCTAATTACATTAAATTATCAGGCATCTGTCTTGATGACATTAGTGCAAGGACATATTGACAGAAAATACATAGACACATGGTGCTAGGATGTAATTATACATAACACTACATATAGTATACACCCATTATTATATGCATTCAGGCAGTATTGCATCACATACAGTGTGGTTGCTGCTGTATAGGAAGGTAGTGAGTTTTGTAGCAATTACTTGCAGTCGGGTGTGATGGGAGAGTTACAGCAAATATGATGAAAAGCCAGTTCTGAACATCATCTAGCATGACTGTAAATCTTAAGGCTGTAGTGGTATATTGTACTAAGACAGCAAATAGTGCTGTGTAATAATAAATTGGGCACACTAAACAATAGCAGTCATAACATTATAGTTGCTTCCAGGTGGGAGTCCAAAGATTGAATAGGTAAGTTGGAGAGGGCTGATTGAAGTCAGGTAACAACTCTCGGACAGATGCTGTTGTTGGCATCCTAACGGGCTGGAACAATCTCATAGAAATCAGGTTTTGAAATAGGTAGCCGATTCTTCGTTTTTTCGTGCTAGCCTGGTGCAGCTTCTCCATCATGAGCCACAGCTGGCTGTTGATCCACGAAGCAGTGGAGACAATTCATTGGATCTTGTTTTTGAAGAAGGGGGAATGGAGGAAAACTACACTGTGATTGTGACTGTTACGATGCTTTTGACTGTTGACTGGGAAAAATGGCCAGGAACACCTTAGGAGTTTTGGAGTGAAATGTTAAATCTTCATATCTGCCTTTTTAGTGTGTTCCCCACCAAGCTGTTGGCACCACATTATGATAAGAGACCAACCTCTTCCCTGGTTGTAGACTAGCTTTTTTGTGGTAAGGCCCACTAGGGTGGTATTGTTGTCATCACACTTAAGCTGTGTGATAGAAAGGTGACTGGAGCAGCAGTCATTGGTGCTTAGAGCATAGATGAGTAGAAAGAGATTGCACACAACCTTGCAATGCACGTGTGCTCACGGTAGGGTGACCTCACAGGTGAGGGTTTCACAGCGCTGCTTGTCTTTGCTCTTTCAGGAAGTGTGTTATCCGATCACGGATTCAAGTGATAGCATTTAGCTGGGGCAGTTTGCCATGGACAGCTCTGGCATGATGCTGTCGAACACTGGTGACGTCTGCCAGCAATAGCCGTATCGGCCAATAGACGTTGAATCAGCCACAATCTGGTTTACCCTGGCATAAGATGGACAAAGCGTTCAAACACCTTCTTTACAGCTCAGGCCAATGCCAGGTGTGATGTCATTGTACTGCTACCAGTAGGTTGTTTTTCAGGGATTTAGGGCTATGTTTAGATTTAGAGCTTGAAATCTTTTTGATTTTTTTGATAGATCTAAAAGATTCTTTATTTATGCTGTATTTTTGTGAAATAAACTGTTTTTCTTTATATAAAAAAGCAAAATTTGCTCTTCAAAATGTCTTTTTCCAAGTAACTGTTGTTGAAAAATGGGGGTCTTCTAAGAATCAGGGTCGTCTCATGTTCGGGCCAAGGCAGTAATTTAGTGCAATACATTATGTTACACAGTGCTCACTTTTGGTCAGTCTGAATAATGAGCATCAGCAGTGCCTTTCACTGTTCTAGATCAGCACCTTTTCTTTTAAAAAATGTGATACATATGGGCTTTTTCGAAGGTTATTCGACAAAATGTTTCCAGAGTCTCCTAGGTGCTCCATTTACTTGGTGGGCAAAGATATAGGCTATATTCTACTGAACTGAATGGCATCCCCTCTCTCTTCCTTCCCCTAACCCTTTTCTAGAAAGACAAAATGCCAATACAGTATTGAATAATGTTTCTAAATATTTAATGAAGTATTCAAATTGTCATTCACAGTGAATCAGAGATTCTTCACCATGACAAGCAGTATGAGCCTTTCTACTCATCGTTTGTGGCTCTCTCTGCACATTACATCACCACAGTATGTGGACAAAGTACGTATCTTTTCATTTCCTCTTTGTAACACCTTCTTGCTGACAGTGAATGTATTCAACCATCAGTTGTATTTGTGAAAGTGTAACATTTAACAGTAGAGTTTAACAGTTTAGATGAGTATATGCTGAGTCACATCATTCAAATGGTATTAGCTCCATCTTATGACTTATTTCCAGTGGGCTACTAATTGTTATGCTGTTTCTTTAGTTCCAAGGAATCAGTTGCTGTCGGTTGCTGCAGCATGTAAAGTATTGATTGAGTTCTCATTGCTGCGCCTGGAGAACCCAGATGAGGCATGTGCCGTGTCACAGGTATGAACAATAATCTACATCATAATATTTTATTGGGCCTACATTCATGCCAGCGCTTAACATTTCAGAGCAATTTTAACATGGTAGGAAATTAACATCATTCATTGGTTAAAGGCTGTTATGTTCAGCAGACAACTAACCATTGTTTGGTGGTCTTACTGTAAAAATCTAAATAGCCAAAATTGTTTTTCTACATGCCTGTGACAACTTTAAACCTTCACAAAAGATATTTTTGCATGTTTTGTGGTTACATGACTTTATTGCCACAAATACCTCCCTCATATCCTCATGTGTTTATACTTAGCAATAAAGCAAAAGTAAAACAATTCCATTCATTCTGATGAGTTAAATAGAAACTACCATGCTCTCTCTGGCAGTGCACATCTGTTTTGCCTTTCTATTTGAAATTACATCATATGTAAAACCATCAGCTGAATTCAGTAAAACTCTTTCATGTCTTTTTCTTCAGAAACACCTGATCCTTTTAATAAAAGGACTTTGCACTGGGTGCAGCAGATTAGACCGCACAGAAATCATTACTTTCACTGCTATGATGAAGTCCGCCAAGTTGCCTCAAACTGTCAAGACCCTTTCAGATGGTAAGTGTGCTTTCAAGCAATATTTCAATAGTTACGTTACAGGCCACTGTTGTAACGTAATAATTCATGTATTCATAAAGACAGAAAGTGAGCTGATTAGTCAGAGGTGTAAAACATACGTCGACTCACATTAGTAACTAACTAATAAAGTTGTTAAGTTTGCGTTATGATCCTGGAGTTTTGGATTCTCAAATCTAGTGGTCCCATCAAGACCTTTTTAAAAGCATTTTTGAGTCAACTTTATCCAGTGATATTTATGATGTTGGTTCTTTAGTTTCCTGTATCGACTGGTCTGGAACGTTGTTCAGTAGCAGTATCGATATTCATATATTCAGTAGCTGACTTGGCCTCTGAAAAAGTTGATACAAAATAATCATGTGATTTTTATTTAGCTTTTGTGACACAATACTGATCTGCAATGCAACTGTTTGACTTAAACTGTTTGTGTTCTGTTTTTATTAGTGGAAGATCAGAAAGAATTGCCCAGTGCTGTGAACCCAGAGCTTCGACAAAAGGAAGTGCAAATGAACTTCTTCAATCAGCTGACTTCAGTTTTTAACCCTGACCTTACCACCATCTTGGCCTCTCCGTCAGCAGCACACATGCAGGCAAGTTTTATTAACCAACTGTGCATTTCACCCTCCAAAACAAAGGTTGAGCTCTCTAACTACCTACTCTAGTATCAGAACATGACTGCTAAAGCTAACCACAGTGGCCTTGCTAAAATGTTCTATTGATCCCTAACACTAATGCCTGACTCCAGTGATAATCTAACATGCAGCTCAACAAACGTCTGTTCTCTCAGTGTTTTGATAGTTAATTTATTTTCTTGAAATTTCTTTCCCTGTAGGCTGAGAGTGATTGTGATGACCAAACAACAGATCAGGCCATTCAGGCCAAAATGAAAAATGCCTTTGTCTCTCAGAATGTGTCCAGCTTACAGGAACTGGGTGAGTGGCTCTTGGCAATGGAGTGGGACACTATTGGTTTATTTGATAAAATAAATTAGACTTATTCTTTGGATTTGATGGTTACAGAGTGTGGTTCTTTTTCAAGCAGTGCCACTAAACACATGAAAACCTTCAAATCTTCAGTGGTACCCAATTTGATTTATTACTCCATGTAAAGCAGTTTTGTGGCCAAACCATGGGTCCTCTCTATTATGTTTGTGGCACACCATTAATCAGTGAAAAGTCTTTGTCTGAAACTCAAGATTTTTCAGGCTTCAAAAGTTGCTTTGCCAGTGCTGTGAAGTTATATGTGATTGTGTTTATTTATTTATTAATGTTTTGAATTCCCAGTTAATCTTTTCTTTCTTAATTTATCTTTCCAGGTGGGTCTGAGAAGTTGCTACGAGTGTGCCTCAACCTGCCCTACTTTCTACGCTACATCAACCGTTTCCAGGATGCTGTGTCAGCCAACTCCTTCTTTATCATGCCTGCAACTGTGGCTGATGCCACTGCTGTCCGCAATGGGTATGTTTTAGAAAATATGTAATGTTGGGTATGTGTTGAACGTTATTGCTCCAGTACTAATATACCTCAGTGTTTTAATACAAAGGGAGGACTAGACAGGAGATGGGCTGGATGAGAAGTTTCTAATTTCTTTTCAGTACTTAAACACAAACAGATAAACTGACAGAAATAAGGAAACATGATCTGATGTTGAGATGAATTGCATCACAATGCTGTACGTGTAGCGGATGACTAGTCGTTTTCTAACCATGCAGTTTCCTCATATATTTGTGTCTTATACCCATATTCAGATTTCATTCATTGGTGATAGACGTAACCATGGCTTTGGACACACTTTCCCTTCCTGTCCTGGAGCCCTTGACACCAGGGAGATTACTGGATATGACTGTGTTGGCTCTGAGCTGTCTGTATGCTGGTAGGTAATAACTCTGTCTAGGGCTAAATATGGTAACAGAAAATTACACTTCTACACTATCTAATGAATCAAATTGCTTTTGAGAAAGCATGCGAAGATGAAGTAAAGAATAGATCTCATTGATGGGGATGGAGGAGGTTTAATTAGGAAAAGTATACCCTGGAAGAAACAAGAGCCAGTAGCAGTTTACGTTGCATAGCTGGGTCCATTGTGTTGTTTGGTGTTTTAGTTTCTGTTTCCTTAATGCTGTGGATAACTGGCCAAATGTCAGGATTCGGTTCCAGTCCCTAAAAAGCAAAGAGCGAAGACTTCATTCTAGATTAATAATTTTGCAGATTTAACACTCATACGTGAAGAAATCCATTGCAGAGGAAACAGAGATACCAGTTTCTCTACCAACAGTATCCTCAGTGGATAATAATACAATGCAGTCCCCAAAAAAACTGATACACTGAAAAAGTAAATCACATTATGCAATCACAAATCTGGCATGGACTGAACATCACAGATTAATGATACATACCAAAGAATTTTGATATCCAGCCCTAACTGTGCGTTTCCTTACACTGGCTTCCCTGGTGTCAACCATGCTAAACAAGGAACTGTTTCTACCCTCTCAGGTGTGAGTGTAGCCACCTGCATGGCCATTTTGCAGGTAGGTAGTGGCTTGCAGCTCCGCTCTGCCTCCACTGGGACAAAAGAAGAAGACTATGAAAATGATGCAGCCACAATTGTCCAGAAATGTGTGAGTATTCTCATTACAAAAGACTTCCTGCTCACTCACATGTGAGTTTTATAACATAGTTTTACATATTTGTGGGAAAATTTGCCTTCACTATTGGACTGTAGGGGTGATTGTCTCATTTTGAAAGTTGTGTCAAGTCTTTAGAAACAATTGTGTGTTTTTTTTGGATTGAGTTTTCATATTGCTGTGTGTTGTTGTGTAGTCTGACCTAGCCTTTACCAGCCACAGCCAACAATTTGCTGTTAGCTGGAGACGTTTCTTTCTTTTTATTATTTTAGGATGTCATTGTCTAAGGAATGTCATGCCATGTCTTCACATTGTACTATAATAAGATAATTTGGTATAAACATATTATATTAAAAGTCTAATGAAAAGAATATTTATATTTTAACAGCTGGAGATCTATGAAATGATTGGACAAGCCATCAGCAACTCCCGTAGAGCTGGAGGCGAGGTGAGTACCAGGCTGAAGTGCACTGAGGAAACTGCTTAGATATGAATAATATTTTTGTGTGTGTGTGTTCCGCTACTTGACTCCTACTTGCTACATTTTCTGTTTTCCACAGCATTATCAGAACTTTCAGCTGCTGGGAGCCTGGTGCCTTTTAAACAGCCTGTACTTGATTCTTAATCTGAGCCCCACTGCCCTGGCAGATAAAGGGAAAGAGAAGGATCCCCTGGCTGCCCTGCGCGTTCGGGACATTGCTGCCCGTACCAAGGACGGAGCAGGATCACCTAAACTTGGTCCTGGCAAAGGGTAAATGTTAATGTTTATACATAAATGAAAGAAAGAAAATGAATGCATGCAATGTTTGTAGTGTTCATATTGGCTCCTTTTATTTATTTATTTTTTAAGAGAGGGTTATTGTTTTAAAGTAACAGTTATTGTTTTGCATCAGTTCCACACAAGGTAATAGTCTTTTTTTAGGGTTTGTTTGGATCTCACATCCTCCAAAGATGCCAGTGAACTTTGATTTGAGGAAGCACAGTGCTACAGCTGCATCTAAACAAAATAAACAAGCGAGTTGGCCTCTATAATGTCTAGATTTTCAGTAATATCTTTCATTTTATCCATGTGTGGTTTCTGGGTCCATGCCATTTGGTTACATTTCAACATGTCTCATAATATGAGCAGCTGATCAGCACTACTGAGGGCGTGGGGTTGATCATGGAAACAAGAGCGCGCTGTTTCAAAAACTTTCAAAAATAGTTAAATCAATGCAATTTTAAATTCTGTTTTGGCTGGAACAATAAACAGATTTAATTATATATCAGAACAAACAGGCAAACAAGCAAACAAATAACACAGCGTATCTCAGCCAAACAGCATTCTAATCTGCATAATCCTGCAGAGGATGGAGACATTACTATTATTAGTGGTCTTCCCAGAGCTAATCTGCAGGGGGAGAGAGTAACAATATATAGAATTTACATGTACAAAGTATTATGTACAATATATGTAAATACATCCACACATGGCATTTCATTCATAAAAATAAAAACAAAAATACAAGGTCAACTCTCTTCAAATCAAAATGTGCTTTTAAGGCCAGGAGGGAGCATTTTAATTTAGACAGTCAAAGGAATCAAGGAAAGCCATGTAAGAGGACTGCACATCTGTCACTACCCAAAAATTCAAGATATGAAGATCCAACTTTTGTGGAATTTTTCAGTGGTAGAGCCCAGTTTGCAGGTCAAGTACTCCAATAGCATGCATTCCATTATAATATTATGCCAGCTCTTTTTAGATGAGGCCTTATCGCTAGTCTGAGACAAAGTTAAGTTTTTCCTGGCTGAAAAAGTCACTGATCAGATCAGTGATGGTATGAGGCTGAGACCACAGCTATGCAGATTGGTGTCCACAGCGATTTGTGCATACATTATGGACTTTGCCAACTATTTGGCAGCCCAGATGCTCAGTTAGTGAATGAGAAGTGGCAGAATATGCTGGCAGTACTACAGTGTCATAAAAACTTGATTGAAGTGTATTGCAGGGATTGTTGTGGACAAAGTTCATGACTTATTAATGTGTACCACCCTTTTATTTTTCTTTCTGTCTTTCCCCAAGACACCAAGGGTTTGGAGTTCTGTCTGTGATCCTGGCGAACCACTCCATCAAACTCTTGACTTCCCTTTTCCAAGATCTGCAAGTTGAGGCCCTGCACCGGGTAGGTGAAATGGTAATCAACCAATAAACTCTGTCTAGTGTTAGAATTTCCAAACAAAATCTGTAATATCAAAACTGTTGTTCATTAAACACCTAGACATGATTGATGCCAAGGGAGCAAAATGAATGTCCCAATGAATGTCCTCGAGAAGAGAGCTAGTTAATTTCCTTATAGGCCTATAAGGAAAACTGAGGAACCTATAAGGAAAACTGAATACTGAACACCACCATCATAGCCCTTTAAAAATCAGCATCTGCAAGGTTTTGTCCATTGAACTAACTGTACAAAATTTTTGAATTGCAAATAGTTGGCACTTTGATAGATTAAATAAATGAAATGATTGAAATTCTTTTGTTATTACTTTTCCACCTTTATTTGATTTGTTGATGATTTTAGCTCTACTCCAAAGGTTATTCTTAAATATGGAAAATTTACAAAACAAACTTGGAACATCTAAAAAAAAGTCAGTAAACACATGCAAACCTAACCCTGCACAGGGCTGGTACGGGACTATGCATTTCGATGCATCGATGCAAGAAATTAAAAGTCTGGAATTTTAAAATGGGAAATGAGTAGGAACTTTATAAGGTGCTCTTTTTCCTAATCACCTCATTGCCTCACATACAGGCTTGGGCGAGTGATGGACCACCAGCTGAGCTCAACATCATGGCCCAGAGCACCTCCATCCAGAGAGTCCAAAGGCTTATTGACTCTGTGCCCCTGACCAATCTACTCTTCACCCTTCTCTCCACTTCCTACAAAAAGGTATAAGCTTTAGAGAGGGTATTAGGAGATAGAAGATTTTGCCATCTTAATTGCACATTCAGCACAGTTTTGTTTCATTCAGATTGACCATAATCTTAAATACTTATTAAATATGTGTTTACTCGATTCCATTTTTTTTCCTTTTTTGTTTTTATTGAAAAAGTGCTATGTCAACATGATGTGCTGATAATATCAGCAAGCAAGATGTATAACATGCATTTCATTTCCTTACCAGTATTTGACATCCTGTTCAGCTGTTGATGATCTATGGTGTTATGTTGTCATTGCAGTTACAGTATATAAGTGACCAGTTTGGGTTTTAATACACAAGCAAAGGCTATAGCTCTGGTCAAGCAGGCAGATGAATGACTGGCATCTGTCAGCTGTTCACTTGGGCGAAGCCTTGTCTGCTTTTCATTCTAATTAATTCACAAAGTGTGGTCAATATCTCCTGCACTCGTTTAAAAAGTTTTTCTTTCTCAACACAAGGTGTCTGCTCTGCTAAATAAAGACAAAACAAGCCACAATACTGTATGTGTCCAAAACTGCTGTGTCGTGTCCTTTCCCTGCTGTTTGGTGAGGAAGGCAGTGACAGTTTTAGAAGAAAGCAGAATATTATGAACACACCTTAAGCTTTAATCCCTGTTTCCATCAGGCCTGTGTCCTTCAGCGGCAGAGGAAGGGCTCAGTCAGCAGCGATGCCAGCGCCTCCACAGATTCTAACACCTACTATGAGGATGACTTCAGCAGCACAGAAGAGGACAGCAGCCAAGGTACTGCATTTTTCTAGATTCAAATAAATCAGATATATAAACAAGTAAGATCTTTATAATATTATTACAGTTGCTCATGGAAGTAAAATTATGCACCCACATATCTGCAAGGTGCTTTAGGTAAAAGCATCCAGTACATAGCATGTTATATTGTGTTCATATACACAAAATGGGCATTAAACAGTAAACTCTTTTTGCCATTTTCAAAGCATTATTTACTGTTACGTCTTGTCCATAGAAGTGAATCAGTGCACATCTTGCTTTGGGCACCACTTATAAGATGAGATAGGAGGCAGCCTTGTAAGACTTTTTGAGGGATGTGAGTATATTTTGCCCAGCTTGAAAGGACTGTGTCACTTTCAGAAAATTTGCATTGACAAATAACAATTAGTGCTCAACCATTCTTATTTTTCATCCCATTTTGTAAAGAAGCGCTTCAGCAAAATGAACAGTTAATGCGTTTTTAATGTCATAAGTGTTTCCTAAACAAATTGAACAGGTAGCCACGGCACTGTTGAGTTAAACACAGTTAAAACTTCAAACATTGGAGATAAAATGAGGGCTCAGTTTAAAAAGGGAATGAGATTAGAATATATTTTTCTAAGAACCTGAGATAATTCACCGGCTGTATTGATGCATGGCTGGCCATCTTATGAGGTGAATTATAACGATTATTGATGTATCGATGATATATCCCGGGAACATGAATATTTTTAAGTTTAAAGTATTGTTTTGTTTCTTGAAAACATGGCATATTGAGTAAGTTAGTGTCCTCACCAGGCATTTGCCATTTTAGCAAATAGCATATACACAGCCCTTAGTCACCTTAAAGAAATTTGTCAAGTTTTTGGGAGACTGTCCTGTTGATCAGCTTACCTATTAAGTGGAGACGACAAAGACACCACTGTTTCTGGTAGACTGTCTGCTCCAGTGGTCCAAGCTAACACTTTCAAGCTGTACAAAATGATATAAGTGATCAAAAGTGAGAAAATGAAAACTCTGAGCAGATCTAAAGCTAAGTGGTGTTAAGTTACTTTGAATGACATTGGAGGAGATTGGTAAATTAAAACAAAATGTGATTAATTATGTTTTTTTTTAAAGTGCCGTTTACCAGGAATTATTCAGGTAATATCCTGTTGAAAAGTTTCTTCTTTGATTGGACTTGGAGAATAACTTTTTTTCTTTACTTAGGAAGTGAAAGAGAGATGGGTAATGGGAGACTGCATCTAAGTAAAATCACTGCAGAGTAATCAATCGCTATTAACTTGATATTGCATATACCACAGTGTTAGCTTGAAGCACTGGAGTGAAAGATCCAGTGGGAACAATGATTTTTGGTGTCCTAGAGTCATCATTTTGAGTTACACTGCAGTTTGTACACGATTTGTAGGCATCACAACTGCTACCTTTTTGTTGTCTACACTCACCCGGAGGCTCCACCACCAGGACGATGTTTTAGCAAACACAGGATGCCACGTTGATAGGGGCCCTGTTTCATCAGTCAGGGATTATATTTTTTAATGGCAAAATTTACCCGTGGGCCAGTCTCCCAAACACTTTGTGCATTGCTTAAAATATCTTGTTAGTAACAGTCGCAGTTGTCATAAAAATGCTGCAGTGAGCAGTACTAACAAACTCACCCATTTAATGGAAAACTGCAAGCTTTTCACCACAGTGCGAAGCTGTTGGAATCACTAGACTAATATTTAATGTAATACCCTAAAATCTAAAAAAATTAGAAGCCTTAAATCGACAGTGTGAAAATGTGTGCTGAAGGGAGAGCCATATTTGTGCTTGATGTCTGAGCTAGTGCCAGGGCTGAGGCGTGTCATGGACGTACAGAAAATGTGCTGGATAGGACAGGATAACACGGAAATGAGGAATAACTGCAGTGGAGTAAGGCCTGTTGGAAGTCTAGAAACAGGTCAGTGAAATCATGGCAGCTTATGGTAGCAGTGTGAGCAATCAAACGCGTATACATGTACACACACACACACACACACACACACACCAAACTAATTCAAATTTTTGTCCCTTGATCGCACAGTGACAGTGTAGTTGACAGTGTTTACTATTTCAGCAGAGAGAAGACAGGAGAAGACAAGTGCAGCTTGTGTCTCAGGTCAGCAGTTTTCTGTCCTCAGGTCAAAGACTTGGTGTCCACCTCACTGTCCCAGATTTATTTTGTAATTGTATGTCTCACAATTTAGGCTCTGAGCTGTGGCCATATTAGCTTAGAAAATAAGAGAGTCACAGATGAAGAGACTTTGGCAAGACTTGAGTCTGGAAGGTGTTGATTACTGTTGTAATTGACACAGGCTAAATTATAATGTTTGGTCAAAGAGGTTCATCTGTGGCTCAGACTAGTGCAAAGGATAATACCAGTGGTGTTGATAGACGGGTCCTTACTTTTGTCTTGACAGGAATTTAAAGCTCACATTTTTGTTTGCCCATTTTTTCCCAAATCAGTATTATATTCTGATTTGTCATGCCATAGACTTGGACATCTCTCATTATGTCTGAAAATGTTCGTTAAACACACTGTGAAGCTATGTTCACACACAGCATTTTTTTCTCAGCTGCCACCATCTGTGTAAGTCTGGAATCATATGGAAAGCGACTGTTAAATGCTCAGAAAGAAGCTGAAAGGAAGCGTTTAGACCGGTGGAGATTTTTGCGTCAGTTGAAACAAGTTCATATTTTTAGAAAAACACCCAGTGACTTAAAACAGGGTATTTTTTTTCATGACCTGATTGATCAATCATGACAAGAGGCTGGATACAGACCACTGTTATGGTTGCAGTGTGTAGGGATGTCACAAGAACCAATACTCCTGTACCAAGTTCTGCCAATAGTCCAAAAACACGATGGCACCCATTTCTCTGTGGTACCATAGGTACCACAGGTAGCCACAGGCACCAGGTTTTATTTCAGCCAAAAAAACTTGGCACTCTTTTTTTCACGCAGAACAAAATGGTGATAGCTGAGAAAAAAAAGTGCTGTGTGAGAACAGTATGGCCAAGAGCCAAATCTGTGTTTTTTGGTTTTGTTTCTCTGGAGGCGATTCTCTTCCTCAGCCTTAAAAGCTTTAATAAGACACAAGAGCTATTTTTTTCTGGGGAGTTGGAACAGAGAGATTGTAACTAAGTTCTTTTTTTGTGGGTTTTTGAGAACCAGAACATTAGAGTCTCACAATGAGAAAGGTGCTCCTGTCAAGGCAGGAATGATACAGGACTGATGTCAAAAAGCTGGTATTATCCTTGAATACAATACATTCAAATTATGCTTGTGAACCATGGGCTTAAGCACACTATGCTGCGTCTTGCTGTCACTTGAAAGCTATGATTTCCTTATGTTGCATGCAATTGTGAATATCAACTTAAAGTGATATTCTTTAATGACTTAAGGTTACTTCCTGTTTTTCTATTCAAATAAATCTGACTTCGATGCCTCAATTGGCTATGTCGAAGATTTAAGATTACTGTCAGGTCTGTGATTGTTCAGTCATTGTATCTTACTATTGATAAAAGATTTCACTGAGTAACACATACTGAAATGAAATAGAAGTGTTGCTCTCTGAACCTGTAAAATTTGCCAGTCTTATTTATTGGCATGTTTAGCTACATATAGGACCTTCAGATGAAAAATAAATCTTGGACAATGTTCAGATCGCAGAGCAAAGGCGGCGTCTCATTTGACCATTTGAAAATAGTGCAAACACAAAACGAGTAGCTTGACATTGCTTAAGATCCTTCTGTCAGATCAGAACTGTTATTTGTAGTTTATTTTCGCCAGTCTTCCACCACTTCTATTTTCGTGGAAAGTAGGTGTTTGCTATACTCATAGGTAAGAAAGCAGTACTTAAAAATAAATTTCTATTAACTGGGTTTCTGTTCTATACAGATATGATTTTTCAACACTACCTTCACTGTATTGTCTAGAAAACTGGACAGTAAAAATCCTATACGGTTTACATGCATGCATTTCTCATTTGTCTTTATCACTTCAGAATAAGTGAAAAAAAAATCACAATAAATAGGGCCAATGAAATGCAAACACTTGCAATATTTTTTTCTATGCTGCTGCAATTTCTGCATTTTCCAGCACATGGGATACAGTGTTACTATCCCTTGTCTATCCCTTATAATCCAGGTTAATCTTCCCTATAGAGTTTAACAGAATGATGAATTACCATGCAAATGAGTGCCACAGAAAACATCAGGCTATGCTGTCAGAAATCCACAGGACCTTAAGTCAGGCAGCTACCTACTCTAACTTCGTGGGGAGTGAGAGTAGGCAAGTCATTGGAGTTATCACGTTTTAACACAGCTTGTAGTTTGTATCACAGTACTTCAGAGGACGTTAGTTGAGCATTGGTGACAGAGTCCACCTTGAATTATTACACCAAGATCCCATTTCGATAATGACTTTCGGGTTAAACATTGAAATAAACAGATAAGGCACAATTTAATGTTGAAATTTTGCTGTCACAAAAATTTTGAGCCAGCAAAAATTGCATTTGTTTTTAGTTTACAGATCTGTTATCATATCATCAAGAAAGTGAACACAGGGTGAGCTCTGTCACTATTGTTCCACCAGCTGTTTTGAAGGCATTGGAAAATAAACGTGTAAAATAAGTATAGAATAAATGACCTGTACATTTATTTATTCTCAGTGAACTGGAGACAGTGGAAAGTGTGTGTCTCTCTGATAACAACCTGGAAAAGTGTTAATTTTGATGAATTATGCAGTATTTCTTTCCGTGTGCTTCTTTAAGTGGATATTCACCAATAGAACTAAAGTTCAAGTTCACTAGTAATGGTGATGGCAGTCTTTGGCTCTTGTCTCCCAGCTGCACAGCGTTGTATGTAGGTGTCATGAAGTAGTTTGAAGCTTTTGGTAGTTGGCCTGTTCGTGTCACCCCTACCACTCAACAAATCTCATTTAAATCTTGTCATTTCTTACTGTCACTCCAAGGAATTCATATAAATGATTTGTGTGTCATTTCAGATGATGACAGTGAGCCCATTTTGGGGCTTTGGTTTGAAGAGACAATCTCTCCCACCAAAGACAAAGTGGCTCCCCCACCCCCTCCACCTCCCCCACCCCTGGAGACCTCCCCCAGATTGAAGAGCCCCAGCAAGCAGAATCCAAGCGAGAACGGCAACATTTTAGCTGGCCGCAAAGACCCAGAGCTGGTGAAGACTTTCGTGATGCTATCATTTGTGTTTGTGTATATGTGTGTGTGCATGCAATTGACAAAATATAGAAAAAAAAAAGTTGCTCTAAAGTGCATGATGCATAGAGACAGATTTTGACAGTTAAACCACTGGCTGATTGGGGAATACACAGAAGAAGATTGTATGTCCAGAGGTTCAGCTCATATGGGTAGCATTTTGTGTTAGCTTAGCATAAAGACTTGAAGTCTATGGGAGTCGTTAGCCTGGCTCCATCAAAGTGAAAAAATAAACCCCACAGCAACTCTGAAGCTGTTTTATTTACATAGGTTATCAGATTAGAAGATTATATATGTACTTGAGGTACATGTCTCATTTGTTTAAAAAAAAAAAAGAGAGAGAGTTGTTTTCGGAGAGGGTGATTTGTGCTTTAGCTTCCTATACTGATTACAGTTCCACTATCTAACTTCTCCTAAAACGACTCTCTCTTTTTTGTTAATCCTAAGACGTGCATTTCAAATACACGTTACGTTGTTAAAACATTTAGATTCATATTTCCCCAAACACTGAATTCTGGGTTAATATAATGACAGGAAGGTAGAGGTGTGTGTGATGTTGACCGTTTTGTCACTCTTTTTTCTTTTTCTTTTTTTCCCCTCCCCAATAGAAGAGCAACTCTGAATATCTGTCGTTACAGCATATGAAGGTTTTTCAGAAGTAAATGTGAAACAACATTGTAACTCACAGGTGTTTTTTTCCCCCCTCTAGTTCCTCAGTTTAGCCTCCAGCATTCTGAACTTCATCACCACCTCCATGCTAAAGTCCAGAAACAACTTCATCCGCAACTACCTGAGTGTGTCTCTCACAGAGCAGCACATGGCTACACTGGCCAGCATCATCAAAGATGTAGACAAAGATGTCAAAGGTACAGGAAAAAATGTCTGTTACACTGATTATCTCAAGATTTACCGTACTTTTAAGTTTGTTTGGCCTGTTGCATGGAGTTTGGAAATATGGGCCAAGCTACATTTCAGTGGGCTTGTGTGTTACTTATGTGGAATTGGATGTGATCATTACTAGTAGCAATGGCCATGAAGGAGAACGTTGTTTACTTTCATGACCTCTCCTTGTTGGCTTTTAGGCAAGTAGTTATGACCTTTAAACATAACTTGGCTTGATTTTTTTTTTTTTTTTCAGGTTCCTCAGATGAAGTATTCTCTTTAGCTCTGTATCACTTCAACCACACCCTGGTGACATCGGATCTCCCGTCCCCAGCCCTGCAGGTAAGAGCAAAGATAGATTAGTTGTTTCTTTGGAAATACTTCTTAGCACACGATAGCTCACACATTTAAATGAACACATACTTTTGACCAAACATGCCCAAAAGTACTCATGTAGTTAGATACTGTCCATGATACAGTCCATGTTGCATTTGTTATGTTCACTGTGCAGCACAAACTAGGTTAGCATTTCCTCAAAAATTTTGATAAACAGTATGCCAAACTTATACAGTAAACTATTTTGCACTGAACAGCAGTCATCCTTCTCAGTGCATATTAGCAGTTGATTAATGAGATTAATTGTTACAAATGTTCTTGTTTTATGTCACATGCTTTCTCTCCTGTGATTTGCAGAGCACCCTTCTCCAGCAGCTGGGTGTTGCCCCCTTTTCAGAGGGTCCCTGGCCTTTGTACATTCACCCCCAGTCATTGTCAGTCCTCTCCAGACTTCTCCTCATATGGCAGCACAAAGCCAGCCTGCAAGGAGAACCAGACGTGCCTGAGTGTATGAAGGTCTGGGAAAGGTATGGAAACCATTGTGTGCTCATTTTGAGAGGCTTATTTTGTGATCTGTTTTGTACTGTTTTTATTTTTCCCATAATGTTGTCACCACAGCACCATGGGCAGTGTCAGACAAGTGTCAGTCAACTACTATCAGTCAAATCATCTGTCTTTCACCATTTATGTCACTGCCTGAGGAAAAATCTCCTTAAATGTTTTTTTTTTTCTACTACATGTTTTCAGGTGGTTTTGGGACAGTTGTTTGTAAGCTTGCAAGACCATAGATGACTGTGCAGAATTTGTACCTGTTCTTGAACCACATACTAGTTTTATATTTGCACATACCTAATCTTATCTTGTGAATATTCTCTTTCCTTTTTTCCCCTCCATCATTGGTACCTTTGCTGCATGCTCTCACAGGTTTTTGGGAACGTTAAAGCAGCACACTATCCAGGGTTCTGTTCATGGGGAGGACGACCTCAACGTGGAGCATCTCCAGCTCCTGATGCTTCTCTTCCACAACCTGTCTGAACGTGGCCGGCGGTCCGTGCTCACTCAGGTCACCCAGGCCATCACTGAAGTGGCACAGAGCAGAGACTCGCAGCTGAAGGCTGTGCCCCTCAACCTCGCCCGCCTGTTGTTGGTCTTTGACTACCTGCTGCACCATTACTCCAAGGCCCCCTTATACCTTTTTGAACAGGTTGGATGCTCCTTTTCTAATGATGGTTGTCCTGATAGTAAATGAGATTTAGGTTGGCTGTTTTCACTTTTTATCTGTTTTCCAAGTAAAAATTGACCAGAACAATCCAAGGTATCTACACCTGATTTGTAATAAGGCCCATGTGAATATAAAAAAATCTCAACAGTCACTCTCCCATTGAAAGCTTACAAAGCAACTTCTCGTTTTACATCATGATGGTGTTGCATTTTGATTTGACCACCAGGCCTGTGGAATATTATAAACATACAAAGGTAGTGGTATTCCACAAGGAATGTGAAGGAAGGTCTATGAAGGGAGAAAAAAGATATTTAACTACTGAATCAATGTAATCCGTAGGTGCAGTATAACCTTCTCACCCCACCATCTACTGGGCCAAGTTCTGTTCAGGAAGGAGGGAAGCGAAGCACTCTTCCACTCTACTATGGCTTCAAAGAGGTGGAGGAGAACTGGGCCAAACACTGCACAGCAGGTAAGACTGGGACAGGAAATTTACCTTTTACCCACTGGCCATAGTGATGGTTGATTCTGAAATTCTTTAGCTAAACTTACGATTTTACCAACCACATTGATTTTCAGAATAGAATATTTGAGCGATGACTGACTCTCTGCCAGATTACAAGCTTGGGTGGAATGCAGTTCTGAGATACAGAGCATCAAATATTTGACAAATTATGTGGCCAAATTTACCACCTGCTGCCTAGATTTACCAGCACTCAAGTGATGATAGTGGTCATAATCTCTCACATTGAGTTTGTTATATCATCTTATGCCTATGCTTCCGGCACAGCCATTTTCTGAAGAGTGTCAAATATTTGAAGTATTTAATGTGGTTTGCATTCTGATAAAACATAGATTCAGTGCTGATACAAAAAAGGAATTGCACATAAACACAGTTGGCATTACAATTAAAGAAATACCTCTGGATAGAAGCAGTTTAAGGCCAGGCCAAGTTGAGGAAAAATGTTCACACACACATGTAAGGCAGTCAGGTGATATTCACAGCAGGGAGGTCTGGAGCTTTTAATGCGGATTTAAAACCTTGCTTAGAGTTGCAGCAGCACATTTCGCCTATTTTCCTTTTTCCTAATTATGCGGGAAAAAATAAAATAATAAATCTAATGAGAATGACACAATGTCACAGTAATGAGGATGGCACTATTTTTGGAGATGCTCGGTGAAGCACGAATAATATATTTGCATGTGTTTTACTCTTTCTCAGATTCAACCATTCAGCCTAAATTCTACTGCATCTTGTCCCCTGAGACATCTGAAGATGACATCAGCCGACTTGACAGCAAGGTGAGACTTAGACCATGTCCTGTCTTGTATTAAGTACACTTCTGTAATGTATGTCTCCCCATAAGTGTTATTGAGACAGTATATTGCACACATTGAAAGGGTTTAAATTGGTTATTTTTGCACACTTTGTGTATGTGTTTCTTAATTTTGTTTCTACATAAATCTTCTGCCAGGTCTTTCCAAAGCTCTTTAATGGAGCAGTGAAGTATGATGAACTATATTCGTGGCTCATCTCGCTCTTGGCAGCAGGCTCTCAGTTTGACACAGCAAGGAGACAGGAGAACAAACCCATCACACCCATGGTGAGTGAACGAAGTTGCTTCAACAATTTAGACAGTTATTTTGCATGAAGCATTTTTGATGTGTAATAATAATAAATCAGTTATAATAAAACTTTTTAAAATGCTTCGCAGGAAGGTATGAAGGTATGAAAGGTTTAAATCAGAAGACAAAATTGGCAAAATGTCATCCCAAGCATTTTGGAGATATTATTTTACACTTTCAATCGGCAGAATTTCACCACTGTTCAGAGTAGAGAAGATCTGTGCTCGTTTTCTATTTAAAAATCTTTTTTTCAACAGTTTTTCCTCAGAGCTTATTAATATAACTCTCACTTCTGAAAGTCTTGACACCTTATTGAAATAGCTTCCAGCTTGTTACTAGAGCATGTGTTGTGAAGAGTCTGTTTATAACACACAGCATGAAGTGTGAAACTTGGATTCGAATGGTGTGGGAGAGACAGCTGAATAAAGTGTCTGGTAGTAAGAAGTGACATCCAAAATCTGCATCTGCTTAATGACTTTGTGTATTTATTGTCCAACACAGGAGGCCTGCTCCCTTCAGTATTACTTCCTGGTGCTGTGGAGGATCTTGGGCGTTCTTCCACCATCCAAAGCCTACATGGAGCAGCTGAAGATGGGCTGCAGTGACCCAACTGAGAGCGACATCCTACACACACTGCGATGGTCCTCACGTTTCCGTGTGTCCACCTACGTGAACTGGATCAAGGTCTGTCACTGTTTGCATGGACAGATGGCTGTGCACTTAAAATGCTATTTTTTTTAGAACAGATAATGAATTTGTTTTTAAAAACTAATACAGATCATCAGTTTTAGGTTTGACTTTGTGTCATGTCTACTATTATACTACTATATATTTGCATTTTAGGAATGCTTTATTGAAAACTTTACTATTTTGAAATAATTGACTTACAGAAATTTCATCAATCAGTGCTATCTCAGGTGAAATTTATTTTGATGTGTGACTATGTTGTGTCATCGTTGGCAGGAACACTTGGTGAAGCAGGGAATGAAAGCAGATCAAGCAGCCTCTCTGGTTGAGACGACAGCCGCTAAATGCAGCACTGTTAAGTACGACGTGGAGCTAGCAGAGGATTACATTGCCAGACAGGTAATGACAATGGGGGAGTCAGCGGTGAAGCTGTCTGTATAGGCGCGTAGTTGTTTGAACACAACACTCACTTTTTTTAATACTGGTTTCCGTTGCAGATTTCTGCCTTTTCCAGCGTGGACCCGAATGCGATCCTGCCACTTCACCAGGTGCCCTCCCTCCAAGCCATCTACACACTGGATGCTGTGATTTCTAAAGTGCAGGTTTCTCTAGATGAGCATTTGTCAAAGGTTGCTATTGAGGCGGACACCCACAAGTCATCTGAGATCACCAAGAACCTACTGCCTGCCACACTACAGCTCATTGATGTTTACACTGCTTTCACAAGGTGAGATCGGGAATTCCCACCATCCCAAACTCTGTTTTTCAACACGGAAGTCAGTAAAAGTAGGCCTGGCTCATTTATTACATAGCATTCTGAATACAAATATGTTATTATTTTATCTTAAGCATTTGGGCATTATTTTTGTATGTAGCCTAATAAACTACTTAATATTAAGAGGCTTTTTCATTTAAAATGTAATAAACACAAACTGCGAAGTGATTAAAATCAAACTTGTGTCGATCAGGTCTTACCTACTGATGAGCCTTCCAGAAGAAGGAGAGAACAAGTTGACTGAAGCCAAGCTCCAAGGTTATGCAGCAGTGCTCTCGATTGGTTCCACACGCTGCAAAGCCAACATGCTGGGTATGTGGTGGAGTTACCCAAGAACTAACTTTTTAAAAATCACTTTGCACAGTTAAGAAGCAAAAGTTTTCCTATCTCCTCTTTGCTGGTGTGATTATTTATGTTTTTTGTGGTCAGGCACATGAATATTTTTTGATGTGAACTTTTATTTTTTGATATAATTTCACAGGCCATAGTGTTATGCAGAACTTGCCATCGGCTGTGCAGACAATATGTGAGACTTGGAACAACATCCACACCAATGAATTTCCCAACATTGGCTCATGGGTACGTGAGTAAAGTAGATTCCTATGTTTGAGTTTATCCATCTCTCTAAAAACCTTTTTAGGGAGAGTAGGTAGTCTATTGACTTTTTAAAATATTTATATTGTTTTATTGTGTTTTATTTCTCAGCGAAATGCATTTGCCAATGACACCATTCCATCAGAGAGCTACATCAGTGCCATCCAAGCGGCTCACCTGGGCACACTGAGCTGCCAGTCCCTGGCCCTGGCCTCCTCTCTCAAACACATCCTTTTGTCTTTGGTTCGTCTCACTGGAGACCTCATTGTGTAAGTGCCTGTTCAGTCCCTATTCAAATATGGACCTTTTATCATGTGACCAGTGATGTGTGAGGAAAAGGATGAACTTCACAAATAAGCTCTTAGATTGGCTTCAAGCTTTGATAATATTATTACAAGAATATTGGTAGTGGTTATTTCTGAAATATTCAGTGTATTGCAGCCAACATTTCTGAGATGACCCTAACTCACTTAATTGTCTCACTAAAATTGTTTTTGAAAGCACTGACATGCACTGTTGTAAACTAAACAAACACTTGATGCAGAAGTTAAATGCTTGCAGTATTTTTGCTGCACAGTGGTAACTTTACAGAAAACTTTTACCAAACACAGTCTTTCATAATCTTAGTTGACTGTCTGTGTACCTGGCAGCTTCAGGTAATATTGTCTGATCTCTCCAACCTCAGCACAGAGGAGCTGAATCCCTCGCAGGTTGTGCGCACTCTGCTGCCGCTCCTCCTGGAGAGCAGCACGGAGAGTGTGGCAGAGATCAGCAGCACCTCGCTGGAGCGGATCCTTGGCCCATCAGAGTCAGACGCCTTCCTTGCTCGCATCTACGAGCGGCTGGTGACTGGTTGCTACAACATCATTGCCAACCACTCAGACCCAAATAGGTATGACATGTCTAAATACTGTCTTATATTTTATTAAGCCCCGTAGAGAAATTCTCTTATTGCTTTGCCTCCTCCACATAGATGTCAGAATGCAAGGTTAGCTACATAACAACACCCACAATCTGGTAGAGAATTAGTGCTTTGTTTAAGGACACGTCAACAATGGGAATGCATTTTCTTTTACTCTGAAGATTCACGATTGTGACTCAAAAGTGCTGAGAAAATTTAGAACCACTGTGTTTACGAGGGTGATGATATAATTTCAAAATATATGTGGTTGTTAATCTGAGAAAGGCCAATAGATTTAGTAAAATCAGATGTAAAATTTTGCTGTGATGGCTGATGAGTCTTACCGAGCTTTTTGAAGTATGCATTCAGTGTGTATTGTTTGACCTCATTTTAGTGGTTTGGATGAGTCTGTACTTGAGGAATGCCTTCAGTACCTTGAAAAACAGCTTGAGAGCAGCCAAGTCCGCAAGGCCATGGAAGAGTTCTTCTCCTTCAGGTAAATACCCATGTGACATAACACACTACATTGTAGTACATCTGACTCAGCCACATCATTTGATCTGTGCTCCCTTTTCTCCTCAGTGGTGAGCTTGTCCAAATTATGATGGCAACTGCCAATGAAAACCTGTCAGCAAAGTTCTGCAACAGAGTGCTGAAATTCTTCACCAAGCTTTTCCAGCTCAGTAAGTTTACCGTTATCAAAACTATGTTAGATTATTTAATCCCTGTTTAATTTTGTTTAAAAGTCAAGATAGTTTTTTAACAAGCCTTTTTTATGATAAGGTATCTTGTTTAAAGGGATAACTTTCCCTCCCCATTGGTTCAATTGCACTGAGACTTGCTCATTAAGCTCATCCAGTAACATCAACATGATGTTGTCATCCCCAGCGGAGAAGAGTCCAAACCCCAGCCTGCTGTGTCTGTGCGGATCTCTGGCTCAGCTGGCTTGTGTGGAGCCTTCACGTCTGCAGTCTTGGCTGACACGCATGACAGCCTCCCCACCAAAGGACTCGGAGCAGCTGGAGATAGTGCAGGAGAATCGACAGCTCCTGCAGCTGCTCACCACTCATATTGTACGTGACAACAGCCAGGTGGGTGAGGGAGTGTGCACAGTCCTCCTCAGCACACTCATTCCCATGGCAACGGACATGCTGGCCAACGGCGATGGGACAGGCTTTCCTGAGCTCATGGTTATCATGGCCACACTAGCCAGTGCTGGCCAAGGGGCTGGCCACCTGCAGCTGCACAGGGCAGCCATCGACTGGCTGACTAGATGGTAAGAAATCAGGGTCTTGTTTCACAGACATGACTTACATCAGCTCAGGGAACTGCATAAGACATTCTCATCAACTGTGCCAATAGAAAGTTATCAGATAAACTGCTTGGTGAGAGGACATTCACGTTCATCAATTTGTGTAGAAGAAACAAGAAATGTTGTGTATTTTGTGAGCTATCCCTTTTATCATTATCAACCAGTAGTAGGGTCCCAAATTGCTTAATATTTATCAGAAAACTACTGTTGTTTTTTATGCAGCAAGAAGTATTTGACACAGAAGAATGTTGTGGAAAAAGTGAGCACAAATTTGACCCAGGGCAAGGTAAGTTTTCATTGCATCACTGTTTTAACCTTTTACAGAGCTTCTCACAGTTCACATTCTTTTCACTGATCCAGGTTTCGTGGCCCATTTAACCTTGGATTAAGATGACTCTTAATGCTGGTCTATCAAATGTGTTTTTACAGGAGAGCTATGATATCATGCATGTTTGTTGGTGTAGCATGAAATCCAAAAATTACATAGGCTAATAAAGTATGTAGAAAACATTAGGTGTGTCTCTATGATTAATTTGGCAAGGGACAGGGTAGCACAATTTATTACACTTGTGCTGCTGTAGTTTGGGAAAAGTCCAAAAACTAGGCCAAGGAAGTGCCGAGTGAAAAACCTAATTGTGTTTTCTCTCCACCTGAGTGAAGTGATTGTATTTGTGCACCTTGTCCTTGTCTTCAGCACGCCAACATGCTTGAGTGCTCATGCCACATCATCTCCTATCTGGCGGATGTGATGAACGCTCTGAGGCAGAGCAGCGGCCAGGGCTCCTCAGCGCTTCTCATGGAGGGAGAGGAAAAAGCTATGGAAGTGGACTCAGACTGGGTGGAGGAGCTTGCTGTGGAAGAGGACGATTCCCAGGCAGAAGACTCTGTGAGGACCCCTCTCCCAATATCTGTTTGTTTACAAAAGGGGCTGGTGATTCTATCATGCGAGGCATATTGACATAAATGTAAAACTTTGCAACTGTGGGATGTAAAGAAAAATATAAGGTCCCTATAAACAATTTTTTATCTTGCCTGGAAATTGGGTTTAGCCCTCATATGGGGATTAATCTCGAGTCAAAGAGACATTCTACATGTTTTCATTATGTACACCAAATTATCACACAGTGAAACAAAGCTGAGTGATTGGTCCCAGGCAACAGAAAAACCATTGTGAACCAGTTGCAGACCACTGACTCCAGAAAGCTCTTGTTGTTGTCTCCATTTAGCTTAATGGTTGAACATCTACCCCCTCTGTCCCTGTTTGCTAGTCAAACCCATTTATAAAGCAGTTCAGTGCTTTGCAAAAAACAACATGAAAAAACTGTCCCGTGTCCCTCTGCACTGCACTTTTTAGCAGAGCAGTGAGGCTATAAAATTTAATACTAAAATGGACGGGAATAACACTGAGTCGTACCCCCCAATGATTTCCCAGGGGAATGGGGAACCATTTTAATCTAGATACCAGCAAATGTGTCATTTTCCTACTGATTTCCCTGTAGAGTTCACTAGGAACATTAGCAGAGAGACAAAACCATTGAAATGATTGTTATTCAAGTCAGTCTTGTACTTCTGTAGCAGGAACATAATGATTCCAGTCTTGTTAGATAACCTGTTTTTATAAATTTAGGAGATTTTGTACTGTATGCTGCACCAGCAAAATTCAAGACAATCACAGCTGGGTTCCTTCAAACAACATTGCTTAAAGGGCTGAAAACTGTAAATAACATATAAAATGCTCCAGCACTTGATTTTTGCTTATAGTTCAAATTTACAGTAAATGGCATTAATAGTTAATCAGTTCTCAGTTACATTAATGTCAGTTAAATTGGAAAGTCCATCATGAATATGTTTGTGTTTGCTTGGCAGGATGAAGACTCCCTTTGTAATAAACTCTGCACCTTCACCATCACTCAGAAGGAGTTCATGAACCAGCACTGGTAAAAGAAGTGTCTCCTTCCTCACAATCTCTTTCCTTCATTTTTATTTATTTATTTTCATTATATTCACACTTCATGCTTAGGTGACCACAGAGATGTCTGTGCTCAAATTAGGAGGCTATTATATATGAAAATTGTTCTATAGACAGGAAAAATTTTGTGCAGTGCTATTGTGCTAGGAAAGAAAGAGGCTTGTCAGCAGTGTTAACTAAGGATGTGCTCATATTGTTTTGTATTTTCTGTGAGAAAATACTGTCTCAGCCATGTTTTCTGCTGATGATTTATGTGTCGCAGACTTTATTTCCACACTAGCATCAGTCACTGTATTCAGCTGGTGATGACGAGAAGCTTTTTTTTGGTTGCAAATGATTACATTTACAACTACTTTAGATGTTGAGAGTTTTTTTTTTTTTTTTTTTTTTTGGAAAATACTGTGTTTGCAAAAAGTCGGATTTGCTATTCTGCTGTCTTTTATTGCATTACTTCTCTGCCCATTTTTAATTTTTTTAAACCACTCATATTTTTTCCCCAGACCTGAAGACATCTAATGCACCTGAAACTTTGTGAAAGTGCAGCTTTGCACCTATCACTTTGTAAAATCAAAACTGGAGACAGTTATCAGGCATCCTCAAAGTTGTGTTGGCTAAACATATTTCATTTCTTGAAAAAAAAAAAAAAAACAATCTGCATGGAAACACTGCAGTGTGATTATATTTTTCCACCTCTGTCATCTGCACTAAAGGAGACATGGAAGTGAGATCTGTTGGATTTAACTGTTGGCATAAGAAAATGCCACACATTTTCTGATAGTGGATGTCTCCAAACTGTGTTTAGAGTGATGTAGGTGGTGTGTCACTGGTTTGTCTGTCACTGCTAACAGCTGATCCACTAGCTCAGTCTCGCCTTGGTCCTCTCATTCCACAGGTACCACTGTCACACCTGTAAGATGGTGGATGGGGTAGGTGTGTGCACAGTGTGCGCCAAGGTCTGTCACAAAGACCATGAGATCTCCTATGCCAAATACGGCTCTTTCTTCTGTGACTGCGGTGCCAAGGAGGATGGCAGCTGCCAGGTGAGACCGAATACCTCAGGTCATCATGGGAAGAGAACAACAGCGGTAACTTTGGCTTGCAAATCATTCCCCCATTGACCTCCATCCAATCATTTCATTTGGTCAGGGTTCTAGCTAGCCCACGCATATGGCCGGAAATGAGAGAATTCATGTTGACTGTCTGTTGTGAACATTTTATGTAATGAAATGGCCAGCTTTCCCAGTTAATCTTATATGAATTTAAAGATTTGTCAGTATGTGCATGTGATGCTAACAAACCAACATCAGCTGAACTTATCCTTTGACCTGTAGCTAAGCTTTTAATCTAATTCAAGTGTGATAGGGCAAAATCTGCATCTGTCTTTGTGTTTCTGACAGTGACTGAATGTTTTCAGTTATGTTTACTGTGTATGGTCAACAGCATTTTAGATAACATAAGTGAATATATGTGGCACTGGCTCTGCTCTCAGCTTTTTCCCCCATGTAGGAATGTCAAAATAATACCGCCATGTTGAGATCACTTCTGTTTTGATTTGGTGATGAGTGTAATTCATAGTGTTGTGCATTTTGCATCAAAAATATACACAATATCACTTGAGCTGTATTTTACACAGAGTAAACAGTGGAAATATATGACAGTGGCATGCAGTAAATTCAAGAGTGATCACAGTTATTATTTATTCTGATGCTGTTCAAGGAAGAGGAAATCCATAGTCATTTGCCGTCAGAGGCAGTTTGGATAAAATGTATCCCCATTCAACAAAATCCCTCTGACCATCCATTTGACTAACTGCATGCTTCACAAATCAGAAGAGCAAGTAAAATGAAAACAGAACTAGGGTCTCTTATCATAAATTAGCAACAAAAAAGCAGGCTGAGAGGATGACCACTTGTGAAAAACTTGTTTGATGTACTGCTGAATAGTGGCATGAAATGTATGTGCAAATCTACAGTGTTCTCACTGCCCTGCTGTGTGTTCTATCATCTCCAGGCCTTGGTCAAGCGCAGCCCCAGCAGTGGCATGGGCTCCACGCTCAAAGAGTCTTCAGCCTTCCAGAGTGAGCTGCGTATGCCTGAGAGCGCCATCCGCCACCAGAACGCCTCGCCCTCAGACAAGGGGAAGGTCACCATCTGTGATGGCAAGCCTGGAGATGAGGACAGACCCAAGAAGAGCAGCGTTTGCAAGAGCATTGAGGGCTGCCAGGAAGAACTGCTGGCACAAGTGGTAAGGGTTGTTAGAGTCTGCTGCGGGTTTTGTCTGATTTATACCTGTCTCTGTTAGCCTCACAGATCCGTGTTAACTGAAAAGCTTGTCTCAAGCAGTGATGCACTTCCATGTCTACTTTTATAACTTGTGCTTTTGACTCTCCTTCTTCATTTTAGCTGGGGTCATCCACTGCAGCGGTCATACTGGAGATGCTCATTTTTCTCATGGATGCCATCCAGACCAACTTCCAGCAGGCATCAGCTGTGGGAAGCAGCAGCCGCGCCCAGCAAGCCCTCAATGAATTACATACTCAAGACAAAAGTGTGGAGATGACTGACCAGTTAATGGTATGACCAGTAGATTTTGTCCACCCAGTTCAGTTTTTTTCTTTTCTTTTTTCCCCTCTCTTCATAGTTGGCATTTTGACTATTATGTTTAGTTGTATAACAAGTAAACATCTTCTGCCTGCTTAGTAATGTAACACAAATGGCTGTTGGCCATTTGGAATTAACAGTCATGAAAAATATATGTGACACTTGTATTCAAATGTTTTAGAAATGGTTTACCTTAAATGGTTCAATCTCCTGTTTACCTGTGATTCTGTCCTTCAGGTTCCCACTCTCGGCTCCCAGGAAGGTGCCTTTGAGAATGTGCGGATGAACTACAGCGGGGACCAGGGGCAAACCATCCGTCAACTCATCAGCGCCCATGTCCTGCGCCGTGTTGCCATGTGTGTGCTGTCCTCACCTCACGGTCGCCGTCAGCACCTTGCAGTCAGCCATGAGAAGGGCAAGGTGTGTTGTGCCTGTCAAAACTTCTCACAGGAGTTAATTGGGTTGTTTATTAAGGGGGCTGTATGCTAGAGAGAAAACAGCATCACAGCCTTATATCCACCAAAAATCACATTCTGTTGTTTTCTGGTCTCTATCTACTCCACTCATTGTGGAGCAGTGCATCCCCAGTGAAGCTCTCGCTCTCAGGACAGGGTAGGAGTTAATGAACCAAACTTTATTATTACTTTAAGTTAGCTGTGTGGGGACTTTTTGAATTCATCAAAAATGAGTGTGGGTTTCCAAATAAGATGTTTTTTTGCTCAGATTGTAATTGCACCTTCAAAATGTCAAACCACTGCAGACTGACTGACACCGAAGCTGCACTTATGCCAGTTAATCCCACGTAAATAATGTAAAGCTTGCATTTTATCTTAATAGCTGTATGACATATAGTGTGGCATGCAGTTAAATAATAGTGTAAGTCAAGCATCAGTATTGGTGTCCAGACCCTTATCAGGATCACTGGATTGACAGTGTTAGGACTCAATACAAAGATACCTACTTTTAATGTTTCTTTCAGAGCAAAGTTTAACAACAGATAATTGATTTTACATTTTCTGTCATTACCATTATTATAATCATAGTAGTTCCAATTTTACTACTTGACTACAGTTTGAGTTCCAAATCCAGTTTACAGTGTCTCACCATTTGAAGACCCCTAACTCTTTTCCTTCCCATTTTTCCTTCCCACTCAACAGATAACTGTTCTGCAGTTATCTGCCCTCCTGAAGCAGGCTGATTCAAGCAAGAGGAAGCTGACACTGACTCGCCTGGCCTCTGCACCCGTCCCCTTCACCGTCCTCAGTCTCACAGGCAACCCTTGCAATGAAGATTACCTGGCTGTGTGTGGCCTCAAGGTCAGAAAACCTGCTTATGTGGAGTTCTGTCACAACCTGAATCATTGTCTCCAGTCAGGACTATGGACTAACTTCACACATAGGCAATGTAATTTGACTGTCTCTATGTGACTTCCTCCTCCTTTCCCAGGACTGCCATGTACTGACTTTCAGCAGCACAGGCTCTGTGTCTGACCACCTGGTGTTACATCCACAACTGGCCACTGGCAACTTCATCATCAAAGCGATCTGGCTACCAGGCTCTCAGACTGAACTTGCGATCATCACTGCTGATTTTGTCAAGGTGTGTATTATTAAATGAAGGGTTATCCTTCTGACTTGGTGGCACCAAAGCACACACTGTGTACTTGCCATGTCTTTTAGCATTGGCTTTTGCTGCACACAACCACCAATCAGTGTATTTTGGTGGAAGGAAATTGTGGGGGTAAAATATCAATCAATTCTTGAAGTTGAACTTTAAAAAAAAAAAAAAAACATTTTGCTTGGTGGATTATGTATGTCTGCTTGAAAGGGGCATCGTAATAACAGGACAGTTCGGGAAAGACCTTCAGTCATATTTAAGCATGTGTATTTTCTGATAATCAAGGTGTCATTAAGTTGCCAAATTTTGAAATGGGATTTGGCCCAATTTTCTCTTCATACAAAGGAATAATCCTGCTATGAGACAAGCAGTATACATATATATATATTTTTTTGATGAGATATATTCTCTCTTGCTGATTCTCCTCTGTTGTCCGCCTCTGCAAGTGCAAATCAGCACCATCAGAAGTCTTTGGCAGCACGTCTGATGCGAGTTCATTCCAAACATTTCAGCCGTTTTCATGGTTGTCTGTGTTAAAGTGTTGTTATGTTAAGCGATATGTCGAGAGTAATTTGTCTCACTATCAGCCAGACAGTCAGCTGAGGTGAATTTCTGCCCCTCCCCAGTCACTGACCCAGTTGTTGATTCTGCAGTTCAGCTGTGGAGAACTTTCTTTGTTGACTGATGAGACCAGACCAAATCATATTTTTTTGTGCCAGCCTAATTGTAGACTAAATAAATTATGTTCATCTCTGTTAACTTAAAGTTGTAGTGGATACTGGAGAGTGTATTTTTATGTGATATTTGACAGTAATTTGGGGATTTTTTCCATTGGTTTTCAAAGGGAAGTTTTCTCTTGGTGTGTATTAACAAAATATTGGTTTAAACTGTCAAAAGAGTGACATGTTGGTTTGTAGAGGCTCACAACTAGCAAGCATGGAATAATAATAATAATAATAATGAGGAGAATTCCAACTACATATTCTGTTTGATTGGTGCCTTTTTGGGTACCAAAAACTGTCTTACATACAAGTTACTGTAACTAGCACTAAGCTAGGTCTTGGTTGCTTAAAAAACACTATTACTTTTTCATTCTTTCATTCATTATCCCTCTATTCAAACAGATTTATGACTTATCGGTGGATGCCCTCAGTCCCATGTACTACTTCCTGCTGCCGAGTTCCAAGATCCGCGACGCTACTTTCCTTTTCAACGAAGAAGGGAAGAACATTATCGTCATCATGTCCTCAGCAGGTTACATGTACACCCAGGTCATGGATGAATCAAGCAGCGCGCAGCATGGACCTTTCTATGTCACCAATGTTTTAGAGATCAACCATGAAGACCTGAAGGCAAGTCACCTGCAAAGTAACACACACACACACACACACACACACACACACGCATAGTACAGAAATCTGTATTGAGTTATATTTTTTTTGTGTGACTACAGGATAGCAATGGTCAGGTAGCTGGAGGTGGTGTGTCGGTCTACTACTCCCATGTGCTGCAGATGCTGTTCTTCAGCTACAGCCAGGGCAAGTCCTTCGCTGCCACAGTCAGCCGCAGCACCACTGATGTGCAGAGGCTTTTCACCATCAACATCAAAGGGTAATTACTTCTTCAGCAACCATTCGCCACAATGCCACTGCACAGGCTCTGGGAAATGAAATAAGCAACTCTGTCTCTGTCTTCCTCCTGCCTTTCTTTAGCTCTAATGGTGGCAGCAGCAAGATGTCTCCTGCTCTGTGCCAGTGGTCCGAGGTGATGAACCACCCAGGCCTGGTGTGCTGTGTGCAGCAGACGACTGGCATACCGCTGGTCATCATGGTCAAGCCAGACACCTTCCTCATCCAAGAGATCAAAACTCTGCCAGCCAAGGCAAAGGTAAGAACCACTCACTGCAGTGACATGTAACAGTCACTGGCATAAAAACAAAACATTAACTTGGAACATAAATTTTAGACCCATATATTAATTTCTCGATGAAAATCACAACACACTGGGCTGATTTAAATGTTATTTCATAGCGATAACACTCTTTTTTCCTCAGATTCAAGACATGGTGGCTATCCGCCACACTGCCAGCAATGAGCAGCAGCGTACCACCATGATTCTGCTCTGTGAGGACGGTAGCCTGCGCATTTACATGGCCAATGTAGACAACACCTCCTACTGGCTCCAGCCCTCGCTGCAGCCGAGCTGCGGCATCAGCATCATGAAGCCAGTCCGCAAACGCAAGGCTGCTGCAACCAGTGAGTTGAAGAGCAGGAAACTTATTTTCATTTTTAGATGTGAAGCAACTCACAGACCTGGAAGCATGTCCAAGTTAGACATGCTGTCATTAAGCCCTCTAACTCAGCATCATAATGTGGACAGATGTTGAACTTATATAGTTTGTAGTGATGCAGTGAACAACAGAGCATATAATCACTTTCTTTCAGACAAATGGCTGTTGAGTTTTGCTGTGTATAAAGTGTAATGACTTTGCTTCTAGCTACCCGGACCTCCAGTCAGGTGACATTCCCTGTGGACTTCTTTGAGCACAACCAGCAGCTGACAGAGGTGGAGTTTGGGGGCAACGACTTGCTGCAGGTCTACAATGGACAGCAGATCAAACACAGACTGAACTCCACTGGGATGTATGTGGCCAACACAAAGGTAGGAACATTTTAACAGAGTCATCATGTGTCAGCAAAAACTCAAAAGATAATTTTGATATTTTCTGAGCTAATATATTGTCTTTGTTCTTGAATGTATTCGTTTTATTGTAAGGGTGTTTTTAAAGATGTTTTTTTAAGGAAAAGTTATTATTATATGACGTATTTTTCATAAGACCTTAAAAAGAAATAAAGGTATAATTTTGAATATCAACAATAATAAAAAAAAATAGCACCATTGTGCATACAACCCATCCTCCTTTTTAACCATGTGATGTTGGTAGTTTTTTAATTGCTGTGACAAGGTTCAGCAGTATTGAGTGATGTTTTGTGCATCTAATTCTTTTAAAAAATTAAACTATGTTTTAGCATCCATAGTCTTGCACTTTAATATACATTGTGTATATTTACAACCACTTGCCAACATATGATGGCACTGCAATGCTCACTGTATAAAATGTTGCCCTAACACTGACAAGGTAAAGGAATTTATTCACAGAGCCTAGGGCCACACATGCAAAAAAATGCAATTTTTAATGTCATTGTAAGACTCCACCAAATGAGTTGTGTCATGAAAATGAGGGTTTGCTCCCCGAATTGATGGCACTGTTTCTGCCCGTGTTTGGTCTTATCTCTGGTTGTTTCCTCCTAGCCTGGTGGGTTCACTGTGGAAGCGGTCAACAACAACAACTCCATGGTGATGACAGGCATGCGGGTGCAGGTGGGCACTCAGGCCATTGAGAGGGCTCCGTCCTACCTGGAGATCTTCGGACGCACCATGCAAATAAACCTGACTCGAGCCCGCTGGTTTGACCTTCCCTTCACCAGAGAGGAGGCCCTACAAGCTGACAAGAAGCTGTCCATCTTTAGTAAGAACATTATGATGTCTGGCCATGTATTGTGCATGTACATTCCTGTAAAGCAAAGGAAAACACTAGTTGATTTGAAATTACTGCTGATTCCAACAATTATTACCGATTTGTCTAGCTGTCATATCTTTTACAGGACATAGATGGTAAAAAAGGGGCATACTGTTGGGAGTCTGTTTCTTTTGTGTCTCCTGTCTCTTGTCTGTCCAACTTTTCAATGCCTGTGTTCTTGACATATGTCTAAACTATTGTCACAGTGTAACAAAACCATCTCTGTTTCAGATATTTGTGTTTTTGAACATCTTCCAATGTGTGTAATCCTCTGGTCCTTTTTTTTTTTTTCCTTAAGTTGGGGCTTCCGTTGACCCGGCAGGAGTCACTATGCTCGACTCGATCAAGATCTATGGGAAAACCAAGGAGCAGTTTGGCTGGCCTGAGGATCCACCGGAGGACTTCTCCTCTGCTTCTGTGAACAACGTTTGCAGCCCCAACCTCAACCAGGGCAACGGCACAGCCGATGGAGACATAACCACCCCCACCACCACCAGTGGCAGCGTGCTCGAGAGGTACGGGTTGTCGACTTAAAGGGTCATGGGGTCAACACAGACTCTTAGCAGCCACAGCCACTACCAGTTCAGTTAACTAACTCAAATTTTTATGTAATGTATCAGCAGGCAGAGCATTTCTTAGACTTTCCAGTGAGCCAGTTTATGCCTGTCATATGCTAGACTTCCTCATATCCAGACTTGCAAATGTTAGTTTAATCAGGATTAGATTGTAAGTGTTGCTATAGAGACGAAGGACATACCAGGCTAAAATTGGGAACTGAAATGATACTGATATGATACTGAAATATGATACCAAAAGGCATGCATAATATTTGAGTTTCTACCTTCACCTGATGTTAGAGGGATTGTGGTCACAAATGAATGTCATATCTTTATGCTCAGTAAAATTAATTGATCATGATTGTAATGGTTAATAGCTGAAATATAAAATTTGTTACTCAAGTGTCACATTGAAAGTTTTATCAGTGCATCTCTACTCTTGATGAATCATTAAGCATTGTAGCAGTGTAGCAAGAGAGTTGAGGATGAGCCCATAGCAGTAATGGTGGTGGTGGTGGTCGGGCTCTCTGTGTCTTTTAGATTAGTGTTTAGTGCATGGCTATCCTGATGTCATCTTTTCTTGCATGCTTCTCTTCTGTTCAACTGAATCATTTACTTTCACTTGTTTCTTTCTGTGATCCTCACACTTTTTTGTTCTTTTTCTTTTGCTCCCAAAAATACAATAAAAAGTTGTGAAACTGAGTCCTTATCAACATTGGACCGGTTAGTAACTGCCCTTTCTCTGCTTGTTTGTACGGTTTTGTGCATGTGTGCCAGTTTGTGTGTCTTTGCCTGAGACTGTGAACATGCCATGTGCCATCTCCACACTTCTTAAAACAGCATATATTTCATCTTTTTTTTTCTTGACAATCATTTATTCTTGCATTTGATGTTTTTTTCTTTTGCATTTAGATTAGCAGAGAATGCAACAGGTTGAGATTTGCTCTTATTTTTTTGCTTGTTTGGTTTACTTAAGGAAAAGTCTACAGTAAAAGCAGTGCTGATCCTCATTCTCACTTTCAGGTTGGTGGTCAGCTCCCTTGAAGCTTTGGAAAGCTGTTTTGCTGTGGGCTCCTCAACTGAAAAGGTAGATTCAGATGAAAATGTACTTTTTCATAGTCTTAAATTGAATGATACATCTTGAAGTAAATTCTCATGTCAAACTAATTGAAGATTTTTTGTTGGAGCAATGTTAACTGTGCCTGTCAATATGTCTAGGAGAAGAACAAGGCTGCAGCGCTGGAGTTGGCTACTCTCCTCCTGTCCATGCCAACCCCCGCAGGTGTGCAGCAGCAGACCAAGGGGCTTCTGGCCAGCCTGCACACCAGTCGCACTGCCTACCACAACCACAAGGTACAAAAATATCCTGTGTTTTAGAACAGGCCAAACACAAACCTCCTTGTGCACTTGTTAGCGGAAGAAATTCCAGGGTTTCTGCAGCACTTGACAGGTTAAATAAACTCAAAATCATGGGATCTTCCATTAGTTTGGTGACCACCAAAGCCAGCTGATCCAATGTTGACTTTTCACATGAGCACTAATGTGGCATTCACTGACTTTCTTTCCTCAGGACCAGTCACTGCTCACTAATGCAGTGCAGTGTCTGAACAGCTGCAGCCGTGAGGGCAGGGAGCTAGATCCTGATGTCTTCCAGAGGCTGGTGATCACTGCCCGCTCCATTGCCATCATGAGACCCAACAACTTGGTCCATTTCACAGAGACCAAGCCACCACACCATGACTCCGGTAAGCTCCTGTTTTGTTGGGGATTCATGTTCATCAAGACCGGGGAATAATGTAAGGAGTTTATAAAGCATGCATAAACTCCGTTAAATATATCCTCTGGAAAATTGCTTGTTGAATAAAACTTTATATGGATTAAGTTTTTCACTTTTACTGATTAGGATTTGTTTATGTAATGTATCTCATGTTCATCCAGAACTGACAGATGATGGACAAAAGCATGTAGATGGCGAGGGCTGTAACTTCATCATGCAGCTGGTGAATAACTTCTGGAAGCTTCATGCCCTCAAACCAAAGAACGCCTTCCTTGCCCCTGCTTGCCTGCCTGGTAAGTGGAAAAACTTGGAAGAGCATAATTTATTGTATCACATTTGCAAAAAGTTACAAATGTCTAGATAATAACATTATAAGATGGCTGTTCATTCATAATTGGAGATTGTCACATTGGAATTATGCACCTGAGTGATCGGAAGATTTGTAACAAACAAATGAGTTTCTTCTTGTTCTGCCTAAGGTCTAACTCATGTGGAAGCAACAGTAAATGCCTTGGTGGACATCATCCATGGATACTGCACATGTGATCTGGACTACATCAATGTAGCCTCCAAAATCTACATGCAAATGTTATTGTGCACTGTAAGTATTTTTTGTCGTTCGAGTAATTCATATAGAGTTTGGGAGGGATCTTAAATCTCCCATCCTTGTAATCTGTAACTAATTGTGCTGTTTTAACCACTTCCAGGATACCTCTGTGAGCTTTGCCTGTAAGCAGGCACTGATCAGAGTGCTTCGACCAAGAAACAAACGGCGTCATGTGACCCTTCCATCTCCCCCACGCTCCAACACACCAATGGGTATGTATTGCACAGGTTTTATAGAAAGTTCCTATACAGGGCTGAAAAGTCTGGGATAGTGTGGGAAATTTCAAATGGGCTGAGGTAAGAGTCTAGACGGAAAATGTAAATATGTGTGGTCATTTTCTTGGTCGTTTTCAGTTGTTGTAGTTTTAGAAATTCAGACAAATTAAAGACAAATCTTGTTCTGTCCCAATACACACGTGACTATATGTGTAAACAACCAGCCAGTTATTTGCCAGGCAAAGAACTGTGGTCCTGTTATGTCCAAGAATGTCCTCTATCTCTAAAGATGTGCTTGTTAACTCTTTTTCAGGGGATAAAGATGATGATGATGACGACGACGCTGATGACAAAATGCAGTCATCAGTGTTGACTGGTGGAGAAGAGGGAAGACAGGAGAGTCAGGAGCAGAGTGAAGTGGACCATGGTGACTTTGAGATGGTGGTGAGCAAAGCAGAGCACTTCTAAGCAAGCTTACCTGCAATAAACAGAAGTCTGCAGATATAGTAATATTTAAGGGGTCATATTCACAATTAGTCTGACAATACTCTGAGATCTGATAAAGTTAACTGAAGACTGTACATTTCATATGTAATGAATTCTAGCCATTCACCCACAGTAAAGGCATATTTAAGAACTGCATGACTGTTGTGTGTCTGTCTCCTCAGTCGGAGTCTATGGTCCTTGAGACATCAGAGAATGTGAACAATGGAAACCCGTCTCCCCTGGAGGCTCTGCTGGCTGGGGCAGAAGGTTTCCCTCCCATGTTGGACATCCCTCCTGATGCAGATGATGAGACAATGGTGGAGCTGGCCATCGCTCTCAGCCTGCAGCAGGATCAACAAGGTCAGCAGCAAAAGTGTTACAACTCATTAGTTATTCTGCCTGGCCGTGAAACTACAGAATTACTAATCTACAGAACTACATCAATCCACAAATGAAGTGCAAGCGGCCCCCTTGTCAAACAAAAGTAACTGACTTAAGAGCTTACATGCCAAAAGGCAGTTTGACACCAGATAACTAGGCTTATAGCATGAAATTGCTGTAGCTCACTTTATTGGCCTACAGTAAGAATGTTGTTTTTTGGCTGAAATATATCTTGAAATGGTAGGCCCCATCTTTATCATATTAAAAATTCAATTAGGAGATCAGATTTTGAGTTGGTGCTTACTTAGATAATATGTTTGATGTTTATAGGCAGTAGCAGCAGTGCCCTTGGCCTCCAGAGCCTCGGCCTGTCTGGCCAGGCTCCAAGTTCCTCCTCACTAGATGCTGGCACTCTCTCAGACACCACAGCATCAGGTAATAAGACCAACTCCAGGAGAATGTCTGATCAGCAGGGTGGGAAACTACATTTTTTTTTTTGCAAGTCACAGAGTGGCTGCCAGCTACAGTTTTCAAATGGAATGTGACCTCTTTATGATAGATGGTTACCTGTCGCAGTGGCTGGTAGAGCAGACAGTTTTATCAGCCATACCTAAAATTAATCAGCATGTCTCACGGTTGATGATAATTCCCACCCTGAGGCTCAAACAAGATAATCACTGATTTAGTAGGCTTGTTGTCCCAGTTCTTTTTAATTAATCCATACATTTTTGACCCTCCTCAGTAGTCACATTTTAGTTTAGAACATTTCAACACTGCATGAGTAGCAACCTTAAAATTTTATATTAATTACTATCATTCCTATCATTTGTAATAATTTCCATCATATGGGTGAAACACAAAGACTCCATTGACAGCAGGTAGAAGAATGTTTTGAATGCATTTTATTATTTATGGTTTATAAGTTGTTAGTGGACAAGTATAATTAAAAATTGTGTATCCTGGCCAGATGACTGCGGTGTATTTACTGTTACAGCCATTGCTATGATTTCAGCCCCGGCATCGGATGACGAAGGCAGCACAGCTGCCACTGATGGCTCCACGCTGCGAACGTCCCCAGCCGAACATGGCGGCAGTGTGGGCTCAGAGAGCGGAGGCTCTGCCATCGACTCTGTGGCAGGGGAGCACAGTGGTGGGTGATGAAGTATAGACATCTCAGACAGAGCCAACTTTTTTATATCCACCCATAAAATAACTAATTTCCTCAGTGTCACTACTTAATATATATAAAATATGGAGGAATCAGTTAATCAAAGTTAATTGTAATTTTATGATAAAACTCATCCATCTTTGTCATCATCTTGACCATATATTGCATAATGCTCATGCAAATAATGCAAACTCAGGCTTATTGTCACTAACTAGCAGCTAAAAACACTCCCCCACACAAACTCAGCATTTATATGAATGTATTTCTAATATGTTGTGTTCGTGCATGCGTGTGTACAGTGTCGGGCCGTAGCAGTGCCTATGGGGACACAGCAGTGGAGGGCCACCCTGCAGGCCCAGGCAGTGTGAGTTCTAGCACTGGGGCCATTAGCACAACCACTGCCCAACAGGAAGGGGAAGGCTCGGAAGGAGAAGGAGAAACCGAGGGAGACATCCACACTAGCAACAGGTCAGCATTTCCAGACAAGACTCAGAAGTTTGGCTCACTAAATTGGGTCCTTCAGCGATCAGTAGTTTACCTGAATTTAAAAAAAAAAAAAAAATCAACAAACGAGTACACTGGATTCAGCTCAGTAAAGTAAAAATGTTGCATATCAATTTCTATTAATTTTTTTGTTCATCATCAGGCTCCACATGGTTCGTCTTATGCTGCTGGAGCGCTTGCTGCAGCACCTCTCTCAGCTCCACAACGTAGGAGGAGTCCATGCCATCCCCTACATGCAGGTTATCCTCATGCTGACCTCTGACCTGGATGGTGAGGATGACAAGGATAAGGGTGCCTTGGATGACTTGCTCGCACAGCTCATCGCCGAACTAGGCATGCATAAGAAGGTAACCACATTATAATCATCCCTTTATTTCATGTTGAACACACATCTGTTGACAGTTTTAACCAAATGTTTTATGATTAGTCAGACCTCATGTGTCCTCTAATTCTGTTTGCACCACATTACCCTCCTTACAGGACGTGTCCAAGAAAAATGAGCGCAGTTCCATCAATGAAGTACACTTGGTCATCATGAGACTGCTCAGCGTCTTCATGTCCCGTACCAAGTCTGGCTCTAAATCTTCCTCTGGGGTATGTCCACTTTTCTCTAAGAGTATGTCAGTGCAAGGTTTATCATGCTTTGAACATTCAGAAACTGACTGATTTGGATAAACATTGTTAAAATTCCCAATGAACAGAACAGAGTACTATTAACAGTATCAACTCACACTGGGCATGTTCATATGGATTTACTGTACTGGTTTTCTGTCACTTGTAGTGCTAGACCAGTCCATAAACTTAAATTGATGATAGGGCCCCAATTAGGCTGAAACATTAGACTCTAAATTAGACTGAAAATTAGAGCTGTATCTGTCCTGAAGATCGCAGCGAGTACAACATCTAGTCTTTTCAATCTTTAATTTTATACTAATTTTATGAGGGTCACAGAAAGCTAAAATTAGTGTAAGGACTGATGCTGTATTGAGGCTACAAAAATAACTGGAACTTAGAAAAAGGCTACAAAAATAACTGGAACTTACAAAAAGTGATGAGTGTCAGTAATGGTACCCTAAGTTTCATAATTTAACCAGTCCTACCTGTGCTTGGTGACTTTGCACCACTGAATTTGGCGCTCCCTCGTAAGTCACCAATGCCTCTCCTTTCTCTCTCCCAGTCATCTTCTCTGATCTCCAATGCCACGGCAACAGCTCTGCTCAGCCTGGGTGCTATCGACTACTGTCTTCATGTGCTCAAATCTCTCCTGGAGTTCTGGAAAAGCCAACAGGGTGAAGAAGAGCCTGTGGCCACCAGTCAACTCCTCCGCCCACACACAGCCTCCTCTCCTCCAGACATGAGCCCTTTCTTCCTACGCCAGTATGTCAAGGTACTGTATCAGCTTGATGTATTGCTCTGTTTTTGCTGTTTCCATCAGTTTCAGAATAAAATTAAAAAATGTTTGGTGTGTGTTGCCCTCAAGTTAAACATTGGTTACAACAGGAGACAAAGATTGCATTCACAGGGCATTGCTTTTTTAATTTTTGCTACGTCTGACACCACAGAACTATCCACCTTTTGGCCTGATGTTTATATTACAGCTGTTTAACAGCTATTTACCTTACTATCTTGCTTCCCCTTTCAGGGCCATGCTGCAGATGTTTTTGAGGCCTACTCTCAGCTGTTGACTGAAATGGTTCTTCGGCTGCCGTATCAGATCAAGAAAATTGCCGACACTAATCCCCGCATCCCACCACCTGTCTTCGACCATTCATGGTTCTACTTCCTGTCTGAGGTATTTATTCACTTTACAGAATTTAGTTCTGAATGTATTTATGTTATGTAATATTTTTTTTTTGAGTGTACCTACACTAAGAAATACAACCCTGTAATTCTCTCTCCATTTTCTCCCACAGTATCTGATGATCCAACAGACACCATTTGTCAGGAGGCAGGTCCGTAAACTGCTGCTGTTCATCTGTGGCTCCAAGGAGAAGTATCGTCAGCTGCGGGATTTACATACACTGGACTCCCACGTGCGTGGCATCAAGAAGCTCCTCGAAGAGCAGGGAATCTTTCTCCGTGCCGGCGTGGTCACAGCCACATCTGGTTCAGCCCTGCAGTATGACACCCTCATCAGTCTGGTGAGTGTCCTCTAAATAACCACCTTTACCTTTAGTGTTTGTCAAAGTTTTGGTTTTTTTCTTGTGACGTGTGTTGAACTTGTGTCTCTGTCTCTTGATGCAGATGGAACACTTGAAAGCTTGCGCTGAAATTGCCACTCAGAGAACGATCAACTGGCAAAAGTTCTGTATGAAGGATGACTGTAAGTTGCTTCAGAACGAATTGTGTTGTCATGGGAGTGAGAACAAATTAAATTTAAAGGTCTGAAATGTTAACGTGGTTTGTGTCGTCTCTCCTCCTGTTTCCTATGCTCTTCTGTCCGCAGCCGTGTTGTACTTCCTGCTCCAGGTCAGCTTCCTAGTGGACGAAGGCGTTTCCCCAGTGCTTTTGCAGCTGCTCTCCTGTGCCCTGTGTGGCAGTAAGGTGCTGGCCAGCTCCTCCTCTTCATCCTCAGGAGGGGGCTCCAGTAGTGCTGGACAGACAGGAGCTTCCCAGTCCTCTCAGAGCAAGTCCTCCAGTAAGAAGAGCAAGAAAGAGGACAAGGAGAAAGACAAAGAGGGTGAGGCAGCAACACAAATAATTGTCAAGGCACAAATACTTTAAAGGCAGACTGTAATGTTTAGGTCACTCACATTGGAGAATAAAAGGAAAGATGTGATAGAGGGGACAATATGCACTCAAAGGCATTTTATTTTCCTCACCCTACTGAGTGAGGACAGCCATATTTATTATATTTTATTATATTTCTGACTTTTTATGGTGCATAACCTGTACAGCATTTGCAATATCTTGACCTCAAGTCAGTTTCACAACTTTTGTTAGAATTCAGGATGGAAATTCAGTACCTTATACCAGCCAGATACTGATCAATCCCTATTGTGATTGGTACAGGTGATGGAGTCGGCAGCCAAGAGGACCAGTTGTGTATGGCTCTGGTCAGCCAGCTGAATAAGTTTGCAGACAAGGAGACACTCATCCAGTTCCTGCGCTGCTTTCTGCTGGAGTCAAACTCATCTGCTGTGCGCTGGCAAGCCCACTGCTTGGCTCTTCATATCTACAGGTACTGTTTATAGAATGGCACAGTTGGGCAGACACAGGCAGCTTACTTCATCAATACATCAGTCTCACACTCTTTTTATAGTACTCTCACTGTGACATACACACTTAGATACTCCAGTTTATCTGTAGTCTGTAAGGGAAACTCTTGTTTCTGACCCCTTGTTTCACACACAGACCAGTTTACCATAGAAACTGACCTCGTGTATCTGGTGGCTGACTTCTGACTCTTTCTGTAGGAACTCCAGCAAATCTCAGCAGGAGCTGCTACTGGAACTGACTTGGGCCATCTGGCCTGAACTTCCTGCATATGGCCGCAAAGCTGCCCAGTTTGTCGACCTGCTTGGATACTTCTCCCTCAAAACCCCTCAGACAGAGAAAAAGGTTTGTTTGAAAGCCACAGCGGCATCTACTGTAAATTTTTCTTTTGAGATCTGATCACAAAGATATGATGTTATAATAAGAGTTAGTGGCATTTTGAATTAATTGCATTGAGTACTGAATTTGATTAATATAAAAATTAACATTTAAAAGATTGCTTGGTTGATCACCAGTACTAAAGGTGCCCAAGACAAGTAAAATGCCTTTGAGTAAGAGCCAATAATCCCAATGGCTTATGTGTAATTACACTAGAATCTTGATCACAGTGTGGGCCTGACCACATTGAGATGTGACATGGCTCTATGATCTGAAATTTACTTGCTATAAATTTTATTTATATTACTCAGGAGTGCCCAGACTGAGTGCAACTGCATCTATAATTTCTTGTTCAAAGTTCTTATCATGGATGTCCCAAGTGTTTTCATCATCCTGTAGAAACTTTTTTTTTTTTTTTTTTTTTTTTTAATCTTTATCAGCAACAATGTTGGAAATTGTATCTTGAAATTGTTTGAATCGTTCTTTTCTCCTCCAGTTGAAGGAATATTCCCAGAAGGCTGTGGAAATCCTGAGGACACAGAACCATATCCTAACCAACCACCCCAACTCCAACATCTACAAGTATGCCTACCTAGAATAGATACACTATCTGTAACAAGGAAAATTTATGGCAGAGGCTATTAGCTGCTGAAAAGTACTCACCTGTGTCCTCTGTTGCAGCACTCTGTCAGGCTTGGTGGAGTTTGATGGCTTTTACCTGGAGAGTGACCCCTGCTTGGTGTGCAACAACCCAGAAGTTCCTTTCTCAGTACGTTAAGCCAATATACTTTAATTTTATTTTTTTGTACATACATATAGATTTGAATGGCTTTTTGTTTTGGGTAAGGATTTCTGTTTTTGAAGTGCCAATATGGATTGCGTTCTCAGTACTCAGTCCTATCTTTGTGAACCAAAGTTAAATGCTTGTACAATTCCTTAAAGTGAGTAATAAATACTTTTAAGCAAATATGTGGAAACTGTGGGATTGTATAGTCTTACAGCAATGTCTGTGATAAACAACGTAGTTTTGCCATGCTGGCATCTGATTTGTTTGACTGAATGAGATGTCTTGGTCTCATACAGTCCAACGCTGATTTCCACATCATATCACATGCCTTTTGTTCTTCTTCCAGAACATCAAGTTGTCATCCATCAAAGTGGACACTCGCTACACCACCACACAGCAGGTTGTCAAGCTGATTGGCAGCCACACCATCAGCAAAGTCACAGTGAAAATCGGGGACCTTAAACGCACCAAAATGGTCCGCACCATTAACCTTTACTACAACAACAGAACTGTACAGGCTATTGTGGAGCTGAAGAACAAGTGAGTTTCATACAATTTGTCGGTTTCACTCACTCTTGCTCATCGTCTGTCTCTCTCACTGTGTTTATTTTTCTGTTTCTTTATCTTTAACTCGCCATCTCTCTCATTTTGACTTCCTTTTTAATAGCAACAATAAGCAAAAATATCTGAAAAGATGTTCATTTAAATTTACTAGATCATATGATATAGCAAATGAGAAATTCCTAGTTGTGTTTTCTTCTTTCCTTCCTCCATTTATTAACATATATATCCGCTTCATGGTTAATATACCATATTATTAACATAAAAAACATGAGTGCTGGTTGAAAGATGTTTTCTCCCACTCTGGGCTGATATCAGAGGTATGGCTGTATCACTTTTGCCAGATGCAATCTATGTATTTGAATTTGTTTTACATTTTTACAGGAAATATTGAAGTAATTGATCAAATAGTCTTTTTGCAAATGGGAAACAACACTGAACATTTATTTTAAGATGGTGGTACTGGTACTGATGGTATTGACAAACATAAAGTCAATACTCTTTTACTCTGTCTATCCCAGGCCTGCTCGTTGGCACAAAGCCAAGAAAGTCCAACTCACCCCAGGACAAACAGAGGTGAAGATCGACCTCCCCCTACCCATCGTCGCATCCAACCTGATGATTGAGTTTTCTGATTTTTATGAGAACTACCAGGCGTCCACCGAGACTCTGCAGTGTCCACGCTGCAGTGCCTCTGTGCCGGCCAACCCCGGGGTGTGTGGCAACTGTGGAGAGAATGTCTACCAGTGCCACAAGTGCAGGTGAGCAGCAGGGCACCTCTGCAGGTCTGGGAAAAATTATTGAAAATGAATTTGGGCATTTGTTGGAATTGAACAAAATTGTCATTAAAAAGATAAATAAATAAAAAGAATAACAATAATATTGAACCAAAGTTCTGCTTATGACATAATTAAGGCCTGGAAAAAGTAGAGTTTGGTAAAATGGAAATTGTGCAGGAGCCCTGGAACAGGCTACAGCAGCCAGGGAAACTGTTAAAAGCATGGAAATTAAATTTTTGTTTCAGAATAACTCAGTGGTTGTGCTCTCTGCTAGATCCATCAATTATGATGAAAAGGACCCCTTCTTGTGCAATGCCTGTGGTTTCTGCAAATATGCCCGCTTTGACTTCATGCTGTATGCCAAGCCGTGCTGTGCTGTGGATCCCATCGAAAATGAGGAGGACAGGAAAAAGGTAAGTGTTTGCTAGTAGAAGAAAGACTTAAAAGTCTCAGGGAAATGGTTTGAATTCAGTTCCTCCCATTGAAATAGCATATTTCATTCCATTCCAGCTTTATTTTGGAATGCAGACAAGAAAAACTGTTGTCTCCCCCAGTGACTCTTGGAGGCTTTTAACTCCCTCACCTTGTGCTTCTCATGTGATTGTTCTTTCTGCAGGCAGTGACAAATATCAATACTCTTTTGGACAAAGCTGACCGGGTATACCACCAGCTGATGGGCCACCGGCCACAGTTGGAAAGCCTACTGTCTAAGGTTAATGAGGCGGCACCAGAGAAACCACAGGTCAGTTATGACAAAGATCTGAAACATAGTTTCTGGTCTGAATACTAGATGCTTGGAAAGAAATGAGAAGTTAATATGTTGTTTGGGCTGTATACAGAATTGCAATTTCAAGTTTTTAATTAATTTTACAATCTTTGTCAAAAAATAAATTAAGATTACAAAAAAAAAGTGATATCTCTCACATCTACCTGGGATTTTGTTTTAATTAGTTCTACAAATCAGGTTTACAACAAAAAGTGAATATTTGAAAATAATTGTAAATTCTGTGAAAAATGTATTTATGATTATTTTTTGGAACAATTGCCCATCTATGAAAGCTTAGTATTTACCAGTAATATATCAAAATTTCATGCCCTTGTCTTTAAGCCTACTCGGAAAGCTACCAGTAGCATGCCTAGTGGTCATGATATCAGTATGTGTTGTTCATTTGTCTTTTGGATGTAGTTTTAACACACCTCCTGTTGTTTACCATATTCACACAGTCTCATCCCGTGACAATCTTTCCTCTTCAGGATGACACTGGAGCAGGTGCAGGCCTCAGCACATCTTCAGCCAATGTGAACAGGTACATTCAGCAGCTGGCTCAGGAATACAGTGGAGACTGCAAGACATCATTTGATGAACTCTCCAAAATTATACAGGTTAGAGAGAAAATAACAAATTTCCAAAAACTTTTTATAATGTGCCATGTAATAGTGGATGATACATCTGAAAATTTTTTCCACATAAGTTATTGTGCCCTTCAACTTTGCCATACAGAAAGTGCTTGCATCCCGTAAGGAGCTCCTGGAGTATGACCTCCAGCAGAGAGAGGCTGCCACCAAATCGTCTCGGAGCAGCAGCAGCCACCAGCCCACTTTCACCGCCAGTCAGTACCGCGCCCTCTCTGTACTGGGCTGTGGTCACACCTCCTCAACTAAGTGCTATGGCTGTGCCTCAGCTGTCACGGGTCACTGCATCACCTTGCTCCGCGCCCTGGCCACTAACCCAGCTCTCCGGCAGATCCTGGTGCTCCAGGGGCTCATCCGCGAGCTGTTTGAGTATAATTTGCGGCGAGGTACAGCTGCTATGAGGGAGGAGGTGCGGCAGCTGATCTGTCTCCTCACCAGGTATGCCTTCTCTCCCCCAGGGGTTTTCTCTATCAGTAATGAGCTGTCATAGGTAATGGAGGGCAATTAAGTTGATAGCATGGCGCTAACTCTGCCAGTTCAAGTGTTGGCATATATTATACTTTTCTACACATTGCATCATTTTGCATCACAGTTGGCCCTCTGCAGTTTGCTTTGTGCATAATTTGTCACCCGTGCAGATGGGTTACTGCTCTAACTCTTGTTTCTTCCTGTTTACTGGTTCAGAGATCACCCAGAGGCCACTCAGCAGATGAATGACCTCATCATCGCCAAGGTGTCAGCTGCCCTCAAAGGCCACTGGGCAAATCCTGACCTGGTACGTCCTCTTACATGTTCTCCAACTGGAATCTTATCAAATGAATAGAATACTTCACATGCTTTTTGTTGAATTTGGACAAGAAGCTATGGAGCCTGTGTATTAAACATTTTAACTTGTATGGAGATTTTTACTGTTTCTACAGTAATGCATGTGAATACTGTGTGTTTTCCCAACAGGTCAGTAATCTGCAGTATGAGATGCTGTTGCTGACAGACTCCATCTCTAAAGAGGGAGGATGCTGGGAGTTGCGGTTGCGTTGTGGTAAGCCTATTCCTGAGCTAACCCATGAAAAGGGTTTATTTTTAACCCTAAATCAGGGCTATTGATGGCTACGGAGTTGTTTATGAAGTTCGTGGCACAGAGATCATTATTCAGAGAGCCGAGGGAGCTTCTTATTAACCTTTCACCACTGAAAGGTTTATAATAAGGCTTTCACCAAAATTGCTAGCACATTTTGACCCAGTTTTCTTATAGCCGTTATGCTGTTAGGAATGTTCTTCTAACTTGAAAGAGAGACCTGCTTCTTATAGCAATATGTGTGTTTTTGTCCACCTAGCCCTCAGTCTGTTCCTCATGTCGGTGAATATAAAGACACCTGTGGTGGTGGAGAACATCACTCTCATGTGTCTGAGGATCTTGCAAAAACTGATCAAGCCCCCAGCTCCCACCAGCAAGAAGAACAAGGTAAACCGTCTGTAGTTGTACCACTCAGGGGTTTCCTGTGCTTTTAGAGGGGTTTAGGTGATACTATCACTGGTACAGTGTGTGCAATATGCAAGAAAGCAGGAGGATCAAGATTCTTCAATCTCCAGGGCCAAATGTGTGACTACTGGATCCCATTTTGGCAGTTCAAAGTGAGAAAAGAACCAATTGAATCTCATCTAAATAGCTGTTGCTTTTTTTTTTCTCAAAGAAGCAGCAGCATTAAATTCATGGCAAATTTGATATTTCATTTAGCTGTTTGGAAATACCTGGCCCTTGAAGAATTTAGTATGCAATGTCTGTCAGTAACAACATGAAGTTCCATGCTGCCTGTGATGCTCAGTTATACAATGGTGTGTGTTTGTCTTATTTGTATGTTTTCTATTGTTTGTTTGTTTGTTCAAAGGACGCTGCTGTTGAATCCCTGACCACAGTCAAGCCCTATAGCAATGAAATTCACGCTCAGGCCCAACTCTGGCTCAAGAAGGACCCCAAAGCATCTTATGAGGCCTGGAAAAAATGTCTCCCAGCTAGATGTAAGTCAGAGTTTTTGCAGAATATGCATCAATACTACGTATCAAGTTTTTAATGCCAAAGCATTATTTACACTAAAAAACCCTCTAGAAGTAATGATGGCCTTTCTCCCATATCAAAATTTTACTGATATGTTTTGTATCTGTTTTTGTTTCCATAAGATGACTAGAACATGACTATAAGAATGAGTGAAAACTGTTCAGCATTTCATTAATTTTGTTTTGATGACCACAGGCCAGGAGACTGTGTCTAAGCCTCAGAGCAAAGCTGAGTTGCGGAGGCAGTACCTGCTGGAGAAGTACGTTTGGAAGTGGAAGCAGTTCATGAGGTCCAGGACTGAGGGCCTTTTCCCTCGCCTGCTCAAACTGAGCCACAACAACTGGCTGCGCCAGGTAATATTCCACTACTCTTAGAGCAGAGGCCGTTTGCTCACACTAGATTTTATGAATAATACAGCCCTGCTTGCCTGTAGTATTAGTCTCTGTAAGAAATGTACATGTGGGATGTAAATATTTCAAAAAGCAGATTTCTCAGCCAGATAATTACAACATTATAACAATCTTTTTCTTAGTAATCAGATCTTTTGCAGGTATTTGCCTGGCTAAATAATTCAGCTCCTTGAAATACTGCCTTGGAGTCAACATACATACTTGTTGAACTGTAAGCTTTTTGTTTGACTGAAGTGATTTTTATTTGTTCCAGGTGCTATTCACCCCTGCCACTCAGGCAGCCAGACAGGCAGCTTGCACCATCGTTGAAGCTCTGACCACAATCCCCAGCCGCAAGCAGCAGGTCCTGGACCTGCTCACCAGGTATGAGTTTCATACAGGAAAACCAACTAGTTATAGTTATTGTGAGGCGTTAGAGATGATAGACAGAATATCAGAGATTTCACTCAGCACAAACACAGCTCCTAGTGTGTTCTGTAGCTGCACTTGGACATGTGGTCTGGAGATTGAAAGTAGGCGGGAACACTTAACCTTTAAGTACAGGCATATTATCATTTAGAAATAAAAATCACCGTCTTTGTCTGTGTTTGTCAGTTACTTGGATGAGCTGAGTGTAGCAGGGGAATGTGCAGTGGAATACCTTGGTCTGTACCAGAAACTGATCAAACCAGCACACTGGAAGGTTTACCTGGCAGCCCGAGGAGTCCTGCCCTACATTGGTAACCTGATCACCAAGGTAATTTCTTAACTCTTAAGCCACAGATTTGGATATTTACTTAGTTAAAAAATCTGAAGTACTTTGTTATGACCTGATTTTAGTAACAAGTTTTTTTGTTTTAATTTTAAGATTATCTGTTGTAAATTGCAATACTGTCATTTCTGTGTTTAGGAAATTGCCAACCTGCTGGCTCTGGAGGAAGCTACACTGAGCACAGATCTGCAACAAGGCTACGCCCTCAAGAGCTTGACTGGTAGGTGCCAGTTTTCCTTAGCTGCCTCTGATGGCTCTGCTGTTGCTTATGTGGCTGTTGTTCATGTCATCATCACCCTTTAAAAGATGCTGGCTTTTACGCCACAGTTTGACTGCAAGTCTTACTCGAAGATCCATTTGGCTTATTCATTTCTGAATGGTTTGCATGGCAGGCTGGTAAAGAGGAGATGATATGAAGGACGTCATTTGTATGTCTTTGTTGACTCGACAGGGTTGCTCTCTTCCTTTGTGGAGGTTGAGTCCATTAAGCGCCACTTCAAAAGCAGGCTTGTTGGCACAGTGCTGAACGGCTACCTCTGTCTGAGGAAGCTGGTGGTGCAACGAACCAAGCTCATCGACGAGACTCAGGACATGCTGCTGGAGATGCTGGAGGACATGACTACAGGTTTGCACTGATTTCCTGTTTAGCAGAATCTAGAATCCAGCCATTGTGCAAATTGTGATTCCATTGCTAGACTCTGGTATTTACATCTGCTTTTTCTGTTACTTTGTCACATAGCAAAAACAGGGAAGTCCAGTTATTTGGAGTAGATTAAATGCCTTTGAGGAATCACTGTAATCTACAACATACTTCCTTCAGTCTTTTCTGTCTCTGTTCTTCAGTTTGGTTGTTTAAGAAAAATGATAAACCCGCTTCTGTTTTCTACATTTAGTTGAATATGCAGCCAGGAAAGATCCTGTTAAATGAATTAATGTACCTCAGGCCATTACATGTATTAAAAACGTAGTAATTATAAATCTGTTTATGCTATTCACAGGAACTGAATCTGAAACCAAGGCCTTCATGGCAGTCTGCATAGAAACTGCAAAGCGTTACAACCTTGATGACTACAGGACGCCCGTTTTCATCTTTGAAAGACTGTGCAGCATCATCTACCCTGTGAGTTTCCTTCCAAAATTTTACTCCATGTCCCCACCTTAAATGCACCTTTTTAGACTGGTATCCCAGCCATTGAAAATGCATGGACATTTTGTTATTTGTTATTGCTATGGATTGAGCTTGTGTTTTATTCTGTCTGTGTCCAGGAGGAGAATGAGGTGACGGAGTTCTTTGTGACTCTGGAGAAGGATCCACAGCAGGAGGACTTCCTCCAGGGCCGCATGCCAGGAAACCCCTACAGCAGCAATGAGCCTGGCATCGGTCCTCTGATGAGGGACATCAAAAACAAGATCTGCCAGGACTGCGACCTGGTGGCGCTCCTGGAGGATGACAGCGGCATGGAGGTAAAATTACCATATTTTTTAACCACTTTCCTTGGGAATATGTTTCCCAAGGTTTATCTCTTTGACCTAATAGTGTGCGGTGGTGAAATTTTACTGGAAGTTCAGTACACAAGAACATGAGATATCTATGTTAAATGTCCTTTCTATTAAGATTCACCACAACACACATTGTCTGCATTTGATTTCTCTTTGCCCTATTATTAACAAGTTGACTACTTTAGCAGTCTGCTACTAAACTCTTATCAGTAATGCACAGTTATAAACCCAGCATAAACAATTTCAATGTATGTATCAATTTTCTATAAATGTCAGTTATGTAATGTGCAAAAACTATATCAATTCAATTATGGTAACAAACTAAAATGAATTACCTTTCAAATTCAAGAAATGTTGCATTGTTCCTTCTATAATAAATGTTAAATAGTCTACAAATTTTAAATACTGATGTGATAGAAAATTCATCTGATGCCATTTGTTTTTGACAGCTTTTGGTCAACAACAAAATCATCAGTTTGGATCTGTCTGTGGCGGAGGTCTACAAGAAGGTCTGGTGCCCTACGAATGAGGTACGAGTCTGACTGAGCATGGATTTTTAAAAGATAGAATAGATTTTTTTTAATTATTATTACTGTTCTTGTTGATAACACTCTTTTTTACCAATGCCTTATTCACCTGTATTAGCATGTGTGTTTAAATGCTCAAAAGTATTTTAAGTCCTTGCAGTAAGTAAATTAAAATGTATTACAAATGTAGTTTGAAGTATGAAAAGTTACAGTTGTATAGTTTTCATTAAATTGAGCTGTTCCACCTTTGTTAAGTACATTAGGAATTGTGGATTTTTCATTTAATATTTGGAGTTACTGTGCATTTATGGTGATCTTCCATAGGTTGTAATAGCATTGCAGTTTCATTCACTTGCTCACCATTGTTTTTCAAGGGTGAGCCCATGAGAATCATCTACCGCATGAGGGGATTACTGGGAGATGCCACAGAAGAGTTCATAGAGTCACTGGACTCAACCACAGGTAAGACTTATTGTCACGTAATGGTGTCACTCTTGAGACTAAAGCATTTGTGTGTCTGAACCTCATCTTTCTTTTTTAGAGCTTAAAGCTCTCATACACTAATGCTGTTAATTAATGCTAATCCATGTGCCCCTTTGCATATTCTTTGCCATTTCATGCACTTTCAGTAAATACCTGCTCAATCAAGAGTAAGATTAATATGACATATCGGAAAGATCACAATAGTAAAAAAGTTTCAACCCACCCTTTAACAGATGAAGAGGAGGATGATGAAGAGGTGTACAAGATGGCAGGTGTTATGGCGCAGTGTGGAGGACTGGAGTGTATGCTCAACCGGCTGTCTGGAATCAAAGACTTCAAACAAGGAAGACATCTGCTCACTGTAAGTCAGCAGCCTCCTCACCACAGAGCACCCCACCTTTCAGTTTTCCACCAGTAACAAAGTGAAAATTGCTGGGAAATCTCAACTTTTTCTTTGGGAACTTTCCATGAAACTTGTTATTCCAGTAGAAATCTATCCAACAGCAATCCAACAGCATATTGGTTTACTATTAAACTAGTTTTGTTAGCAATTACTTAGTTATTATTAGGTGTACATCTTCTATGGTTGGAATATGTCTTGTCTTATCTTGTCTATGTGTTATTTGCAGTTAATATACAAATTTATCCACCATTTATTGGTAGTTGCTGCTGTTTGCTTTTCTGTCAGATAGTAGTCAGTGGATGTTTTGTTGGTGCAAATGCAAAAAAATGGCCACACAGTCACTATTTGATCAGTTAGAACTCAAAAGTATGAAATTAAATGGTACTACACAATTTACTGCAACCTTCTGTTCAAGTTGTACTTCAAGGAGAGAACAAGATAAACACTTAAACTATTTTTGCAGTTCATTTTCTCACAGTCACTGGTCTTTGTAGGACAGACTAGATCAACAGTGTGGGTCTCCTTCCCTCCGCAGGTTTTGCTGAAGCTGTTCAGTTACTGTGTGAAGGTCAAAGTCAACAGGCAGCAGCTGGTCAAACCAGAGATGAACACACTCAACGTCATGCTGGGAACCCTCAACTTGGTGAGTGGTTCTGCCTCAGCACCATGGGATTTGTTTTATCTTGTCATTAAAACATGACAAGATAAAACATAAAACTGTTTGGAAGTTAAATAAAACCACAAAATATACTTGATAAGTAAAGTGAGTTACAGTGCTGCATCTTATTGTCTTCTTCGTCCAGGCCCTGGTGGCAGAACAGGAGAGTAAAGACAGTGGTGGAGCCTCCATAGCGGAGCAGGTACTGAGCATCATGGAGATCATTCTGGATGAGGCCAATGCTGAGATTTCAGAGGACAAGGTAAACACCCAACAGTGTATTTACACTTCAGTGGGATGGAGATAAGACGGTGAAGGTGCCCTGTGTTGAAATGTAACAAAATATGGTGGAAGACCAGCTAAAAAATTGTCTAAAATACAAAGTGTATATTTAGTTTTATACACAATAACCCTTTTTGACCAGTTGTGTTTGACAAGTACAACACTTTTCCATCTAACCATTTTTCAAACCACCTCTGGTTTGTCTTTTCCAGGGTAACTTGCTGCTGACAGGAGACAAAGACCAGCTGGTGATGCTTTTAGACCAGATCAACACCCCGTTTGTGCGCTCCAACCCCAGCGTCCTGCAGGGCCTGCTGCGCATCATCCCTTACCTGTCCTTTGGTGAACTGGAGAAGATGCGGATCTTGGTGGAACGTTTCAAACCATGTTGCAGTTTTGACAAGTAGGCACCTCCAAGACGGTCATTTTAAAACAGAAAATGTGTAGAAATTCACAATAAAATTAAGAATTGGATTCTACAGATATTCATATTGGTATATTCTGATTACAGCATTTAGAAATTATGGTGTGGTCATTGGAACATAGAAACAGCTGCATAATATTGAGCTGCATAACTATAATTAATTGTGATCGCAATATCTAGAAAAACAATCAGGCTTGTCATTTGAGTATTCTGTCTCTCTAACTGAGGGTATCGGTAAGCAGCTTGTTTTTGACATTTTTGTCAAAGCAATACTGACCTCTTCACATGTTTCCTCAGGTACGACGAGGAACACAGCGCCGATGACAAGGTGTTTTTGGACTGCTTCTGTAAAATCGCTGCTGGGATTAAAAACAATAGCAATGGTCATCAGCTGAAAGACCTCATTCTCCAGAAGGGGATCACACAGAGTGCCCTGGACTACATGAAGAAACATATTCCCAATGCCAAAAAGTAGGCCTCTCTGCTGCTCAAAAAATCTAGTCTGTCTACTCAGAATATTGATGAAATGTGTGTATAGTTGGGTATGTGAACTCCTTTCTGTTTCTGTTTCTCTTATCAGTCTGGATGCAGATGTCTGGAAGAAGTTCCTCTCTCGACCAGCGCTGCCCTTCATTCTCAGATTGCTCCGTGGTTTGGCTACCCAGCATCCTCCAACACAGGTACAAGAAGATGTTAAAATCAGAAGCAGTGGACCTACACAGGGCAGGAGTTGTCATGTGTGAATGCTTGTAATTTAATGAGTGTGAAGTAGAGTATTATCAAAAGAGCATTCTGACCCTGTATCTTAGATGATGAGATGACATAATCACATATATACATATATAGTAATTACGAGATTGGCTATTAAGAGTTTTCACTTGCTCAAGTACTATAAGGTGTAGCACTTCTGCATCCATTGTCAATGTTCCAAACTGTGTTGTAATTGTCATTTTGTGAGTATTTGATGATTATTTCGTCTCTTTTTTCAGAAGAGTTTCAATCTGGAAAAATTTTATCACTAAAAGCTAAATTGACGTTGCAAATTGTACTTGGAAACTCCCCTTTTTTGAAAACAGAATTAGCAATCTTTTTACAAAAAATACATTGAACAAAACTTGTGTGATTGTCGTCCTCAGGTGCTAATAGGCACAGACTCGATCACCAACTTACACAAGCTGGAGCAGGTATCCAGTGATGAAGGCATCGGCACGCTGGCAGAAAACCTCCTGGAGGCGCTGAGGGAGCACAGCGACGTCAACCTGAAGATCGAGGCGGCGCGCAGGGAGACCAGAGCTGAGAAGAAACGCATGGCTATGGCCATGAGACAGAAAGCCCTGGGAACGCTGGGCATGACGGTACCTGGCAAAATGGCTCTTTTTTGTTTTCATTTCATTTCTCCTTTCTCTTCTTTTTACTTTGTTTTCTTCTTTATCTCTCTTCCTTTCTCTTTGTGACACTGTTGTTACTTTGCTGCTGTACTTTCCACTTTAGAGCTCCATTTGTTTGTGTTTCAGACCAACGAGAAAGGTCAGGTGGTGACGAAGACCTCACTGTTGAAGCAGATGGAGGAGCTGATAGAGGAACCAGGCTTGACCTGCTGTATCTGTAGAGAAGGGTACAAGTTCCAGGTACAGAAACACAGCTAGGATTGTAGATGGATTACAAGTAATGGGATTACAGTGGTTTTTAAAATGGTTCTTTTTTGTGGTAATTACTTTATGAAACCAGTAATCCTATTTCAGATACTACTGAAATACAGTGGGTTTCCATTGAGATTATAGTGACACTAATATAATTTTATTCTTGAAAATGTTTAATTCTAGCTGTAGATGATATCATGATTCAAACTTCAGGTTGTTCACTGGAACAAAAAGTGTTTTTTTATTTTGGCTTTGATTTGGATTTTCAAGGCATATATAATCCTAAAATAAATCAGTTAAATTATTAGTTCCAAGTGAACACCCCTACCTAGAGTTCAATTAAATCACCTAACAAGTCTGTTACTTCTTACTCAACCACCCATTGGCTTGTTGATTGAACTTTCTTGCCTGTCTCTCTAACCACAGCCAACCAAAGTCCTGGGTATTTACACCTTCACAAAGCGTGTGGCCTTGGAGGACTTCGAAAACAAGCCTCGCAAGCAGCAGGGCTACAGCACCGTCTCGCACTTTAACATAGTTCACTACGACTGCCATCTGGCAGCAGTCAGGTAGGACACACACACACACAAGCTGCTTGATAAGTGTGCATTACTAATACTGAACTGCATTCTCACTCTCCATGTGGTTTAATCTGCCCTCTGAACCCCGTCCTTCTCCTCGGGCAGGCTGGCTCGTGGGCGAGAGGAGTGGGAGAGCGCTGCTCTTCAGAACGCAAACACCAAGTGCAATGGGCTGCTCCCTGTGTGGGGGCCGCATGTGCCAGAATCAGCCTTTGCTACCTGCCTAGCAAGGTAAAATAAAGACACATGGATAAACACACACACACAATACAGATATTAATTTATAACACACATCATTGTGACTTTTGTCTAAATGATTAACCCAACCCGTTTTCTTCCCCTCCCACAGGCACAACACATATCTGCAGGAGTGCACGGGCCAGCGAGAGCCCACGTACCAACTCAACATCCACGATACCAAACTGCTGTTTTTGCGCTTCGCCACAGAGCAGTCCTTCAGCGTGGACACTGGAGGAGGAGGCCGAGAGAGCAACATCCACCTCATCCCCTACATCATCCACACTGTGCTCTACGTCCTCAACACGTACGTGCCACTTTGACACGAAATCCAGTTCTAACCACAAATTAAGTTTCAAGTTAAGAAAGTTTTAAATAAAGTTTTATGAAGTCAGCAGCTAGATTTCTGGAAGCTGGACATGTGAAAGTGACCATGTGTGAGACTGACCCAGGAACTCTTAAGTGTCATGCCTCATTTACTGAACATTGTCTCTCTGTGTCCCTGCAGTACGAGGGCAACATCCCGGGAAGAGAAGAACCTACAGAGTTTCCAGGAGCAGCCATGTGAGAAGTGGGTGGAGAGCTCGTACGAGGTTGACGGACCGCACTACTTCACCATCCTGGCCATGCACATCCTTCCGCCTGAGCGCTGGAGGAGTTCACGAATATACTTCCTGCGGAGACTACTGGTCACTGCACACGCCCGCAAAGTCTCCGCAGTCTGCACCAACAAGTAAGATACACTGACCTGATTTTCTTTTTTGCCTATAATTTTATTCACAGTGAGTTAGATCGACTACAATATTACATTAAGCCTCAGCATCAGCAGAGAAGAAAACTAGGGCTGTCAAGTGATTCATTTTTTTAATCAAGTTAGTCATATATTTAAAAATGTATAAATGGGGGCTTATGGGGGTTTACATGATGGATTTCTCCTTTGTCAGACTCACAGATAAAGCACCAAAGGAGTATGCAGTCTATCGCTCCCCTCTTCTTTTCTGGGGCCTGGTGGATCTGGTCTACGACATGTTCAGGGTAAATGTTCAGTCTGTTAACAATTTCTATACAATTACTATTGTGCAGATTGATAACACATAATATTTCTTAGGTAAATCGGTGTTATTCTGCAAATATTTGCCTTGTATTTGGAGATGTATGTTGACTGTTAGCCAGATTTCTTGAATTATTTTTGAGGAATTTTGGTGATAGCTCCTAATACCTATTGATATGATTCTCCAAACCAATAAATGAAATAAATGAATAAATGAAAAATATACATAGGACTTAATAAGGCTTGGAGAACAGTGTATCGCATTTGGGCATCAGGAATGAAATTTCTGTCACAATTGACTTTGGGCTTTTAGACATCTGGTCCTTGGAATCCGCTGGACATCTGTGCATTTTCACCAATTCCCAAATGTTCCCCAAGGACATTTGAAATATCTGCACTACAGGTATCAAAACCTTGACTTGTTTGCCTTTTTTCCCCCCTCTCCTCTTTGGCCGTGCAGAAAGTGCCCACCAGCAACACAGAGGGCGGCTGGTCCTTCTCACTGGCAGAATATGTGCGTCACAACGACATGCCCATCTACGAAGCCTCGGAGCGCGTGCTCAGGGCCTTCCAGGATGAACTCATGCCTGCCGAGTCCTTCTCAGAATTCCTCGATGTTGTAGGTCGGTATTCCACCAACACACATTTTTATCAGCTAAGTGTGCACTTCATGTCAAAATCAGGAAAATCACCGATGTTTTAAAGCCACATCAGGCAGGTTTGCACTTCACTGGCTCCAAATGGGAACAAGAGGAAATCAGGGAAAGTGACCTCCGTAAACCGCACACAGCGTGCTTATGTTTTCTCACGCGGCTGGTCTGTGATGCTGCATCAAAGATAGAGAAAAGATCTAGTGTTGGTGAATCAGGCTTTCTAAACGTGCTGCTGTTTCAGAAGCTGTTTGGATTTTTCTGTTAAGTTTTGATTTGTCACTTCATCCACATTAAAAAAACAAAAACAAAAAAAAAAAAAACAGGGAAAAGGGTTTCCAAGACGTCCAAAATCACAGTGAAAGAGACCGGAAGCACCCTGTGAAAAATGACATATTTATTCCAGCTCCTACAGCACCAAAAATAATTCTGACATTTCATTCTTCGTGAGGTGTTTCCAATCTCTCTCGCTGTTTGGCACAAAGTGTACAAAGCTCAACACCAGAAGGTCATGTACATAAAGGACCATTTCACAGTATCTCCCTCAGCTTGAATAGGACACTTTTCACTCTTGTTGTCCTACTTTGTGATTAAGGCTGTTAAAATGGGTGTATTTTCATGTATAATTGACTGGTACACCTATATAGTGTTATATATTAGAGTGTGAAATTTAATGGAATATTTTTTGTTTTGTCTTTTTTTTTTTTTTTTTTTTTTTTTTTTTTCTTAATCCAGGTCTTCTCACTGACATTGCGGACCCAGACCTCTTCCTGCAGGATTTGTTGAACTCTGTGCCGTGATGGCCAACCTCACCCCGCCCCCCCCAAACACGTCAGCCCCGCAAAACAGCGCTGGGACACCTGCCAGCTTGAAACCCCTTTTCTCTTTTTACACGCAAATACGCACACACACACACACACAGTACACAGTACACACATATACACACACAGAGAGAGTACACACCATGCTTCCTACTCACTTAGTTTCCCCCCCTCTATATGACATCTTCAAATTAACTTAAAGCAGAAACTCTATGTGTAGTCTGAGAAATTCATCCACTTATGGCAACGTCTTTGTAACATTTAACACAATAAACACAATGCTGTTAAAAGGAGAGAGAAAAAAAATACACGCTAAAAGAGAATTCACGCGTTGCCCCTTCTGATCCCGACACCGTTCAGTCTAGACTTGTGGACACGAGCCGAGTTTCTCCCCGAGAAGAGGAAAAGGAAAAGAGAGATCCAGGACTCTGCTGACCGTTGAATCAAGAGACATTTTCTGGAGCGGCTCTGTTGATAGTGGATGGGAGAGCAAACTTGTAAAACTGAGTGACACAGCCCAGGGTATATTTTCTGGTTCATGACTGTTACCGCCACAAAACCTGAAGCTTCACCATTGCTTTGTCTTTAAAGGACGTCACAGATTGTCACAGATTGGTGATCTGCTTTCTGTTGTGAGTAGAAAAATCTAATTATTCATGTTAACAGATATTTATAACTCTGGTTTAAGAGCATAAGAATAACTCGTGAATTCTATTTTAGGGTGGATGTTTTTTTTTCCCCTTTTCTTTTGCTTTAGATTCCCCAGGGTTGGGGTGCAATGTTAAGGTAACTTTAAAAAAAAAAAGAAAAAAAAGAACAATGTTTTGGGGATTTGACCCACATATTAAGAGTGGCATTTGATTTTATCTTGTTATCCTTTTTTTGTTGGTTTAAGTTTGTTTTTGATCAGGGCTTTTTAAAATGGCAAAAGGTTTCAGTGTCACACGGTCCTGAGCTAACCTGTCCTCTTCTCCTGGGCTTTCGCTGTTTGGTCTTCATGTAGGTTCTAACTGGAATTTGAGTGATGGGCAGAAAAAAAAGTGTTTTGATTTATTGTGCATGTGTAAGGTTTCTTTTATCAATAACAAGCAAATGGGGGGAAAAAAGATGAATAAAAGAGGTATTTTATTTTCTTTCGTAAAGCCATCCCTTGGTGACGAAGTAAACTTTGGACTTGAGAATGATTCCATCTGTTGCTGAAATATCAGACCTGTCTAAATTAATAATAAAATGGACCTGCATTATAACCTTAGAACCTTTTTTTTTCTTTGACTAACAGGTTTGTCGCTCAGTTTGATTTTTTTTCTTCCAAAAAAAATCCACCGGCAGTTCCTTTCTCCTTTGGTTTTCTCTCCCTTCTTTAGTTGTCTATTGGTCTTCCCCATAATCACTGGCAGCACTTCTGCCAATCCCCAGAACAGTTTGTGGTATAAGCAAGGTGCCGCTGAGTCTCATCCTCAGCGATAAATCAACTCTTCAACTTTTAGACGCCGTTAACGCAGCGTCCTTGTACTCAAGAGCCGAATGCATGGTGTGGAGTTCATCCGATTTATTGTTAATTCGCCTATTCCCGCTGCTACAATGTTCAACTGTTGCTGAATGTCTGCTTTTTGGATTTAGCCTATGATTAATAAAGCTGTAATAATTCCAAATCTGATCCAGGGTAAACTCTTCTGTTCCAGATGTTAGGCTCCTAAAGAGGACGCATCATTTTCAGCACATCTGTGTCTGGACACCAGACGTTTGTTAGTTTTCATCTCAGCACAATTTTATCCTCATTGTTTCCTTTTAAATACTATACATTTTTTTTTTCAGAATAGCATGTTTTGGATTTTTATTGGGCTTACAAGATATTTTTTTCAGTTCAATTCAATTGGGATTTATTGGCATGAAAAATAAACAGCAGCAAAACAAATGTACAATACTAATGCAAGTGACAAATTAAACCGGAGAATCTAATGACGTCCACAACTCTACAGTTAAATTTTATACGGCAAATTAGATCAATTTAGCAAATTTAATAAAAATTTTTAAAGGTAATATAGAGATATTACTTGTAGACATGATCATTTGAAGAAGTCTTAGGCTTTTTCTGAGGATAAATACACAAGTCATCCTTATGCATCTTCACAAGGTAGGAAAGTAGCAACATTACAGTTGATGAGCGTCGTGGTTAAGGCTTTTTCCGTAGGCGGTGGCATGTTATTGTGCAAATCTTTACGTTTTAACTGGTTTATCTGCTGCCGTCAGCCATCAAATGTTTTTTTTCTTTTTTTTTTTTTAGCCCCAAATATTTCAAACATTGAAGACTGACTCGTAACCGGGGGAAATACTCCACTGTAGCACTGCAGTCTGTTCCCAAAGACATGTCTGCTCCATCTGTCTGGGTGTATCGTGGTAAATAAACGTGCCAAGCAGATGAGGATTCCTGCTAAATATGAGATCATCCGTAGCTGTTACAATACAACGATCATGTGGATCAGAGAGTTTTGAGTCGAGTAAATCAGTTACTTTGTGATAATGGAGGAGACTGAATGTTTCACTGTATGTTTGCTCATTTTTAAGCAGTTTCTCATGACCAGATAATGGAGGAGAGAAAAGGTTGTTGCTGTCACTATCTCCGTCAGGACACTGGTTTTGACGGCTAGCCATCATAAACTTTAAAATCCCTCAAATGTGTGGCTTTACAGAAACCACTAGAGGGCGTTACTTATTAAAATACTATGACATTGCAGTTGGTGTCATCCCCTTCCTCCTGAAGGAGTCTGAAAGAAATTGTAAACCTCAAACTGCCCTATGAAAATGAAATGCAGTCAGCAAGGAAACAGATTTTTGCAGCCATTAACCAGAAAGTCTGAAACTCACTAAAAAAATTCACTAGAAGCATAAGCGACCCAACTGAGTATCGGTAGAGAAATTACCATCTAAACAAATCTCTGGTTACCTGAAGGAGGCAAACTTTCTGTCTACAGTTGAATCTAACTTGGATTTGGCTGATAGTGTTTATTTCCCATTGGGACTGAATCATTTTCAACACTGACACAGAGAATAATGGAGAAAAAGTCATATACAGCATTATTATCAATTTATTTTGTGATTTGCATATGAAAACGTGTTGCACGTTTGTCTCATTTCATACATGGCAATTAAAATGATATCACTCATAACATCTTAGAAACATTTACTATACATACAGTATGCACTGGCATAAACATTTCCCTTTTATACAAAGGAATATGGCTTTTAATTTTACAAAACCTTGATTCAGTCATCTTTCAAATGACCACCTTCAAGGAGAACTATGGCTTATCTCAAGGCACACAATGCTCATACTGATTCCCATTTGTGGACCAAATAAAATCACAGTGTACTTGGTCCTAGAGTAGAAAAGTAGCCTATAGACAAATATAAAAATAGCTTTTGACAAAAAAAATAAAATTATCAGGTCTACCTGTCTAATCTAATACAGTTCAGTGCAACAGCTCTGCTATAAATTCTACCTTTTAACAATGTTTATAATGTTCAGTTTTTGTGGACATTATGGAGAATGTGTAAATTTAATTCTATGTTTATTATTGAGGTTGTAGTTTGCAGAGGTCTTGTACTGGACTACATTATACTGAGAGGGGTTTCTCATTTTTTGTCCTCCCTATTTATATACAATGAGGAGGACAGAATATTGGAAACACCTCTCAATAAAATGCAGTCCAGTACAACAGCACCAACTAACTATGAGCTCAATGCCAAACACCGAATTGAATGAACACCTCTATTACTGTGACAAAAAGAAAACCTGAGCATTATAGGCATCATGAAAGTAAACTTCTGGCATTAGATTGTGCAGGTGGACCTAATAAAGTGGCCACTGAGTGCATTTCTTCTTCTGAAAATTAACTTTTCTACATGAAAGCACAACTTGAAATTGTGCCGTATGTTCAGTGCATCAAAGCTTGCAGAAATGGGCTCAGTTGTTCACGCACAGTCTCAAATGTCACACGTATCCCATCTAGGAGTGTGTGTGTGTCGAGTCTCTACTGGCAGCAGAGCGGAGCCACGTCTTCAGCAGCAGATGGGAACAGGCGGATGGCCTCTCTGGATGACTTGGTGTAGCCGTTGTGGAAGAGAAAGGCCTTTTTCACCGCAAAGAAGGACACGGTCTTGTCCCAGACGTCCGAGCTGGAGAGCCCGGTGCTCAGCTGGCTCTCCAGGGCCGTACGGAGCCTCGCTGCTCCGTCAGTGCACTTCCTCTCCAGAGTCATCATCTTACACATGCTGAGGGCAAGAGGAAGGTCAACATCAGATTAGAGGCTAATCATCAGTATTACTTTAACTCTGAGAATGTAAAAATAAACCACGTGCCACTATGTCCTTCACATTATGAGCAACAAAACTGCAAAAATCTCCATCTCAACAAGTCATTTCATCTCACCTTCAGTGTTAAAATCTGATTGGGATGAGATAATCCCCCTTGTTTCCAATGCTAATCAACTTGTCTCCAGAATTTTCTTGAATCAAGTGTCATTTTCTTGATCCTAGTGGGCTGATCGGCCTTTTTTTTTTTGCCCTGTTTCAACATATTCATACTTGTTCCCAGAAAAAACAAAATCCCGAAACAAGCAAAACGCCTTTGGAACCAAGTGGGATTATCTCATTTTACTGACAGATTTTGTCACTTGTTTTAAAGGCTGAATATGAGAGTAAATGTCTTGTTAACGCAGAGATTTGAAAGGAGTGCAAGGGTCAAAGCCACTGTGACCTGAGATTACCTTTACCAAAATAATCCAGACACCCAAGAATTATGATAGAGGAAAAAGTAAAATAATCTATACAGTGGGTTTTTTTTTTTCATTTGCTGTTACCTTGTCTGCTGGTCCCTCATGGTTGTTCTGTGTCCACTCCTTCAGCTCTGTGTGGGACATATAGGAGGCATTCAGGGTTATGATTTCACTCACTGAGCCCTCCTTCTACTTATAGCAACTCTCCCAGCGATTTAATGCGATGCCGGTTCTCACAGTATTTGACCAATCACAAAGCGCCACTATGACAATAGGATGTGTATGAATTACTTGAATTAATGGGCTACAATGGCCCCTCAATGCAAACAAACAGGTGGGAGGGGCCCCTCACTGCCCTCCTGTCACTCAGCTGATGTGCCACGACAGAGGAAATATCCTTGTTGTTGTCTCAGCGAGGGGTGATATGTGGTGGGAACATGGAGGGAAACATCTGCCTGGACGCAAATTACATGACGGAGAAACACCTTCAATTAACACAAAGGTGGGCGAAGATGTTAAAGCTGAAGATCACGAGCATGGGACTGAGCCGTTCCGTCATCTAGTCTCGTGTTCACTATTAAAATCTTATAAAAAGTATAAAAACTTCTTTCCTTTTCATTTGGAATTTTAAATATGTTGAAAAAAGCCCACTAGTGTCAAGAAAATTACACATAATTAAAGAAAATTCTGGGAGCAATTTGATTGGCATTGGAAACAAATGGTATTTACACACACATACATACACACAAAGATTTCTAAGACTATACTACTAGACTACTATAAGCCTAATTATTTTTTTTTTTCCTCTAGGGCTCATATTAAATTCGGCACCCGATAAAGATTGCCAATATGCAAAATCATCACAGTCATAATTGTTTTAGTGCTGAGTGGAAGGGTGCTATTAAAGGAGAAATAAAGAAAAAAATTTGCACTCTGGTTTATGTAAGAAAGCAAGTGAGTGTCAGCAACACCAGTGTGCATCTGTGACTAAATCCATACATGTGAACATCCCATATTCTGCTCACTCCTGCAGGCTTGCACAGATGAAATTGTTTGCTGCAAACATTTAAATAACCTCCTGATTATTTATCTTTTATTGTGCAGAAATTTCGTTTTATTATCTTAAATTTTTTTTTTTTTTTTTTTTTTTTTTTTTTTGCTGAATCCTGTTACTTTTGCTGCGTCAGTGGCCTAATTTCCCCGAGACTAAACGAGTAAAGTTTGATCTCATCTTAGGCACACCTTGTAATTTTAATTTGCTTCACACGGACTTTGACAAACTCAGATAACAAAGTCATGACAGTGTCCACAAAGTTTCCCAACTAACTTTCAACACCCCCACCCTCCACACTCACATACACACAGGCAAACACACTCTCTCTCACACACATCCACTCTCTCCCTCCCTCCCTCTCTCTCTCTCTCTCTTTCTGTTCTTATTATTTTACTTTCTGTCTCTATTTCAGCCTCCCCAATTCTCACGGTGAGCATCTCCCATGGCTGATTGGCTGACAATAGAGCACGGCCGGTCCAGATGGTGTGCCTGGGAGCCCTGTTGACTGCTCTGTGCTCCTGGGTGGAGGGGGGGGTGGGAGGGCCGTTGGTCACTCAATCTTTGTTCGACGGGGCACACTTCCTTTGTGCGGCCGGCCTCAGTGTCATTAACACTGAAGTGTGGGAAGCCTGGGACCGCGGCGGCTCCCACGTTCCACCGAGGCAGGAAGGGAGCGTGTGACTGAGACGTGGCCAGCGGCAGGCAGGGCAGCCAGCTGTGGGCTCTGTGTGTGTGTGTGTGTGTGTGTGTGTGTGTGAGGGAGAGAGAGAGGAAGAGAAAGTGAAGGAGAGTGTGGCTGTCTCTGAGGGGGGGGGGGTTGCCTGATGTGTGAGCATGTGCTGGGAGTGTGGGCTGGAGGAAACTGTTAGGATGGAAATATATCGTTTGCTCCTAAATGACTTCTTCAACTTGTTAACTAACTTTCCTTGACAGAATATTCAGCTATTTAACAGCAAATGTCAAGCAACTTAGTACAGTTAAATTTTTTTGGTATGTTTTAAATCAAAATCCCAATACTTCTCCATCCTGAAAAACAGTGTATCTTAATAAAAACAACACATTTTTATATAATCAAACTGACTTGGGTCTCTCACTGAGGACACTTACATGATGCTGCTCTGTGTCACGTCCTGTCCAACAACCTGTTTCAACAGGAACATCGACTTAAGGAAGCAAGACGCTCTCAAAATGTTGTTTCATGTGGCTTTAAATACTGCGATTCAACTAACGCTGACAGGCTGAAAATTTTACAAGATTGCTTGTCTGTTTTTATCGCTGATATGGCTTTGGAACGGCTGTTGAAACCTATCTCACAGTGTCAGATTAACTCTGATGGGTGTGGACAATTTTTACTCTTTTAACACTCTTTTACACTCTACACCTGGATTTACTCAAGCCTAGCTGCCAGTAAATTGTAATTTGGCAATGTTTCACTCTCACACAGAGATCCTCATCAGGCTCTGGCAAACAAATTAAAAAAACACAGCCGCACATTCTTATTCCCTAAAGATGTTTTATTTAGCTTTAAAACTTTTTTGGGAGGCTCATATCCCATGCAGCGCCAAGATGTCTCGGTGTTGCGTAACTCCAGGAGACAGACGGCCGTGTCAAGCCGGTGGAAGTCGCTGCGTGTTGGTCTTTTCTGATGGCTGGCCTTCTGCAGCTCCCACGTGTGCCCGGTGGCTGAATCACTTTGTGCTCAATTACATTCTGCTGGGGATGACATGAGACAGCGGCGTGCTTCCCTTTGGGGTCACCACTTTCCCATATCAACAGAAGCACTGGGTCAGTCTCCCAGCTACACCTCCCCCCCTCACACACACACACACACACACACACACACATACGCACACACCCACCACCCCTTTAGTCTCTTTCTCTTGCAGTCTATTCCTCCACCTGCTCCCCGGAGACACACTCATTGTCCCCACGGCAATAAACACTTCATTGAGCATGTGGCAGCCCTGCGTTCCTCAAAGCCCTTCCCAGCGCTCCCATTGGCTGGGGACTGTGAGAAACTCCAACAAGCCCAAGACCCACACATTCATATGGAGATTTTGGAGTATAAATACAGGGCCGAGGCAGAGGAGAGGGCAGCACAGATCCGACTGGCTCTTCACTGAGACTATCAACCGAGCAGGACAGGAACGCACAGGCTCCACAGCTATGGCACCCACTGTTTTTGGACAAATGAGCTACTCTAAGGAACACTTGACTCCTATTCATAAGGTAAGCATTATCTCTGCAGTCACAGCTGGTTTTTGCATGTGTTTGAATGATATAAAAAAAATGTATATTACCTTCATGTTGACTAAATCTTTTTCTTCTCTTTCCTTGTCCAGCTGAGAAAGCCAATGGTGGAGAAACTACGCCGAGATCGCATCAACACCAGTATCGAGCAGCTGAAGTCCCTGCTGGGCCCCGAGTTCCTCAGGCAGCAGCCCGACTCCAAGCAGGAGAAGGCAGACATCCTGGAGATGGCCGTATCCTATCTGAGAAGCTGGCAGCAGCAGCAGCAGCAGCAGCAGCAGGCCAGCTCCTCCGGCCTCATGACAGCCAATGATGGTTACTCCCGCTGCGTGCAAGAGGCCATCAGCTTCCTCTCCCAGTGTGAAGTCCACACGCAGAGTCATGGCCGGCTGCTCAGCCACTTCCACAGCCTGCAGGCATCCAGCAGGACCAGCCACAGCCCCTGCACCCTTTCCCCTCCCGGCTCACCGCTCCACCCTGCCAGCAACAAGGGTGTGAGCCCAGCCGGCAGCCTCATCTGGAGGCCCTGGTAGACTGGAGGCATTTTCAGCTCCACACAAACAGAACCAAGTCTGTGAACGTCACGGACGGCAAGTTGAAGACTGGCAGAAGTCTGCGTCTTTTGCATCAGCAAGAGATTCTTTTGTTGAGTGTTCACCGGTGTGAAGAAGAGGGCACGGTGTGCCTGTATTCCTTTGGAAAAACTGAAATTAGTTGATTCAGGTTATACTGAACATATACACTATGTGTATACATATTCACACTTTTTCAGTGTTCATGTTTATTGCTCCTGTGGGAAACATTGGATGCTGAAACTGTTTGTTTTGCAAATGCTACTGAATTCTTTGTCTGTTATATGACCCATATTGGGTTGCAATTTTTTGGTGTCTGAGACACTGTTTGCTTTATGTGTTTTGATATCTTATATCACTGACTGATACATTGCATCGACGTGGTGTTATGAATCATCAATATCCCTTAAATGGATCCAATGGATCTATTTTTACTGTAAATCTTATTGTGATTATCTTTTAATTTGACAAATATGTAACCATTAATTGGCTTATGTGTTAAAGAATATTATTGATGGCATTGTACTTGCTGATAGTTGTTCGCTTGTAACACTCAGATTAGATGTTATGGCATCTGCAAATGATTACCTTTCATAAGGAATTTTATGTTGTCAATGTAAATCTTTTTTTAAAAAAAAGAATCTGTTTTTATTTCTTCATTGAGAAGTATTTCAATGTTTCAAAAATAAATGGAAAACTTCAGATGAAGTTTTGCAAAAAACTAACAATTTTGGTGTTTCTTGCTTTCTGAGAAATCTTCAGTGATTAATATCAGAGGACAAAGGTCAGCAGTGGTAGTTACAGAAAAAAATATTCTGGATGTGATAGATGCAGGTTTTGTGTAAAGTCTAGTCCCTGCATTTACGTTTCATCTTAAGGATGTAGCTGTAATCAGAGCAGTGTGTAAGAGCTGGGAGTGTTTGTGTCTTTCTCAAAGACAGCCCAGGAGGGAAGAGCGGGACTTTCCACAACACACTGCACACATTCACACTCTCACACCTGGGAGTTTGTCAGCACATCAGTCCACACTGTCTACCTTTCAGTAGCCTCACTGTACCTCTTTGCTCAAGGGACCATCAGCAGTGGTGTTTTGAGAAGTTTGATTGAGGCAGTAAGTCTAATCACACCTCTGTGACCAGTCAAAATTCCTCAAGCAAGGCCTTTAACTGCTGCCAGATTAATCATTTATGACCTTCTTAGTTGGACGTCAGGTAAATGCTTAAAATGCACACCTATTATGGTCAACACTTAAATTTGGCAGGTTTGTCAGGTAATTATAAGTGCCCACTCTCTGACTGCCTCTGTCTGGCTTCTCCAATATTTAGGCTCCCGCTTCTCCAAGTGCAAAGTCACCATTTATCAATTTATTGGCATGTATTTTTTTTTTTTTTACCATGCATTGCTAATTCGTCAATGTCACACCTCACTCCAGAAATAAAAGAAGAAAGGGGACAAAAAGAGCAGAAACAGAGGCTAAGCACCAGTATAATGATGTGCATGATGTCCATTTATATAGTATTACTGACAAATGCCAGCGTTGACTCTTTACATAACCGGCTTCCCATTCATTGTTTCATAATTAAGTAACAAGTTTATGAACATAAATTTGTGTTTTCAAATGCATTGCTATTTTACGTGCCCTTACTGTGCATCTGCCTTTTGTAGTGTGATTATTCCTAATGATGTCAACCTTTTTAGATAGAAAATGTACTCCACAACCTGAGATATTTTTTTATGGTCACTTTTATGCCATTCAGTAAATATTTTGATATAACTAGGTGCATGTATAAAGCTTTTTTGTTGTATTTGCTGCTACAGAAGGTGGTTAGTAGTTATTGGGGGTATTCTGCAACAGGAATAATTAAAGTTTCATGTTTTCATGCAGGTGCATAAGTTAAAAAATGTCCAAAATATTGGAATATGAGAACACTCAGCAGAAACAGCACTGCATGTGACCAAGCCCCATTTCTGTGATGTGCTGTCCACTGCCTAAATTATATCATGAGTGTTACAAAAGTCCCTCACAACTATTTGTCCTTGCCAAAGTTGTGGGGACTCTGCCATGCCTGGGAGTTTCTCAGGGTCTAGTTGGCCAGGCCAGATGGTCTGGCTGAGGCTGCCCCCTCCTCCCCCCCTTCAACAAGAGATCAAACACCGTAGCTAATGTGATGTGTAACAAGACACACTTCTATTGTTCCCGTCTAGGGGCCGGTGAATAGGCGCAGAGTGTGGGAAACGGGAGATACCACACTCACAGAGAGATGGCTGACGGGAAGCCGCTCTGCTCTGCCACAGGTCTGAGCGATGGCTAAAGACTTTATGGCAGGAACTCAGATCTCTCAGTCTGTCGATGGGCGGGCATCTCGTCTTCACACACACTTGTTAGACAAAGGCCCCCAGCAGTGCACCCAAAACTGCACCCAAACTTTTCTGAGGGGCCACAGATTCACACAAACATGCCCACAATGCAAATCAAGAGGAGACAGATAATAAAACCAGATATAGAAGCCACTGGCCGACTTGGGAATAATGATGAAAGTACAGTGCACTGTGTAAGTAACTAAAGACATGAATGAAGAGGAAATTATGTTTACTGAGGTATGACCTGTGACACAATAAGAATAATCATGAATAATTACTACAAAAGAAAAACAAGATATAAAATGTCTTTTAGATCTGATTAAATACTCGATATTTAATATCTGAAATTATCAGCAAGTATTTAACAATGAGAAAATTTCGTACAGAATTAACACAAACCATAGCCAGACAGTCCTGGCTCTTGTGCCAATGAGTGAGGCCAGTTGACTTGATTTTTCCCAGATGGACCGGGACACAGAGTTTCAGTTTGTCCTGCAACAAAAGATCAATTAACATTCCCAACGGAGCACTGAGGAGCGGCACGGCTTTTGTAGCTCATTTACCCTGATGTTGGGGACTGGTGGGAAACTGGGGGGACAGGACTACTCACACTGCGCCCACAAGGCTGGCTTCACATCTGGGACCAGCCGCTGACTGAGGCCCGCGGAGGCACGCTGCCAGCTCAGTCATAATGCCATTAACTTGACACTAACTTGACACAGTTCATTTACAAAAGGGCCTGCAGACCCCGGGGGCACGGAGCCAAGAGCTCCTGATCAAACACTGCATGGTTACACTTTGTCTGGGTTACAGCAGCACACACTGACAATATGTGTGCCTGCAAACAACTACAACCCAAATATAATATTTTACAACATGCAATAAAAAAAACTCCACTATTTGAAAAAGTGAGCAAAAGCAAGTCTGCAAGGTGAACACTGACACTGACAATTTAAAAGTGCAGTAATGGATAAACAATATAAAAATAGGCACTGCAATCAGTTAATATCAATTTTCATTAGGTGCTTAATCAGGAAAGCTGGTTAATTTAATTTAGGGGAGTTTAATGTCCTAATGAGATCCTTTTTTGAAAGCGGGTCTTTTCTTTTCTTTCTTTCTTTCTTTCTTTCTTTCTAACAGCCTGCGCATACAGTCCCCACGCTTGGACAGATCTCCTTCTTGCCGAGAAGTGAGGTTCAGTTTCTCAGTGCGTCAGCCCCACATTCCCATTAGTAAGCTGGCAGTGTGAGCGGGCAGAGTTTTCCCACAGTCAGTGTCCAGTCAGTGGGAAAGCCTGGATTATCGCCAGAGCGGTGGCACAATGGCATAATGGCATAATAACCCGGCTGTCAGTCATCCTGCAGACCTGTCTGCTGGGAGGCTGCCGGACCCTCCTGGTCCCCCCTGAAGACGCCACGCTTCTCCAGCCTTACAGGAAAACACACCTCCGACGGCGGTGTTTTTGTGCGCAACCTCCCACTGTCACTCACGCACCATGCAAAAGTGAATTTCACGTATACTTGAGAATAAATTTGTGGCGATGTTTCAAAACAGCCTGAAAAATGAGAATATCTACACGTGCCAATTTGTGAGTGTGTTTTGCTCTACAGGCATGGTGCATAAATACATTCATGTGCATATTACAGGCTTTGTTTATTATAGGACACGACTAGGTATGATTTAAGGTGAGAGAGAGGGAGAGATCAGCGAGGGATGCAGGGCGCATGCGCAAACGCTTGAGTCCATTTGTTGCGCTTGGCGCCTCAGCACGGGTCTCTGATGTGCGGAGCGTGGGCGACCTGACGGTTTTCACACGTGAGTCACGAGTCAGCAGCAGCAGCCTTTGATAACAGTGTTTTCACATCATCACAGCATCGTGCCTCGGCTTACACGTGAAATCCCAGGAAGCCTCCAGGGAGCACAAAACGATTGCGATCACAGTTTATGAAGCAACAGGTGCAAAGTGAAATTCACGTTTTGCCTGCTGGCCTGTGGGAATTCTTTATGCACCCTGTGAAACTTTTTTTCAATGCATGAATCCCTTTTCTCTTGCTGTTTCAAACATTTCAAACATTAACTGTGATGAACCTATAACTAAAAAGGTCTGCAACTGCAAATTAGTCTTCTACATCCAAATGTTTCTATGCACCAAAATGTTTTTAAGGGTAAAGTGGGCTTCTTTGAAGGGAAAATGAAAGGCTTCCTGTTAAGTTATATTGTTTTACTGGGGTGTAGCATTTGGCCTTTTGAAACCTTTTATATCTCTCCTTAATTGCTTATGCCCCTCCTTTGAAGATCCTCACTTGTGGTGTGTGTCACTTTCACTTGGTTTACATCTACAATAATTTAATTTTCTTCTCCAAATTGATTTTTCAGTCCATGATAGGATCTGTGATGACCTCTGGATGAAGTGGTAATTACCTGTTGCTTATCTTGGGAAACACCCTGCGTGCAGACTACTTGCCCTCTGAGTTATTGATGTGTCTCCCATTGTTGCGGGGGGCAGCCCACCGCTCTCAGAGTGTGGGAACCCCAGCCTCGCCTGAGCCACATGGCTTTGTTATGCTAATCTCTCGCTATAATATGGGGAGCAGCTCCTCCACTGAGATCAGAGCTGACACTGTAGCCCACAAGGAGCTGCTCACTTCATCTGCACAGACATGGCTCCCTGCTCCACCAACTACTCCTCTGGTCACCATATCAGGATCCCTGACAGAGACAACATCAAAGTGAGTATTGAGTGGCACTTCACTGTAAATATATGACCACATTTGTGCACTGGAGATTAGAATCCTGAGCCTAAATGCAAATGTCCTCTCTTCTCCAGTTAAGGAAACCCATTGTGGAGAAAATGCGCAGAGATCGCATCAACAGCTGCATCGAGCAGCTCAAGATCATCCTGGAGAAGGAGTTCCACAAGCAGGAGCCCAACACCAAGCTGGAGAAAGCCGACATCCTGGAGATGACGGTGAGCTTCCTGAGGCAGCAGCTGCAGCCGGGCCTCTCTCACAGGGACTACAGCCGGGGCTCCTCTCACTGCTGGAGGGACTCTCTGCAGCTCCTCTCCGTCGGCTCCAGCTCAGACTCCTCCGTGGCTCCTCTGCAGGGCCTCCAGCAGCAGCTCGGCCAGGCCCAGACAGCCAGCGGCTCCTCCCCAGTGTGCTCCTCCGTCAGGCCCACCACGCTGCAGGACAGCAGCAGCACAGGCCCAGTGTGGAGGCCTTGGTAGAGACTCTGACACTCAGATCCTCCAAACCCTGAGGGGAACAACACTCACCCTCATCTTGTAGGAAATATACATTTCCAACCTGCTCGTTCATGGTGGGTTTCCTTATTGTCTCATCACATTGATGGACAAGTAGCAATGTTGAAATTGAAGGCTCTCACTTTTATTTGAAGATTGTCGTGCTGCGACGTTGAATCACATCTGATTGTTTGCTTCTCCTTTGCCCTGAAGAACTGGAACTCAACTTTGATGGTTGACTTGATGATCTTTTTGTGAAATCTTGGAGCTATTGAGAAATGATTGCTTACTCCAGTGGAGTTCATCTTGGGATTGCTTGATGTAACAGTATCTGCAATACTGTGTTTTACTGACAGCTGCTTTTGAGAATATTTCTCTTCTGTGTAGAATAATCTATGTCACCTGTTTAAAGTTATGGATGATTGCTTGTGTGTGTGTGTGTGTGTGTTTGAGTTCATGTGGGTGGGTGTGTGTGTGTGTGTGTAAATGGATGATCATGTTCACATTGTTGTAACAGGATGTTGTTATTGCTGTGTTGCTATCACATTTATGCTCTTAAAACTCATTTGTAACATTTGTATGACAATTACCAATAAAAGATACAATCATTAAAAACATCCCACTGACTCCTGTATTTCTACATGATTACAGAGACTTAATTATAGCGTTATAGAGCTTCAGAAAAGCCAATTGATATTTAAATTTGAATATTTGAACAATTTGATATTAGAATATTTTGACCTTAGCAGTAGTAACAATAATAATGTGAATAAGTGACAACATATTCAAGGTTCAATAAGATCTGAATTACAGCAGAAAAAGTCTGGATTGGAATTCTAATATATAAACATGAATGATATTCACAGTATATTGTGTATGAATCAAAAATTGCCCAAATGGCTGGCACTTCCTGGACCAAGCATCACATGACCTTTTACACACACACACACACTTGATATTTTACCTTATTTATTCTCTTATGTGACTGCTTCTTATTTTGCAGTCACATAAGAGAATAAACTTATTCTTTATTATAGTTGCATTTCTTACACACACACACACACACACACACACACACACACACACACACACACACACACACACACACACACACTTTGTTATATATACAGTTCACAGTTTACCTGGCTAATGAAACTAATTCATTATTCATCACTAATTTATTGTGTATGTACGAGTCACACAACCTCTGGTGAAAGGTCAAAATAGATTTTTATTAACTACTAATGTGACCAAAATATCACTTTATATTATGGGAACAGTGTGTTTTTTTTTTTGTTTTTTTTTGTTTTTTTAAACAAATGGCATTCATTAAGTGAAGTTGTGTGTATACAACACACAGCTTACACCAACAGGCCACAGATACTTCCTTCCCTTGTAAAGGCAAATCAGCCACAACAGACATGGTCAATACATGTCAATAAAACGTGACAAAAATCTATAAACTCACTTCACAGTTTCAAGCAGCTTCACACAATGAATACATTTTTCAGTACCAACATAGTTAGTGTAACATATAATGGTACAGAACACAGATAATAACTCTCAATGTGAGATCTTTAGATAATAGTGAATGATGTCCAGTGTACCCTCTTAATTAAGAGGATACAAGACATATCTTCTCATCAATATGACAAAACAATGAAAACACTCAATAAGAAATGATTATTGAGCAGGTTGGAAATGTATATTTCCTACGAGGTGAGGGTGAGTGTTGTTCCCCTCAGGGTTTGGAGGATCTCAGTGTCAGAGTCTCTACCAAGGCCTCCACACTGGGCCTGTGCTGCTGCTGTCCTGCAGCGTGGTGGGCCTGACGGTGGAGCACAATGGGGAGGAGCCGCTGGCTGTCTGGGCCTGGCCGAGCTGCTGCTGGAGGCCCTGCAGAGGAGCCACAGAGGAATCTGAGCTGGAGCCGACGGAGAGGAGCTGCAGAGAGTCCCTCCAGCAGTGAGAGGAGCCCCGGCTGTAGTCCCTGTGAGAGAGGCCCGGCTGCAGCTGCTGCCTCAGGAAGCTCACCGTCATCTCCAGGATGTCGGCTTTCTCCAGCTTGGTGTTGGGCTCCTGCTTGTGGAACTCCTTCTCCAGGATGATCTTGAGCTGCTCGATGCAGCTGTTGATGCGATCTCTGCGCATTTTCTCCACAATGGGTTTCCTTAACTGGAGAAGAGAGGACATTTGCATAAGCTCAGGATTCTAATCTCCAGTGCACAAATGTGGTCATATATTTACAGTGAAGTGCCACTCAATACTCACTTTGATGTTGTCTCTGTCAGAGATCCTGATGTGGTGACCAGAGGAGTAGTTGGTGGAGCAGGGAGCCATGTCTGTGCAGATGAAGTGAGCAGCTCCTTGTGGGCTACAGTGTCAGCTCTGATCTCAGTGGAGGAGCTGCTCCCCATTTTATAGCGAGAGATTAGCATAACAAAGCCATGTGGCTCAGGCGAGGCTGGGGTTCCCACACTCTGAGAGCAGTGGGACACTCAGCACAACAATGACAAACACATCAATAACTCAGAGGTGAACTGGACGCAGGCTGACCAGTACAGATAAAAACCAGTTTCAAGATGTTTATCAGACTGGGAATGATATCCCGTCGATCTCTAATTAGTGATTTTTCCTTATCTCACCCTCTCCAGCTAAACCAGGGACGCAGGGCGCGGCTCCTGATGTGACCCAGGGAAATATTTAGAGAGAGGATTTCATTTGGCATTTGTGTCCGGGGAAAAGTCATTAATACCTGAGAATGATTTTCTTAGAGATTTGATTCCCCATAGCAAACGTATTATTACTCATAAACTCATACATTTCATTATTTGATAGATATTCCTTTGACTCCATTTTAAATAATAAGGATATTTCAGATGTTGGCCCATTTTACCATTCAGATCCTCTTTTTGATCTGCTCAAATCTTAATATGTATTTTGATATATTTAAAAGAGCGAGAGTTTCACTCTAAAATGAGATGATCACCGTTAGAAAAACCTGACCCAGACTACAAATGTTGTGATTATTGACATGAAAATCAAAGCTGATTATGGAATGTCATTGAGGTTATTAGGAACGTAATCCAGCCTGCTGTACCTGCAGCTGCTCATGTGACATTAACAGCCTCTAGATGGCCCTTTGCTGAAGTCAAAGTGTTCTTTAATTCACCACATGAAACCAGAAAGAGTAGAAAAGGATGTGGAAAAGAATCATTTCGTGAATATTATTCTACGCTGCACCAATTTTTTGATAATCTTTTGCATCTTGAGGATTCCAAGATTGTCTTTTGAAGTGTGTTTTCACCAATTATGTCATTTTTTTTTTTTGAGCTGGAAATCTCTGGTGTCTTGTACCCTCCCTGCCCTGTTATTGTGATTTGGTGTTTAAATGTGCATTTTCTTTTTATTATCTTTGGGCTTCTCCGGCAGAGCTAAGCTTACTTCCCGCCACAGAGGGAAAGAGATACAGCTGGTTGAGGTGTTTGCATTTTGCAGGATTCAGTTTCATGTTCTGATATACGGATGCATGTTAGCTTTCTGAAATGAAAACTCCTGACTGAAATCTTCCCGCTGGCCCTCATTGTGTGTCTCGGGGTCACGGCAGTAAAACTCCCGCTTGCTCACCCATGGCACACTTCTGTTGTTGGCGGAGGGTATTAAGCTGTGAGTGGACAGAGAGACTGTGGGAAAGCCAGGCTCGGACCCTACTCACACATCTACCGGTCAATAGGGGTGACCTCCCAACCACAAAAGGCCCTTTCATCCCTCGCCTCAAACAACAGCCAACAGCAACTCTGTGTGACTGGGTGTGTGCGTGTGTGACTGAATGAGTGTGTGCGTGAGCGTGTGTGTGTGTGTGTGTGTGTGTTGCCAGTGAATTCCACATTTATTTGATATGTGATGAAGAGATATTACGTCATGCCACAATTAAGAACCTTTTTTTTTTTTTTTTTGGTGACCTCGGTGGTCACCATCTGCCACTTGTTATGGAATCTCACACTGGCATCCCGGCGACACAAAAAAAATGTTTTACAAGCCATTTAATCTCATATTAAAATCTTGAAAGTGTATTTTAAAGATACCTCTGTCATCAAAGCAACTTTTCTTGAGATTTTTTTTTTTTTTAACTTTTTATTATTATCCACCCATTATCTACACTGTAGTAAAAAAAAAAAAAAGCCTCTTTTGTTTGTGTTAATGTGTGCATGCTGAAATTACCAAAGGATGACAGATTGGAAAAGTTCATTTTTATTACACAGCAAATATCTTAGTTGTTACACTTTCCTTCTGCTAGAAGATCGAGGTTCAAGCAGCTCACATCTGAGCCCGACATCTGACCTCTTTCTAAGAGGACAGACAAAAAAGGAATTTTACTACTGTGATTGATATAATAGCACTTTGTTAATTATTTATTTAGGTCAAATTTGCTCTCATCTTCCCATTGACATTACAGTGTTTCTTAGGGACTCTGTGGCTATATATGACTTTTATCTATTAATCAAATGAAATGTTTCCACTAAAATTTCTTTTATTGTTTGCTCATGGTGTACATTTGAATACAGTTTTGGAAATGGGCTGTTGTGTTCATCTGCGGTTTTAGGACAATAATATAAACCTTGGGCAGAAAGTAGCCGCCGAGAAAGGCCAGAACGCTGGACAGAATGGCCAGCACATGCGCGGCGGTGGTGAACGGGCCTCTGCTAATGAGGTAGACGGTGAAGAAGCTCATCCAGGAGATCATGTAGACCATGAGGCTGAAGGTGACACACTTGGCCTCGTTGTAGTTGGCTGGCAGGTCTTTGCCCATGTAGCTGAAAGAGAAGCAGAGCATGGTGAGCAGCGAGACGTAAACGAGCTCGAGCCCTGCGCCAGGGGAGAGGGTGTTGCTGCACTCCAGCACAATGCTGTCGTGGTAGAAGCCAAGATCCTGCGACGGCTGAGGGGGGTTCAAGGCCACACGCACCACAGAGATGAACAAGATGGTGACGGACACCAGGAAAATAGTGAACTCCGGCCCGTGGTTCTTGGCCCATGTGTCATAAGCCTGTGGCAGCTTTGACGCCAGCTTAAAAATGCAGACGACCTGGAAGGAGCGCACGGTTATACAAGCCAGGCACACACTGAAGCTGAAGATAAACAGAGGGTGTTTGAGGATGCAGGCTGGCCCGGACGGCTGGCCAAAATGGCACAAAGAGCTAGCAGCAGCAGCGGTCAGGGCTGCCAGCATCAGGAGGCAGGTGCGCCCGCCGGCTGATTTGGCCACTGGGGTGTTCAGGTTGAGCAGCAGGATCAGAGCGCAGCCGGAGGTCATGAGGAGACACAGGGCCAGGAGGAGGAGCAGAGCCACGGCGAGGGGGGCGTCCCAGGGCAGCAACAGGACGGTCCTGTTCAGACACTGCTCGCTGACAGGGGGAGCCCACTTCTCCTCTGGACACGGCTGGCAGGAGGTGTATCCTGAGGAGGAGGAACAACAGAGCATGGTGGCAGAGCTTGTTTAGAGAAGATATTGGGAGATAAAAAAAAAAGTTGATTCTGTCCCATGAGATGTTGTTTTAACAATTTTGAGTTCACCCAAAGTTTTATCGTCCTCTAAAGGCTAAAACAAGCAACACCTCCTGTCTGAGCTGAGCTAATGCATGAATTTCATGTTATTAGACTCAGCTACCCATTTTTAAGAAGGGATTCTCGAACTTGATTCTTGGGCAGTGAGCCTCTTTGGGCTCTGGCCTCAGGATATATGAACACCCTGCTCCACCTGCTGGCCAACTTTATACACAACAACTCGTGCTGTATTTGTATGGATCATGTTGTTCAAAACTTATCTTTTCCAAATAACTTTCAACTAACAAAATTAATGGGGACACTAAGTGGTTTAAGAGTTAGACCTTGATAAATTGGCTAATTCCCATGCAAACACAAATTTGGTTTATAAGCAGTAGTTTACATCAGAGTGTGGTGGGACTAATCATTTTTGAATTGTGCTATTAATATACTTTATGTTGTCTTAATCTATCTAAATACTTGTGCCCCGAAATGAGGCTCTGTAGTATTTTTCTTAATCTGTCTTTCAGCTACCGTCCCACATGCAGGAAATGTGTCTGGACAACAGAAATTAAGTGGTCTTCTTGGTTGTATTTGTATGTCTTAATCTCAGAGAAAATCACCACACTCACAGGAAATCTGCTAGGGTTAGGGTTAGAGTTAGGTGCCAAAAAAAATCTTTCATTCATCCATTCTTTTTCCAAGCTGCTTATCCTAATTAAGCCCGAGAGGTGCTAGAGCCTATCTCTGCATTCACTGGGACACATTGCCAGTCCATCACAGGGCAAATGAAAAAAAAAAAAAAAGTTGTAATGCTCAAAGGTTTTTGTTTTTGCAAACTTAGGTTCATGCAATATTCTTTAACACAAATGCTCAGCTGTTGGTCATAAAGTCCAATAGATTCAATTTGAAGTCTTCCATATGGTACACATGTACACACAGTTAGATTTAGAACATAAAATATATATAGTTTTCATCATTTGGTTTACTTTGTGATGCAGACTGTATTTTTTTGTCTTATACAGTGTATTTTTTGTGTTGTCTTATAAATCTAACTGTGTGTCTTCATCTCACCACTTTTGTTGAGGAACGTGGCAGCAGGGCACGCCAAGCACTCGAAGCAGCATTTGTGCTGCCCAGTCTGCAGCTTCCTGTGGCCTGCAGGGCAATCTGGAGAGCAGATGGACAGCGGCACCTAGATGGGTCCGACAGGGTTGGACAAGGTTACTTTCCCACTGAGATTAGTTACAGATTATGGATTAATGATTAACTGCACAGGACTGCAATCAGCAACCTAATCCACTGGAATGTCCAAACTCAGTTATGAGTCTGCTTGTTGTCAATTACTTCTGGATTATTTTGCTAACAGAAGTCATTAAATAGCCAGTTCGACAAACTAATTTATTCCAGTTACAGAGGGACATTTGTTTGGAGATATGCTATGTCATCAGAATCAAACATTAATTCTAGATGTGCAAAATTTTGGTAGCATCTTTCAATGTATTCCCATCAGGCAGTCTAATGCTTGAAATGTATCTGCAGCCCTACAATGTTTTTTTCTTTTCTTTTCTTTTCTTTTCTTTTCTTTTCTTTTCTTTTCTTTCTTTCTTTTTTTGTTGCAAATGTTGTAAATGTAATTAATTGCTTACTTAACACTGCAATAATCAGATTACTGTACTATCGGTGCAAATATGAGGAGTTTAGCTACTTTCATTGAGCTTGACACTGAAAGAAGGTTAAAGTTGATGATTTAATCCAAAGTATTTCCTTTCCTATGTGACCTGAGATCTCAAAGTGCATCAGTTTTGCGTACAGAATGAAGTACCAACACCTCACTAAAATAAGTCTGTCTTACTGATTTTGAAGCGTCTGGCCACTTAATCAGAGCAGCATCGAGTGTGAGCTCGGTGGGATCTGGACTGAAGGAGCCGACCACCCTGAGAGACCAGTCTGTCCCCCTCCAAACCCAGGTCACGATGTCGTATCCTGTGGGCGGGTCTCCGTTACTGTCAAAGTACACAGATGTGTTCCCGAGGGTGAATCTCACCTGCTTAAGCAACGGCAGGAGCTGAGGGAATGGGGGAAAAAAAGGAAATATATGTACGTGTAACAAAGGATGGCGTGGAGAGATTTTTTTTCAGTCACTAAAATACCTTGTCCTCTTTTAAAGGGGCATAAGATACAATCTCTATTACCCTCTAGTGGCGAACAGGAGGAAGTGCAACAAGATGAGTAGACTTAATACTAGATAAATCACAAGTCCAGTCAACCTCACCCCTGCTGAGTTATGGTGGTCTGTCATTGATGTGAATAATAGTTGCTAAATAATCAGAGCAGGATCCATATGAAATTTTAAGTTGTAATATATCAGGATGTAAAATGCTGTAGTAATAATGCTGCTTTGTCATTTGCTCTTTTTCCCTGAGAGTGAAGCTGAAAATGTTTTGCAATGCTCGTAGCACCATTCTCCATTACTGACCAGTTGAAAAAGCAAGTAAATGGAAGTAGATTTAAGATCAAACCCTTAGAAATATATTATTGTCTGTTTCTTCTATGGGACGGTAAGAACCTATATTAATTTAAAAAGTATGAGAGAGATCCATTTTTAAAGTCAACAGTTAGGCTTTAATGGTTTTTGTATGATATGTGCTCACCTGCCAGGGATGTATCGTCCTCTTCTGGCATTTTCCAGAGTCACACTCAAGCGCATGGTGCAGGGCATGAGCCACAGCATACACCGCCTTGTACACATTGAAAGAGGAGGTGATATCATACTTCTCCAAAGAGTAGCTGTTCTTTGCAAAGCTGTAAAGATCGGCGCTTTGCAGACAGGAAGCACCCGTGGTCCCATTTGAGGATTCCTGCAAATTTGGTCCGCTATCTTGCTCTAAAATTTCAAGTGATTTTCTCTCAAAGTCCTCAAAACCAGGTATGGCTGCATATTTGACGGACACACCCAGGACAGTGCCAATGGTGTGGATGCCAGGTATCCCTGATATGAGAGAAGCCACTGACCAGTCCTCCGTCCCGATCCACACCTTACCTGTCACGTTCCGTTCAACCACATACGGGAAGAAGCCGCTGAGTTTTGACTTGCTGGAGAAAACAACGATGGTGTTTACATTGGTGGTCAGAATGTTTTCCACCATGTTCCTCATAACCTGGACGGTGTCCTCCGTGAGTTTGGGGATGACCCCTTGGTAGGCGATGCAGATGTCGTGGTGCACCGCTTGCTGGGACAGGCTCTGCATCCCCTGCAGGCCGTAGGAGTTGTCACTGCCCAAGAGGGCGATCCACGTCCACTTGAAGCGAACCAGGAGCTGGATCATGGCCGTCACCTGGTTCTTGTCACTTGGAATAGTGCGGAAGAAGGACGGGTAGAGGAACTTGTTGCTCAGCATCTCATTTGATGCTTCATAAGAGATCTAAAATTTTACCAGAGAGCACACGAGGAATGACTCTGTTAAAATCTGTGTAACTCAAAGATACGTCCTAGAAAACTGTGACAGGAGAGAAAAAAGAAAGCAAGGAAAATGTATAAAAGGAAAAGTGTCAGGAGAATAAAAAGGAGAATTTGAAGGAAATGAGAGGCTCTGCTCTGTCAGCATAGAAAAATCTGAATAAAATAGAAATAATTTTGCCCAGATACCCATAAAAAAAATGAGACGTAACGCTACGAATCAAAGTTGACAGATTAAATTACACAATAATAACTGTTTTTGGCAAGAAGCTGAATTGAACTGAAATACAGTATGTTTTTCATTTCCATACTCATATACAAGGCATCGAATTTCAAAGCGACGAAGAAATCAGCTGTCACTTTTGGTCTTACTTGTGGCACCAGATAGGCTCCTAGCAACGCAGCAGGAGTGAATGATTTGCTGCTGCTGTCCGGCCCGATGACAGCCACCGCCCTTTGCCCCAGGCTGGAGCTGGACACTGGGCTCATGTCTCCCTCCGTCCCGGCCGCAGACGCTCCCTGCTGCTGCTGCTGCTGCTGGTCCAGCAGGTCCAGGGTGGCCAGGACGCTGGCCGGCACCGAGCAGATGTCGTAGATCTGGTAGCCCAGCTCCACTCCTGGCAAGAGAGGCTGACTTCCACTGCCGTTGTTGATTTCTTCCACAGCAAATCTCATGGCTTGCATAAGGTGGTAACCATGTTTGTTTTGTCTGCCTCTAAATAAGATATAGTTAAAAAATAAATAAAGATAAAATGCACAACAATACATCAATTTTATTTTGATAGTGTGATATGAAACTACATTTTTTTTGTGATTTTGGATGTGGTAATATTGTGATATAATGTGAGTGTTGTCTTTTCCTGGTTTTAAAGGCTGTATTACAGTAAAGTGATGCAATTTTTGACTGTTCCAGCTGTTCTGCTTGGCCATCATATCCACATTACAAATGACCATTTATTGGAAATTTCTTGTGTTTAAATACCTTATGAAAGTACCAACAGTCATCCCTACAATATTGTCACGATATGAATCAAGGTATATAGTCCAAGATATTGTGATATTTGATTTTGTCCATTTCATCCAGGCCTAAGAATGAGTAAGTTGTTTTAAAACCAGACGACAAGCGAGATGCATTTTGTCACTGGAGATGAAAATGAAAAGTCAAATGTACTTACTTGCTACAGGATCCCAAGGCAGGCATACCGGAGGTCGGGGCATCTGTGTAATGGAGAGGAAAGAGCCCGGCGATGGAGAAGTCACCCTGTAGCTGTAATCCTTCTCCCTTGGAAATGTAGTCCAGTTTACCCTCAGCCAACACCAGCATGAGCCAGCCCAAGGACAGAAACGCAGCACAGCACATTTTCACCTCCACCTCACACACTGCAGGTGTGGAGAGACGAGCACTTCACCCCACATTTATGTTTTTTTTTTTTTTTTTTTTTTTTTTTTAGGTGTTTACTGAAGGTGGGCACAGATGGAGTGGAGGTCGAGAGGGAGGGGAAGGAAAGGAGATGCGGCCAGATTTGCATCTTTTAGGGAAATGCCGTTTGAGTGAAGCCTGTTTGCATGCAAAAAATTTGTTTCTCTGACCGTAGAGTTTCCCTCGCATTAAAATGAACTGCATGAATGTAATTAGCCATGAAAAGGGAGACCGGTGTTTTTCAATTAATCTTTGAAAAATGACACACAACTGTCACTTTAGCTGTGTGAAAATCTTGAGGGAGTGCTTTACAAAAACGTATGCATTTCTTTGGAGGACATTTAATTGAAAAATGTGAGATACATAGATTGATTTTAAAACATATACTTTGCAGTTTAAAAGTGGGTGTCAGATTGTCATGTAATGGATATTTGGATATTTCTGTCATAGCAGCAGAACTCTTTATTAGTATTATTTAGTTTTAGATGTGTACTAGTGCTATTATTTCTTAACATTAAGGATATCATTGGATATGTTTTTAAAATAATGACATGTCTTTATGCAGTATCACTCTTTTTAAGATAGCATAGTATCAAGGATTTCATTTTCATGCAAGTTGTGTTTGAGTAAAGTTCTCTGCCTTTGCATTTGCCACAATATTCAGTATTTTTAATATTGTCCAGCAGTTTTGTTCACCTCCACGGTTGTTGTACAGCTACATCAGTTAATACACATCATGTTTTGCTTTTTTTTTTCTTTAACCATACATGGAGAAAGTGAGGATAAATGGATCCCCGATCACTTAAACTTCACATGCAGAGGTTTCTTATACTTTCATGGAAATAAATGGGAAGATATGTGAATCACCATTTAATTCTGCTGTTATTAACAAACTAGATTTAATATCAAACATTCATGTATTGCAACTTGAATTACCTTTTAAATTGAGGACATTAACTGCGGTGAGATTTAACACATTTATACAACTAATGTTCAGGCAGAGGAGATTTGTACATTTTGGCTCAATGGTGTTTGGTTGACTGTTTTGAGCTTGACCACCGTTTACTAATTTCACAAAAATGGTGCTGAGTGAACAGAGGATGTGTTGCTTCATGCCCAGTGCAGGTGTGGCTGAATTTGCCTTCTGGTTGATACGGGAGGCCCATTTTGCACCGTGCGTCTGAACACACCTGTTGTACCGACGCGAGATTTGCCTCAAAGCCATTGTTTTGACAGCAATATTGTGCATTTTCTTAACCACTGTGTTATGGAGGCAAATGACCATGTAAAGTGTCATTTGGTCGAGCATTTCCATGTGTGCACAAACATGAGGATTTCAGTGAAAAGATTTGCATTGTGCAGGGTTTCTCAATCACGTGACCAAGACGCCGAAACGTTTGGGATCATTTCTGGACAAATTTAAGGACCACAGGCAGGTGTTTAATACTTGGCCTGGTAAAAAATAGTCACAAAGAAAACAGTGGAGGAGGAAACACATATTTTTAACCCCTGACACCCTGATTTCCTATTAATTTTTCCTGTAAATAGCTTCCAAATTAGAAAACATTTTTTTTCTCAGTGTATGCTGGTGTCATATGCCTAGTCTGTTGCCACTAGTCTCTTTACTTATTTGGTATCTTTTGAAGCTTTGGGATCTTTAAAATAAAGGCATGTGGCATTGAACAAATTGTAGCCACACAACATGCATTTATTTTGATGGATCCACTCGTGAGGACTGTGGGGTGCAAGATGGTTTAACTCCAAAATAAATGTGTCTTTCATCAAAAATCATTTTTAATTTTGATTATTCACCTTTGGTTTTATGCATAACCCATACTCACTTAACTTTTGGACACTCAACACACCGCTGGGTCGGATTTACTTTGGCCTCTTTTGAATATTCAACATCCCTCCCATTATTCTTACTTTCAGTGTTTCCATTTTGATAGATGATTAAAGGTGTTAAATCACTCATGACAGATTAACTCTCCACCAGTGATACAGGCCAGGGACATCTCATGATTTCCTTTTCTTTATAATGTTTCTACAGGGGAAAAAAGCAAAATCTGAGAAACCATGATCAACTATAAATTATTATCATCTTTCTACAGCCCATATGTTTCCTTTTCTGCTGCCTATAATGCTCAGTTTTTCTTTTTGTCACAATAATAGAGGTGTTCAGTTCTATGTTTGGCATTGATTGAGCTCACAGTTAGTGCTGCTGTTGGACTGGACTGCATTTTAGTGCGAGGTGTTTCCACTATTCTGTCCCACTCATTGTATATAAATAGGGAGGACAAAAAATTAGAAACACCATCTCCACAGTGTCAACAAAACTGAACATTCTAAACTCAATCTATGGCAGAGCTGTTGATGATGATGATGATGATGATGATGATGCCACAACTGCTCTGATGAAAAAGGATGCATAGATAAGGATGCCCCAACTCTGCATACGTCATTACTACGCGACGCCCACGTCGAGGTGAAAGTGCAAGCTGCCATCTTCGAGCAGATCTTCTCCAATAGTTAGGAAAGCAGAAAAACTGTAAGTTTCACTGCACGTCCTTTGCGGGTTTCTTCGACCCGTCGGCATTCTAAAGAGACACCTGAACACACATCGCAGCGGGTTTGTTTTATTTCCAGCCCGGTTGGCGCGTTAGCTCGGAGCTAGGCTGCTCTGCTGATGGCTGCCTAACGTTAGCTCGGCTGGCTAACAGTTAGCTCTGGCTGTAAACAAACACTTTGGACAGTGATAGGCGAGCTTAAAAGTCTAAAGCTTTGGTCAATCAGTTAAAACATCCTCTCAGTAACCTGGTGCATTAAAAACTAAGTGGACCGGGTGGTTTAAGACAGTTTAATAGCCGAATAGCGTCACACTCTGCACGCTGCATGCCTGGCCGGGCTAGCTAGCCACACAACTTCAGTTTTGATGACACGGCGAGTTTGTGTAAACTAGCTGGACCAGCTCCGTTTGTGCGTTGTCGGTCGGTCGAGGTCAGCCAGCAGAACCACAGCCATGTCGTCCTTCTCCGAGTCGGCTCTGGAGAAGAAGCTGTCGGAGCTCAGTAACTCGCAGCAGAGCGTCCAGACCCTGTCGCTGTGGATCATCCACCACCGAAAACACTCGGCTCTCATCGTCAAAGTGTGGCACCGGGAGCTCAAGAAAGGTGAGGCGGCTTGTGTTGCCCCGGCAATCAGCTGGGACACATGTGGTGTGATGCAAACCCCGTGGCCTTGACTGCAATTTCACCCTCCATTTCTTTAGAGATGCACGGTAATAGTGGCATGGGCAGATACCTGCTTTAGAAATGAAATGCTTCTGTTTAAATTGTCCATATTTCTATTTTTTTTTATAATCCTTGTTTATAGTGTTTATATTGCTTACTGCTATTTATCATGTGTATACTGTATATTTCTTCTAAATTTGCACATTGACCTACCTCTTTGCACATTTTATACACCCATGCACACGTTTTTTTTCTGTTCTTTTTGTTGCACATTGCTTTTTGCACACTGGCTTGTACTTAGATCTTATTCTGTTGTACTCAGATCTTATTCGTTATTTATTTATTTTTTTTAATCTTTTTTTATTTTTATTTAATCTGTAATCTGTGGATACTGCTGAAAAACTGCGAATTTCCTGCGGGATGAATAAAGTATCTATCTATCTATCTGTTGATATCAGCCTGAAATGATGCCCACATGTGAAACAGGTAAAATCTGCCCTGGTTGTACCTGTTTTCATCATTATCTCAGGCCGAGCATCATCCAAGCCTGTTTCAGCAGGATGAATCTTACAGTTTTGTGTGAAAGAAAATGTTATATAGAGATAAAAATGGGTGTTTTACTTAACTTAAGTTGAAGTAGTTGGCTTATTTTGCCCAGTGTCATGTGCATATTTTGAAAAGCATTGTGTTTTATGTCTGCAACTGTCAGTGGGACTTCACAATAAGAGCAGGCATAATGAAATGTGAATTCCACTGCAGTAGCGTTCTCTGCAATCATTTTTTTTTTTTTTTCCATTTTAAGTCTTGAAATGCAGCTTATTTTACACAGATATGAAACTAACTGATGTTTAATTTCCTGGTCTGTCCCTTAGCCAAAAGTAACAGGAAGCTGACGTTCCTCTATCTGGCCAATGATGTTATCCAGAACAGCAAGAAGAAAGGACCCGAGTTCACCAAAGACTTTGAGTCTGTTTTAGTCGACGCCTGTTCTCATGTTGCCAGGTAGGTGTGAATGTGATGCAGCCACTGTGTGCATTCACAGCTGAAAATGTTGGTCAGTGTGTGTGTGTGTGTGTGTGTGTGTGAGCATAAGTATGAGCATAAGTGGCATTTTGGAAGCTATGTGAGAAATAATGACATTCAGTGTACCATTTACCACAGTTAATGGTATACATTCTTTTATTTCCTGCTTATATATCATATTTATCATATGAACACACAGTGAGTTAAACTGTTGAATTTCAAAAATCCTAAAAATGTCTTGGCCCGAACATTGTTACTGAAGGAAATATACTAGACAGTGATGTAAATATTGGACTTTTGTAAGCACTGAGCTGTTGTTTGGCTATTATTATTGTTTCTTTAGTGCTCTCTTCTCTTTCCTTCTACTCTTCTGTCTTTGTCCTCTGCAGGGAAGCAGATGAGAGCTGTAAGAAGCATATGGAGAGGCTGCTGAACATCTGGAAGGAGAGGAGCCTTTACAGAAACGACTTCATCCAGCAGCTCAAACTGGCCATAGAGGACTCGAACAGCCCGAGGCCTGCAGGTCGGCCCGCTGCAGGTTAGCCTCCTATTTCTTAAACCTAGACGTGGTGCAAATATGTCTCTTAAAGCTGTAAACGTGGTCTGAAACCCTCACATTGGCTCTGCAAGTCAGTCAAAACAGTGAGATACTTCCAAATGAATAACCACTTCATATGGAGTTTTGCGGACAGTCAAAGTATTTTACAGTATCACTGGACTAGGTTTAAAATATTATTCGAAATTTTAGCGTGAGCGACATTTTTGATCGTGTGTAAGCCACCAACGTCAAAGACTCTGCTTAGTTACTGATATGTTTGTGTTTCTTGCAAGAACTGACCACTTAAAAACAGATTGCTGGATTGCTAATAGACAAAATGTAGTCAGTTTTATTTTCATCTGAATGGAAAAAGAAACCAAACCGCTCCTCTGTGTCTTTGACCCTTCTCTTTCTAACTGCTGTTTGTTTGTAATGTATGCTACATACACATCTAGTTGTTTTAATTTAAGTTGCTCGGCGCTCGAGTGCTGGTTAAATGCCTTAAATTAATGTAAACTGTCGTGTAAATGTGTTTCTTGGCTAAATCACACATTAATGTGCAAAGCTCCTAGAAATCCTAATAGTGTTAGTTGCAGCTTTTACAGTCCCAGTGTTTGGCCTTGTGTCACAGCTGGCTGTAGACCTTTTTCACAGCAGAAATTTTGACATAAAATAGCAGGTAAAGGCAGGCACAGATGTTACTAATGACATTAATTAAGGTTCTGCTCCATTTAAGTTGACCAGCATGAACAACACCAGGAGCCTGGCTTTGTTAGACCTAAATGGAGTTGAATCTTAATTAATGTCATTGGTAACACCTGTGTTTACCCTGCTCCTGCATGTGGCGGTAGTAGATAGTTCTTTTTGCTCTTTATTTAATCACTAGCAAGTGGTATTTTAAGTGACGACCCAACAGATATTGGCCAAATCCATGGACCAAAATCTCCCCCAAGAGCAGCACAGGGTGACAGTGGTGAGGAAAAAAACCTTTTTAACAGGACAACAAACCTCGAGTAGAACCCTGCCTCGACCGGATGGGTTGAGAGATGGACAGATTCTGACAGTTGAAATGAATTTGGGGAAATTGTACGTTTCTGCAGAATAGCACTGTTAAAGTCAGCTTCAGTCATCTTATTGCAAAATGATTCACATTGTAGCCTTGGTCTTATCTGCAGTGCAGTACGTATGATCCATCATGTAATGACACTGTGCTGTACATGTGTTTGTTTTTTTTTTTTGTCTGTGGTTTCTAAACTGGACTCGGCAGAGGAGAAGAGGCCTGTGAAACGAAGCTATCCAAAGGTCCAGGATGAGGAAGAAGATGAAGATGACGACTACAGAAGCCACACCTCCCCTCGCAACACAGACGCCTCAGCAACCCAGCTGGTAGGAGGCTGATATTGTATTCGAATAGCATAAAATGTTGAACAGCATAAAAATCACTTCACTCTTTAGTTTCTCTTCTGCATGTGGGCGAAGAACACTCTTTTCTGTCACAGCCCTGCTTTTTGATTTGGGCCGATAATATAATTGCATTTTTATACAGAAGTCATACTTAGTGATGCTTGACTGTTCAAACATTGCCTGGTTTTCTTGCATTTGACTTTTTTTTTCTCTGCTATATGTTTGTTGTCGTCCATTTTCTGCTCTCACTCCTTACTCTTCCACCTCTCCCTCTTGGGACTCCTGTCTTCTCTCCTCACACACTTTTCTCACCCATCCATTAACACACACACACACACGTTTCCAGACAGAGGAGCTGGTGAAGGCCTTGCAAGATCTGGAGAATGCTGCGTCGGGCGATGCAGCCGTCCGTCAGAAGATCGCCTCGCTGCCCCAGGAAGTTCAGGATGTTTCCCTGCTCGAGAAAATCACCGGTACGACCTGACAGCTCCCTTTTTTTGGGCTATTTTGCTGGATTATTTAGCATTAGTTTGTGTATTGATATGAATGCCATGTGTGAATTCCTGAATTCCTCACATGGCTAACTCTCTCTCTCTTGCAAAAGCCATCATTGGTCTAGTTTGGATTTCTGTATCTCTGTGGGATTATTTCAGTTTTTTTTTTCTAGAAATGGTGGTGAGGTTTGTCAGACATATTTTTAAAATGAGATTAAACCATTAATTCTCCATGTAGATGCTAGTTTGCTATAATAACAAAATTGTATTACAAGGAAAAAGACAATGGAGTATAAAACAAAGAGACACACAAATGGAATCTAAGACGAAATCTATCTAATCTATGACAAAAGCAATAAAAAACTGTCAAGAGTTATGAAACTGTTTAAAAATAAATCAATAAAATATGGTGTAAAGAGTTGTAGGGTTTCATAAATGAATTAAGGTACCTGTTGAAGAAGATTAAGTGGAATTTATTGGTGGGATATATGGGAAAGGAGAATGAATTATGCACTCATACCTCTAAATTAACGTTACCATCAGTCATTATTGCTTACTTAAATGTGGATTACTAAATTAGAGATGTGCTGTGCAAAAGTTGTATGTATAAATATAACATAAATGTATGAAATTGTCATTATGTATACAGAATATTCGCAGCTTTATAAATTTACATAATGTGCAAATGTGCATCACTTACATGAACAAGTCTTCAAGTTCTCAGTTTACTGGATCAAACATAGAAACAAATGTTACGCTCTGTCCTCTTGTATTCCCACTCGTGCCCCTGCAGACAAGGAGGCGGCGGACAAGCTGTCGAAGACGGTGGACGAGGCCTGTCTGCTGCTGGCCGAGTACAACGGGCGTCTGGCCGCAGAGCTGGAGGACCGGAGGCAGCTGGCGCGCATGCTGACCGAGTACATCAGCAGCCAGAAGGAGGCGCTCAGCGAGAGGGAGAAGAAACTAGAGGCAAGACATTTAATTCACACAGCAAACACACTGTGACCTGGAAACTGGAACAAATATTACTGTCTTTGTTACATTTGATGCTAGTGTGAAATATCCTGGAGGTTACATGCTAAGATCCCAAGCTGCAGCAAAAAATGGCATCACATTTTTTCAATTCCACTCTGAACCACATGGATATATGCAACAAAATCAGATGAAACCTGTTGTCCTGTTATTGCAATATTCTGCTGCCTGTGACTGGAGTTTCCCTTGTACAATTTCTGTCCAGTAGATGAACAACCTGTTCAGTTGCGCATCATTTGTTTACAAATTGTGGTTCACTTGATCACTAACCAGACCCGATCACAAATGAACCAAAGCAGCAGCTTCAGACCTGAATCGCACCAAAGCAAGTTCAAACAGGTGTGAATGTAGGTTTATAGTTGAAAAGATTTTCAAATTATTGTGTCTTGTCTGGCCTTGGACTGCAGATCCTGTGGCATTTGGCCCCTTAAAAAGGTTGGATAATTATCAGAATCACAATCAGAAATACTTTATTGATCCCTGAGGGCAAATTGGGTCATTTGCAGTGGCTCAAATTCCTGAGACAAAAATATATATGTATTAGCATAAGTGAAATTATAAGGGATAGAAAAGGAGAAAAAAGTGCAACATGTAAAAATATGTGTATCAACCGTACAATAATATAACAAATTCCCGAAATAAGAAACTGAGAAGATGTAAAAACTGGGATATTGCACTACTGAATTATTATTAAGTTCTGCATGTATAAAATGATTGCATAGTTAAATAGTGTACAGTTATACAGTATTATTATTTAATAAGTAGCACGGTAATGATTTTTGAGCTGTGCTGGTTGATTGTGTTTTGCAGGAGTACAAGCAGAAGCTGGCCAGGGTCACCCAGGTGAGGAAGGAGCTCAAGTCCCACATCCAGAGTCTGCCCGACCTCTCTCTCCTGCCCAACGTGACGGGAGGCCTGGCGCCGCTTCCCTCGGCTGGCGACCTCTTCTCCACCGACTGAGGGGGCTTTCCCCGGCCACAGTGCCCCCCCCACTCAAACCCCCTTAAATCCCCACCACCACTCTCCCTCCACCCAGTGTCCCAAGCCAGGGTACAAACACTGACACAGACGAGCCGGCCGCCTTTGCTAACTCCAAACCTGAAGAGAGAGGGCGAGAGAGGAGGGACGGTGGGAGTTTTGGTGAAATCAAAATGCTCTGCGGTGGCGGGGGTCGGTGGGGCAAACAGAGACTCCGAGTCTTTCATTCTGGACGTTCCCGCCATCGCTCGATTGTCAGAGATTCCACACCACCAGCTCGGAATACAAGTTTTCTTCCTGTTTGGTTTTTAGTCTAAATTTTTTTACGCGAGGGAATGCCAGTGATTCTTGAGAGGAGAGGGGGGAAGAGGCGGAGGAGGAAGAGGAGGAGGTGGAGGAGGAGGAGGGGGGGGAAATGCTAAGCTATTGACAGACATCACCGCAGGTTGTCAGTCGAAGCATGTCTCTCTGTGCGGTCAGGTCAAACATGGCTGCATGACGAAGAGTACCTGCCATCCGTTATTTTTAATTTAGTGGTTTTCAGTTGGTGGATTTTTATTGACACGTAGCCCGCGAGGTGGTTTTGGTGTGTGTGCGTGTGTGTGCGTGTGTGTGTGTGTGTGTGTGTGTATCAAGAGAAGATATGGGAGACTGAAGAGGGGGGCTCGGTGTACATTGTATTTTTGTTGTTTGTTGAATGTTTATAGTCAATAACTGTTACTCAACACTCTCATTTTGGCTAAGTTTCCCCTGTGATTAAACGTTTTGGGTTGTCATGCCAACAGGCCATGCGCAGTTTTCAGCAACCAGTCTTTTCCTTTCATTTAGCGTCACCGCTGCCATCTGCACCCATCTGTTCTCTCATTTGTGTCCATCTGATGAAGCATTCAGTTTGATTCATTTACACAACAACAACAACAACAACAAAAAAGTTGTAATCCATAACGTGTAGGAAGTTGTTTTTCATGCTGACTTTTGATGTTGAAGGTGAACTTTATTTTGAAAAGGATATCCTGTGCTAATCATCATTCATCAGCAGGGTTTGATCTCTACAAAAGCACAGATGCAGAAAATCAGATAAAAGGTGATTTTTGATTTTTAGTTTATTTTATTTTTTTTAAAGCTTTTCTTTTTTTTTTGCTTGTTTTCAAAAAGTGGCTCATGGCCTTACTTTTTAAATGTGTAAAACCCGTGCTTTAAAACCTCAGTTGCAGTTTCCGTCCCCCAAAATAGAGAAGAATCTGAAAAGGCAGCAAGGTGAGGAAAAATGGAAGAGATAATCCCAGCTCGTTCGGATTTAGTCGGTGTGTGTCCAGTCTTGAATTGCTTTACTGAAGAAAAGAAAAGAAAACAAAAAACAAGAGTAGGCACAGCTTCAGCTCTCTGCAGTCTTTCTCAGGTGTCCACTACAGTCTTTATTTTTTATTTGATATAAAATAGGTGACAATCCACATGACAGCTGCAGCAGTTTGGGTAGCGGGGTCGGGAGGAGCGAGGCTCCCAAAGCAGTCTGAGGCAGTTCTTCTGTACAGTTTTATGTCGAGACCACAAGAGAATATGGTCTGCAGAATTCATATTTGACACTCGGTTGTCTGTGTACAGAAACAGAACTCATTTATTGAAAAATTTTATGATTTAGAAGAAGTTGGAGAAATGTATAGCAAAGACAAATGACATACGCTGTGAAAGTATTTTGAAGCCTGACCGGGGGGCTGAGGGAGGGGTGGGGTGATAATATTGCGAATCCTTTCATAAAACTCTGTGACTGATTGATCTTGCCTGGCAGAATGGAGCCCAGAAAGGTCAAATCCTCCGAATTAAATGAAGCATGGCGGCCGTGGCTCAGAGTTTCAGCAGACCTTCAGTTTGATTCACTTTAATTTGCAATTTGATTTAAGAATTACTTTCTTTGTTGAAACGATTCAGTTGGATTAGTTTGTAGACCACGATGGTAGTAGGTTGATTCAGCAAGAATTTTATAACCCCTTAATAAATACACAAGTTTTTTTGTTTTTTTTTTACCTTCTGAAATATGGAAATAAAAGACACCATAATGACTTACACTTAATTTAAAAAAAAATATTGACAAAACAGTAATGTTCTGTTTGATTGGTAGATCAGCACATTAGGTCTTTTTTTTATTATTTTGAATGATTTGCTTTAAATAATTCCATATGAATGCAGACTGAAATCAGTGATTCATTCTGTTTCTTTATCTTAGCAGATCAGTACAGAATTAATAATCAGTGTGATGAATGAACCCAAAATAGGCCGTGCTCCTGTTCTCTGGTGGCTTTTCATTTCTGGCAAGTGACAATGAGCTCAGCTGTCGGGGCAAAAGTAAATTTTTTCACTTTTATTGTGGAGTTTAGATTTTATTCTGCGCTTCAGAACAGAGTCAAGAAATTTCCACCCTTTGAACTCCAATTTACGTTTCACTTTGACCCACAAATGTAAAAGTTGAATGGAAAACAGGGTTTCAAACCAGCCGGAACGGGGAACGCAGCGATCCATCTACCAGGCAGGCACGATCGACGAGCAGATGCTGAAGTGATGAGGAGGGACTTGAGCGATCCAGATGTGCTATCGTAGATGTTAGATCTTTTCTTACCTACTTAACTGTGTGGCATGTGTTTCTCTCTGCAGAATCATACTGTACTACCAGGACTCTACCAGTAGTGGTAGTTTATTTTTTCTGTAAAGAAAGTGTTTCAGTGGATACCAATAAAAAATGGACCCATTTGAACAAAAAATAAGGCGTCTGTCATCAAGTTATCATGAGTGAAAATCTGTAATATAAAAACACAAATCAATATTCACATCCAGCAGGTACCCAGACTGGTAAATTGAAAATAAACCAGACTTTTTCTGTGAAACTAGGAATTTATTCAGTGGTTAAATAATACACACAATAAAATTACAAAATACAAAAAGAAGCGAATTAATTTTGCAGGCTACTTCTGCATGATAAAATACTGGTTTGATTGTCTTAATTAATTTTAGGTAATCAGTGACTCTGATATTAGTCTTGCACATTCTAGTCCAGTGGTAAAAACAAAGATGTTAGTGCTGTGACGCTGTTGAACGTCCCGGCTCCAGTGACGTGCATCATCCTCATCCTCCTCATCCTCACTCCTGGACGGTGATGTTGATGAAGCTCCTGATGTTCTTCAGTTTGTTGCTTCTGAAGTTCACCAGGAGGACGGAGGAGCCGGCGCTGCTCGGGGTGAAGTCGACACTGGCCTTCGCTTCCTCTTTGGGACCCACAGCCTCGATCCTGGAGGAGCGAGCAGCGTCAGGCAGAGTGAGCAGAGCTGGAGGTTAGACTGTCATCGAACTCATGTACACCTCCTCACTGCCTTCTCATTTTTATTTTTATATATGTAGAGCATTTTGAGGAGAACTTTTCAGTCAATACACATGCATTGGCAAGACTGTTTATGATGCTCTTGGAGCCACTAAAAAGAGGCATATATCAACTATTATTTTTCCCATACGGAGACAAATGCAATGTATAAAATCATAACAAATCAGAAAATGTTTTGGACAATTTGGCAAAAAATAAATCTTTTTCAGGTTTTTGAATCAATAAAAATGTTTAAAACTTTTGATTTTTTTCAAATACAAGGGTTAAGAAGCTGATATGTATTTAAAACCATTTTTAAATACTTTTTCCCCCTTGGTATTATTTGTTGAGAAACACTACAAATTCAGAATGGGGGCCCCTGGTGTTTGTGCTGCTTATAGCAAGAAAAGGCCATGTGCTTCAATGCCATAATGGTCTTGAAGATATTCTGAATTCATGCACTTAATGGCGGTAAAGAAGCCAAAAAGAGGAATCACTGAGTTTTTCCCTGTAAGGAACAGTAGCAAAAAAGGATCCACAAGTTTAACGAGACTTAGAGAGCCCTAAAGAGACACAATCCATTGTAAATCAGCTCAGATGTTGTGCGTCTGCTGCGGCCGAGCTCACGTACTTCAGTGTGATGGGTTTGCCGTCAGTGAGGCCGACTCCCTCCACAGTGAAGCTGCAGTCCTCCAGCGGCTCGGGCAGCGGGTTCAGCAGGAGCAGCTCTGCCGTCATGGGCTGGTTCACCGTGGCTTCTCCCACCAGCTGCACACAGACAGGTTTCCATTTTAACACAGCATCATGTCTCATCCTGTTTGAGATAATATGTAGTTAACTAATTTATTAAAATAGATACAACTGGACACGGGTCACTCAATGTGTTTGATCAGTCAACACAATGAGACATTTGGACAATGACACTAAAGTATTTCCTCCAGAATTTAGCCTTGACAATCCTGTATACACCCTGTTGTGCTTAACTCCACCTATCTGGTGATCCAAACTAAAACAAGTGCCACGAATTATTTGGTATTAAAGAAAACTGCATCTATTTACGATGCAAAATGTCCAACTAATGCCTCTTGTGGGTGGCATACCAATGCAGCAGATGAATTCATATGTAGTCACATGTGGCCGAAACGGTTTTTGTTGTTTTTCCATGTAATGCAAAAAAAAAAGAAGTTGCACTGATGTTATCAGTGCGCAGTGACTGGCCATTACTCTTCTGTTTTACCACGGTGAGTATTTCAGCAATACACAAGTGCAGGTTCTTTTCCTCTTTATAGGTGCAACGTGAACCTGATCTATAATGTGACCCAAAGTTACTGCTGTTGCATCTGGATTTCCCCAAAAGACAACCAAAGCCGACACTCCCATGTTACACAGATCATTCTCGGGCAGGTTTACCCCAGCCATCCTTCTGTACCTTGATCTCTATATCCGGCTCATCTAGCACGATGGTCTTCTCGGCCTTGTGGTAGCTCCTGGTCTGCTTGTCCATGGTGATGGCTACCAGCTGGATCAGCCTATCAGAAGTGATCAATGATCCATATCTGGTGTACTTCAGTTTCAGGGGGAGGCGCTCCTCTGAAGAATCACATAAAATATACCGTGCTTTATTCATTAAACCATCATTTTCAAATGAGTTTCAGCTCTACTAGAGAGGAAAGGTGAGGAAATCTAAGAACATGTTTGATGAAAAGGTGAACAACGGGAGGAAAATTTTATGACATTTGTAATTACTTGCCGAGGCCATGTGGAGCCAGCAGAGGTGACTTTTTGCAACAAGGAGAAGAGACGAGCTGCTGATCTTACCTTCCCCGGAGTTCACCTCCACTTTGCTGGAGGTAAATCCACAGCTCTCTCCTCGTTTGCCGTTGTAGCCGACAGCGTTGGCGAGCAGCATGAAGGTGCAGGTTCTGGCCACCATGCAGTTGTTTCTGAGGACAGCGTGCACTTCAAAGTCCGAGCCGATGACCATGTTTTTGGCCAGCTTGATCTTAATCTTATTGTAAATTGGATTTTTTTTAACCTGTGAATTTCAATTTTATAGCTGAAAGGGGCATAAAAACAACAAAACCCCCAACTTTAGGATTAATAACACTTCTTTCTGTCTATCCATCCATGTTTCTAAAAATGGTGTAAAACCTTGAGATGGAGTCCCGGCTCTTCTCCCTTCTTCTGTAGCTTGTTGTGATGTTGGGCCTTCTCATACACCTTCCTCTCCTCCTCTGAACCTGGAAACCATCAGCACAAAGTCTTGTTGATGCTCTTAAACCGGGAGCATCAATAAAACTCCAGGACAGACTGCTTCAAAACTACATTTCATCACATAAATGGTAGTAACTGTGAGTGTGTGAGTGTGTTTTACGGCACCTTCAGGGTACTTGTACTGGTGTGTGATGTCGTGCCTCTCATCCAAGCCCACAGCTTTGGTGCTGATGTTGCGTCCAACAGACTTTGTGGAGCTGCTGAACATGACATCCTCTCCATTTGACATTCGTATCAAGTTCACCACATCGGCATTAACCTGAGACCATACACAACATAAAGATAATTAAGCACTGATGATAAAGATGAGGAAGTGGCTGTAACGCATGCTGGTGGGAAATGGGGGGTATGACTGGAGAGCTGTGATCATTCAAAAATGTTTTGTTTTTTTCTGGTTAAATTTTTTGTTTGCCCCTGCTGGTTCTGCATGAAATCACCACTGAAAACACATTTTTTCCAGGATGTAGAAGAAATGCGCTTTTGATCATAAATGAATAAATAAAACAAATGAATAAATACATCAATTCTTTGGCATGAATTGAATTTAAAAGGAGAATATCCATGGCATGGAAAATTAACAAATTGAGGAAGTCACTTTTAAGCTCCCTGGGCCAGAATCCTCAGAGGTGGTACAATATAAATATACATTTACATTTATAAATAAATATTTTGTGGGGTTTCCCTTAAAATGTTACACAGAGCGGAAGCACAGTCTCACCTCAGCGAAAACAAAGGGAGCGTCATACTTCTTGGTGAGCTCGCCCTCCTTGATGGCCTTCAGCGGGACGGGCCCGCAGCAGAAAACACCTGAAGGCATCACACACGCAGCAGAGACAGGGTTCATTTCAGAAGGAATCCTCCAAATTAAATGAACCATGGCGGCCGTGGCTTAGAGTTTGTCAAACTGAAGGTGTGAATCAACAGACCTTCAGTTTGATTCACTTTAATTTGCAATTTGATTCAAGAATTACTTTCTTTGTTGAAACAATTCAGTTGGATTAGTTTGTAGACCACGATGGTAGTAGGTTGATTCAGCAAGAATTTTATAATAACCCCTTAATAAATACATAATTTTTTTTTTTTTTTTTTTTACCTCCTGAAATATGGAAATAAAAGACACCATAATGACTTAAACTTAATTTAAAAAAAAAATATTGACAAAACAGTTTCAATTTATAATGTTCTGTTTGATTGTTAGATCAGCACATTAGGTCTTTTTTATTATTTTGAATGATTTGCTTTAAATAATTCCATATGAATGCAGACCGAAATCAGTGATTCATTCTTTTTCTTTATCTTAGCAGATCAATGCAGAATTAATAATCAGTGTGATGAATGAACCCAAAATAGGCCGTGCTCCTGTTCTCTGGTGGCTTTTCATTTCTGGCAAGTGAGAATGAGCTCAGCTGTCGGGGCAAAAGTAAATTTTATTCTTGAGTTTAGATTTTATTCTGCGCTTCAGAACAGAGTCAAGAAATTTCCACCCTTTCAACTTCAATTTACGTTTCACTTTGACCCACAAATGTAAAAGTTGAATGGAAAACAGGGTTTCAAACCAGCTGGAACGGGGAACCCAGCGATCCATCTACCAGGCAGGCACAATCGACGAGCAGATGCTGAAGTGATGAGGAGGGACTTGAGCGATCCAGATGTGCTATCGTAGATGTTAGATCTTTTCTTACCTACTTAACTGTGTGGCATGTGTTTCTCTCTGCAGAATCATACTGTACTACCAGGACTCTACCAGTAGTGGTAGTTTATTTTTTCTGTAAAGAAAGTGTTTCAGTGGATACCAATAAAAAATGGACCCATTTGAACAAAAAAATAAGGCGTCTGTCATCAAGTTATCATGAGTGAAAATCTGTAATATAAAAACACAAATCAATATTCACATCCAACAGGTACCCAGACTGGTAAATTGAAAATAAACCAGACTTTTTCTGTGAAACTAGGAATTTATTCAGTGGTTAAATAATACACACAATAAAATTACAAAATACAAAAAGAAGCAAATTAATTTTGCAGGCTACTTCTGCATGATAAAATACTGGTTTGATTGTCTTAATTAATTTTAGGTAATCAGTGACTCTGATATTAGTCTTGCACATTCTAGTCCAGTGGTAAAAACAAAGATGTTAGTGCTGTGACGCTGTTGAACGTCCCGGCTCTGGTGATGTGCATCATCCTCATCCTCCTCATCCTCACTCCTGGACGGTGATGTTGATGAAGCTCCTGATGTTCTTCAGTTTGTTGCTTCTGAAGTTCACCAGGAGGACGGAGGAGCCGGCGCTGCTCGGGGTGAAGTCGACGCTGGTCTTCGCTTCCTCTTTGGGACCCACAGCTTCGATCCTGGAGGAGCGAGCAGCGTCAGGCAGAGGGAGCAGAGCTGGAGGTTAGACTGTCAGCAAACTCACTTTACACATCCTCACTGCCTTCACTCATTTTTATTTTTATATATGTAGAGCATTTTGAGGAGAACTTTTCAGTCAATACACATGCATTGGCAAGACTGTTTATGATGCTCTTGGAGCCACTAAAAAGAGGCATATATCAACTATTATTTTTCCCATACAGAGACAAATGCAATGTATAAAATCATAACAAATCAGAAAATGTTTTGGACAATTTGGCAAAAAATAAATCTTTTTCAGGTTTTGAATCAATAAAAATGTTTAAAACTTTTGAATTGTTTCAAATACAAGGGTTAAGAAGCTGATATGTATTTAAAACCATTTTTAAATACTTTTTCCCCCTTGGTATTATTTGTTGAGAAACACTACAAATTCAGAATGGGGGCCCCTGGTGTTTGTGCTGCTTATAGCAAGAAAAGGCCATGTGCTTCAATGCCATAATGGTCTTGAAGATATTCTGAATTCATGCACTTAATGGCGGTAAAGAAGCCAAAAAGAGGAATCACTGAGTTTTTCCCTCTAAGGAACAGTAGCAAAAAAGGATCCACAAGCTTAACGAGACTTAGAGAGCCCTGAAGAGACACAATCCACTGTAAATCAGCTCAGATGTTGTGCGTCTGCTGTGGCCGAGCTCACGTACTTCAGTGTGATGGGTTTGCCGTCAGTGAGGCCGACTCCCTCCACAGTGAAGCTGCAGTCCTCCAGCGGCTCGGGCAGCGGGTTCAGCAGGAGCAGCTCTGCTGTCATGGGCTGGTTCACCGTGGCTTCTCCCACCAGCTGCACACAGACAGGTTTCCATTTTAACACAACATCATGTCTCATCCTGTTTGAGATAATATGTAGTTAACTAATTTATTAAAATAGATACAACTGGACAGGGGTCACTCAATGTGTCTGATCAGTCAACACAATGAGACATTGGGACAATGACAGTAAAGTATTTCCTCCAGAATTTAGCCTTGACAATCCTGTATACGCCCTGTTGTGCTAAACTCCACCCATCTGGTGATCCAAACTAAAACAAGTGCCACGAATTATTTGGTATTAAAGAAAACTGCATCTATTTACGATGCAAAAAGTCCAACTAATGCCTCTTGTGGGTGGCATACCAATGCAGCAGATGAATTCATATGTAGTCACATGTGGCCGAAACGGTTTTTGTAGTTTTTCCATGTAATGCAAAAAAAAGAAGTTGCACTGATGTTATCAGTGCACAGTGACTGGCCATTACTCTTCTGTTTTACCACGGTGAGTATTTCAGCAATACACAAGTGCAGTTTCTTTTCCTCTTTATAGGTGCAACGTGAACCTGATCTATAATGTGACCCAAAGTTACTGCTGTTGCATCTGGATTTCCCCAAAAGACAACCAAAGCCGACACTCCCATGTTACACAGATCATTCTCGGGTAGGTTTACCCCAGCCATCCTTCTGTACCTTGATCTCTATATCCGGCTCATCTAGCACGATGGTCTTCTCGGCCTTGTGGTAGCTCCTGGTCTGCTTGTCCATGGTGATGGCTACCAGCTGGATCAGCCTATCAGAAGTGATCAATGATCCATATCTGGTGTACTTCAGTTTCAGGGGGAGGCGCTCCTCTGAAGAATCACATAAAATATACCGTGCTTTATTCATTAAACCATCATTTTCAAATGAGTTTCAGCTCTACTAGAGAGGAAAGGTGAGGAAATCTAAGAACATGTTTGATGAAAAGGTGAACAACGGGAGGAAAATTTTATGACATTTCTAATTACTTGCCGAGGCCATGTGGAGCCAGCAGAGGTGACTTTTTGCAACAAGGAGAAGAGACGAGCTGCTGATCTTACCTTCCCCGGAGTTCACCTCCACTTTGCTGGAGACAAATCCGCAGCTCTCTCCTCGTTTGCCGTTGTAGCCGACAGCGTTGGCGAACAGCATGAAGTTGCAGGTTCTGGCCACCATGCAGTTGTTTCTGAGGACAGCGTGCACTTCAAAGTCCGAGCCGATGACCATGTTTTTGGCCAGCTTGATCTTAATTGTGAATATGAATTCAAGTCAGTCTCCTATTCACAGAGTAATCAATCATCAAAAAGAATAATAATAATAATAATAAATTCTGCAGGAAGGAGTTGAGTGAAGCATATAAGATGGGTCTCAGGTTAAAGGAAAAAATCCATCCTAAAACATAATTTCTATTTTATATGCATATGGAATCTTGGCTAATTAATTCTTGCTTATGTTATAAAACCAATCAAATGCCCCCAAAAGCTGAAATGGATGATTCTCATGATAATATCACCATGATCATAAGAATAACATACTTCAAGTATGTTATTCTTATGATCATATTATTATTACTATTGTAAATTGGATTTTTTTAACCTGTGAATTTCAATTTTATAGCTGAAAGGGGCATAAAAACAACAAAACCCCCAACTTTAGGATTAATTACACTTCTTTCTGTCTATCCATCCATGTTTCTAAAAATGGTGTAAAACCTTGAGATGAAGTCCCGGCTCTTCTCCCTTCTTCTGTAGCTTGTTGTGATGTTGGGCCTTCTCATACACCTTCCTCTCCTCCTCTGTACCTGGAAACCATTGGCACAAAGTCTTGTTCAACAAAACTCCAGGACAAACTGCTTCAAAACTACATTTCAGCACATAAATGGCAGTAACTGTGAGTGTGTGAGTGTGTTTTATGGCACCTTCAGGGTACTTGTACTGGTGTGTGATGTCATGCCTCTCATCCAAGCCCACAGCTTTGGTGCTGATGTTGCGTCCAACAGACTTTGTGGAGCTGCTGAACATGACATCCTCTCCATTTGACATTCGTATCAAGTTCACCACATCGGCATTAACCTGAGACCATACACAACATAAAGATAATAAAGCACTGATGATAAAGATGAGGAAGTGACTGTAACGCATGCTGGTGGGGAATGGGGGGTATGACTGGAGAGCTGTGATCATTCAAAAATGTTGTTTTTTTCTGGTTAAATTTTTTGTTTGCCCCTGCTGATTCTGCATGGAATCACCACTGAAAACACATAAAATAAATACATCAATTCTTTGGCATGAATTGAATTTAAAAGGAGAATATCCATGGCATGGAAAATTAACAAATTGAGGAAGTCACTTTTAAGCTCCCTGGGCCAGAATCCTCAGAGGTGGTACAATATAAATATACATTTACATTTATAAATAAATATAAACATATAATGGTTTTGGCAGTTTTGTGGGGTTTCCCTTAAAATGTTACATAGAGCGGAAGCACAGTCTCACCTCAGCGAAAACAAAGGGAGCGTCATACTTCTTGGTGAGCTCACCCTCCTTGATGGCCTTCAGCGGGACGGGCCCGCAGCAGAAAACACCTGAAGGCATCACACATGCAGCAGAGACAGGGTTCATTTCAGAAGGAATTCAAAATTACTTCAAGCCATAAATGCCAAAAATGAAATGAAATCAAATAAAATGATATGAAATTTAAAAAAAAAAAATCCCAGGAAAAACTGTATCAAATAGAAGTTCACCTTCACTTTCCTCTTGAGGAGTTGGGTCGCTCGCCTGCCATCCATCATAGTCTGATCCCAAATCCGGACGAGTCATCCAGCTATCCACCCAGACATGGAAGTTCCTGATGCATGCATGGTTTTAAATATAGGATTACACATGTAGAGACTCAGCATGAGCATTTCACTTCAAAATATGGAAAGAATGACTGAGGAAACTCATTTTGAGAGGAAACAACAAAGAGTAAGAAAGTGCAAGAGGGGAAAATGGTAGTGAAATGAGAGAAAGTGTGAGTGCGTGCCTGCATTTATGTGTGAAAGAGAGACCTTGATATTAATTAAGCTACTAGAGCACACTCACCATATCGAATCACCCTCGGAAATATCTTCGCCATTCTCATCATAAATGTTCTCTATCACCAAGTTGGCGTTTGCATCGTGTGCGGATTCAAAGTTAGTAACAACTCGACACGGGATACCCAGAGCACGAGACACTGGCAGAGGGAAAAGAGAGTCACACTTCATCACCCCGGGCGTTAAGACACACACTTGAGATAAGCGGTGCAGTTTCAGATAAACAACTAAGACATCAAACGGAGGGAGTCAAACAGCAGCAGACTTCAGCAGACTGTGAGATAATAAACTATTTTTAGACTCTTGATACACAGATTTTATTGGAGGTTTTATATCAACGTAGTGGAGTGGAGAACTGGAGGAGCTGGAATGACCTGGAATGACCTTTGGATGGATGACAGTTTGGTTTGCTGCAAAATGCATCAGTGTTACTCCTTAATATACTGTAGATCACTCACATGGATTTTTAATTGCTCTAAAAAATAACTTTGGACTGGGATAAATTAAGTTAAATGATGTCAAAGATTCATAATATGCCAAAGAGTGCTAAGATTGCTTGTATCTTTGAAATTTTAATGAGGCAGGTAAACAAGGGAGGGATGGACAACTTGCCAAAATATTACTAACAGCTAGTTAATAAGCAGTCATGCTGCGTACGGACAGTGGCTTGAAATTTTCCTCATGGAGAAACATTTTAAAATTGCAAGAAATAATGTGTGGCTCATGAGAGCAAATCTAATGAGCAATGAGCATTTGCATTTCATCGAAAAGTCCTATTAATACCACATGGTAGCAATTTTTATTATTATTATTAACACCCCGACAATAGTCTTGCATTATGTGTTCATGTATATCTGTTTTTGAACAAACAATAAAAAGCAATAGACAAAAAATATCCGTAAACACCAACCTGTGCATTCAACAGCAGCAAAGACCCAGCACTGGCCGAAACTCACGGGACCGCTCTCTGCCCACTGCTGCAAAATGTCCCCACTGCCAATCCAGTCGGTGGGGTGCACCCCGCCCTCAAAGTCATACCACTCTCCCACCAGCACTCCTCTGTCGTTATTACTGTTTATCTGGGGCAAAAGACAAGGAGACAGAGATGAGAGAGGCTAAACACCATAATAATATTCTGTCCCACCAATAAACTTGTTACTGCATCTGATGCTTTTACTGCTCACGTGCAACACACTGTAGTGCATTCACCTCAAAATGTGTCCTGCATGCAATCAAGGCACATTTTTCAGGTTTTTATAAGTAAAAGTGTGTGGAAAAAACACAGATAAAAGCAAGGATAATAAACATAAGAGATGGAGTATATACATTGCATGTTCCAGTTAATCAATGTGTTGCATTTAAATGTGAAAGAACCAGCAAATGGCAGAAAAGTCCAAATGAGAGCAAAATGAGTGACAGACAGCAGGGAAGTAAACAAAGAGAAATATAATGGTATGGTGGGGGCTGATAAAGTAATAAATTGCAAAATTTTCATTAAAGTTAATGTCTCTTTTGCTGCTCCGTATTGCCAGCTGATGTGAAACAATAGTAAATCAGCACATGCCCTCATGAAAGCTTTTACATAAATACTTTTTTTTCTTGGAATAAACAGAGGCAGAACCAGCAGTGAAAGCCACCACGACTGAAGAGACAAAACATAAATAGAAAATAAATATAAACTGGCGTGTTATCACATTTGCATGAATACGTCACACATCATGCTCATATCTTCTCTATTTATTTTAAAAGCACATATTGTTTTAATGTCTAACATATAGCCTTTACTACTTGTTCTGGTCATGATTATTAAATTGGCCAAGAACATCCCTGGAAGTCTCATTTATAGTGGCGGCTATATGGGCTCACAGCAGGATTACTGTGCTGAGATCATTTCTTCTGCAGGCTACAGTAGTCCTTTTCATCCGCCTGGAAGCAGGGCAGCACACAATGGCAACTTCCATTGTCCTCAATCACAAAAGTTGCCAAGGGAACTGGCAGGAAAGTTGCCAGGGAATGGCAGTAATTACGCTAGACTTACTCAGGACGGCAGCCTATAGACTTTGCCAACCACTAAACTTCAATAAAGAGAAAAAGAGAGGCGCTTTCTGATGCACCACGGGGATCTCCATGGACACAAACTGCTATTCACAGTGTGCTTTAAGTGGGACTCGCAGGCTAATGAGATTTCAGTCTTCCTCCCTGCGCCCACTCCGCCATCACAGGCCCGACACACACTTACCATGGCGCTCAGCACCCGGGTCACATAGATGGGGTTTCTCCTGGCACAGCAGTCCTGGTCAGCGTTGGATACAAACTTGGGATTTTCATCCAAGATCTTGAAACAGATGTCCAGTATCCCAGGCTCAAACTGCAGACAGACAAACAGAGGAGAGGGAGAGAGATGCGTGAAGAGCTGCAAGGGTGGAGTGAGGGTTCCTGGTTTGATTCCCTGGCTCCTACAGTGAGCGTGTCAAAGTGTCCATGAGCAAGACACTGAAGCTCCTAACTGCTCCTGATTGGCAGCTTGGCACTTTGCATGGTAGCCTCTGCCATCAGCATGTGAATGTGTGTGTGAATTTGTGTGTGAATGTGTGAGTGAATGTGTGAATGTTGAGGCACAAGCGCTTTGAGCTGAGTGAGAAAACAAAAACACAAAAGAAATGCAGTCCGTCACTCACTGCTGAACTTCAAGGTTTCCTTACATTTCTCCTCCAGTAGCTTCAAAGTTAGAAAAACATTCTCCACCATATTTGTCCAACAATTTCACCGAAGTAGATCTTTGGAAACCTTAGGCTCTCCACTAGAACTGAAAATAAAGTCCTGTGTCTCTAATGAGAAACAAACCAGCGGGATGGAACCAGCAGAGGTTTAAAATTGGGTGACTCATAAATAAGATAGATAGATAGATAGATAGATACTTTATTCATCCCGAAGGAAATTCACAGTTTTCTGCAGTATCCACAGAGTACAAGATTAAATAAATAAAAAAAATAAATAAAGAATAAAAGATGACACTCAAGATCTAAAGATCTAAGTACCCAATGTGCAAAAAACAATGTGCAAAAAACCAAAAAACCAGTGTGCATCGATGTATACAATGTGCATAGATGTGGGCAATGTGCAAATTTACAGTATTTACAGTATCTAAAAAAATAAATCCAGTTGGATGTTAAAACATTGTCAGGATAGTTCCTTTTTTCAGTTGCTGAGAAGAAGCATTCAATGGTTTCATTTTTCTTCCAGCTAAAAGTATAAAAAGCTCAGTTGGATGCAGCTTTTGCTGCTGAATGCGATGAAATGAGATTTTGTGTACCTGGCCAAAGTTCCAGGGTGTGCCTTTGTTTCGTTTGTGAGTGCCTCTGTAGATCAGGCCGTGTTGAGCTAAAACATACTCCTGCCTCTTCGTCTCACTCGACATGTAAACAGCATCTCCTACAAGCCAGAGCAGAAGAGGCACCGATTAATTCACACCAACACAACGTATACTAATATTTTAGCCAAGAAATAGGAATATATGAGTCGCTTTGCATAAATGTTGTTATGTACTCACTGGGACACCAAGGATTATAGAGCAGGGTGAAGTCCCCCAAACTGGTCTTCTGCCCCTCCTGGTCCAGGGTCAGAGAGTAGACACCTATGGGTGCGTTGGGGGAGGAACTGATGGACACAGACACTGTGTTTCCAGAGGGACCAGGGGTGGCTGAAGCGCTCCATTCAGCTTCCACTGTGGAGTCGCTCAGACCAAAGGAAACCTTGGTGTCCGATTCCTCCCTGGGTAATGGACCTGCGGAATACATGACGCACTAATATAAAAATATAATTACAAAAACGGAGACATGAAAATGACACTGGGGAACAGGTTGGCGAGCATTGGAGAGGAAAGGGATTATCTCAACTGGCAGATTTTTTCACTTCTTTGAATAAAAACCAAGATTTTAACACCATGACACTAAATGCCTAAGGATGGAGATTCATTTATAGGGAGCACCTGTTTGGACGATGAGTGTGAAGCTGGTTTCCCCGGGCGTGAACTCCTGGCTTCCGGGTTTGAGGTGCAAAGTGACGCTGAAGGGCTGTCCCCTTCTGACAATCAAGCGCTCCTCTCCATTCAGCTCCGTGTGATGCCTGATTTTGTTGCTCTTAATCTCTAGATCACAACGCTCAATGTCCAACACTGCGGAGAGATAGATAGATAGATAGATAGAAAGGTTTTTTATTATTCTAAATTCACCACTCATTAAAATCAATCAGAACTTTCTCACTTTCTCTCCAGATGCACGTGTATTGCATATATTGCTTCAAATAGAGAAAGTATTAAATAACCTGTTGCGTTTTAGACGATAAATCAGAGGAAGTCGTTTCTAAGAACAGTTGGGACACTGTATCTCCACACATCTTATATTATATAAGTCAGAGATCTGAGTAATGCAATGTCACCCTCCACTCCTGCTCATGTTGCACATGCAGTCGACTGTTAATCATGACACTTCAGATCAAGGACTGAAGTGGAAACCAGACAGACACACACTTCTCCTTCTAGATCCGTGCACCTGATCCAGTGCTGTAATGTCTCATCACATGTCCTACAACATGAGATAAAATAAAAAGTGTTTGGCTTTACCTTGAGGCATGTCTGCAATCAGGCTCCTGTCCCTGTCCTCCTGTATGGAAAGCTCGCTTGCCAGCTGGGTAAGGGCCCTGCAATGTGAAAGCCAGCGAAAGATATTTGTAGGGGTGTGAAACCTGACCAGGACGGCCCCATCCGTGTGTCCGTCCCTCCCGTAAAGCTGTTTTTAGTCATGAAGGGCAGAGAGACTGAGAACCCCCAACCCCACCCACCCACCCACCCACCCACCGACCGCACACCCCTTCCTCTTTATTCTTCATCTGGACTGTGGCCAGCGAAGCCGCCCGGTTGTGAAACACAGGGAGTCCAAAACAATGAAGCTATACTGCAAGAAATCTCCATCTTAATGAGCCTCGCATCCAGTGTTGTAATCTTGTATTTGTTGTAGTGAAAAATGTGCCAGTTGGATGAAGATAATCTCGTGTGTTTCAACATATTTGTACTTGTTCACAGAAAAAGTTGAAACAGAGCAGTAGACGGTGGCTCAGTCCACTAGTATCAAGAAAATGACACTTGATTTAAACAATTCTGGACACACAACAAAAAGTTATTGATATTTTGTTATGTAAGTCCATTTTGGAAAAGAAATGCTAGCATTTTGCTCAATATATCAAAAAAAAAAAAAAAAAAACACCCAACAATGTAATATCATCGTATGTGTCACTATTTGGGAAGAACTGGTCTTTACCGTGTAAATGTGACTTTTTTTTTGGACAATATTCACCCTTAATTCACAGTAGTATTACCTGATGGGTATAATTTGGCCTTGAAATGCCAATAATGCCAATAGAAAAGCAGTTTTAGATAAGAAAATAACTAATAGCCATACTAACACATGTCAAAAGTGCAGAGATGCTTTGATGCAACAATATTTTGCTTAATAAAAAAATAAAACTGACAGCAGAAATGATTTATTACAAGTCATTCATGCCAGTTTTGTGGTTGCAGCGTATATTATTGTATGATTCAACATAAACAAAAAAAAAAAAAAGGAATTCAAAAGCAATCAAAAACAGAATAAATAACATTTCATCATGTAACCTCAGCATTTTTATTTATTTTTCTTATTTTAACAAAGCCACTCAACGCTGTTTCACACATTTCACACATATTTTCTGGTCAGCATTATGGGCTTATGGTGAAATCTTACTTTGACGCCTTTCCACTGAGCAGACAGAAACTCCATGTACAGTTTTTCTGAGCTGACTCACAGTTAAACTGAACAAAACTGCTTACATTGTGATATGAGCTGGTTTATGGAATTATGTCACAAACTTTCATCACTAAATTTATTCATTAAAAACTCCAGGCTGCCATAAAATTAGATAAGGCAGCTCAGCTCACGTACGCTGCTTTATCCCCTGAAACACAGAAGAAAAGACACCAGAGAAACTGAAATACAAAGAAGCTTTTTCTCCACTTTGGGCATGCTCTTGCCACAAAACTCAACCTTGCATGACATGATAATGCTAACAAGTTTTGCAATCTATGTCTACAACTATCTTGCTGAGACATGTGTGTATCTGTGGAATAAGGAAGTGCTGCAGTTTTGCTGAAGCAACATCACAGTGTCTAGTGTCACATCCTCCTATTATTCGTGGCTTTTCTGCATCTGCTGGTGGGCAGAACGCAGCTCAGAGGGGAGAAATGGAGCAAAAAGTCAAAGGTTGTCGCACTGACCCTGCAATGCAATCAGTGCACGAGAAAATGGGCTGCACACATTCAAGAAAAAAGCAAGGAAAAACCCAAACAAGCCAAAAAAGAAATAAAGAACGATACAAAAAACAAGCCAAACGGAAGAATAAAAATGTGGAACTGCCTCGCCATAATGTTAGTGGCTTTGAAGAAAACGAAAGAAAAAAGTGTCATTATGGCCTCAGTTTTTCTCTTCTTGATAAAATGTGGATGCCGCGCGCTCTGCACAGGCAGTGACGTCAAAGAGAGCATACACAAGAATTACACTTTTCAACACAATTATTCATAAAGAAAGCATACAAGACATTGAAATAAACTGTAAAATAAAACGTCCCCCAACATTAATGGTCATTTTTCATGATGGTGAAGCTGGTAAACTGATCTGTTTGGAACCAATGGTGGACCCTTCATAGTAATAATAAGTGGTTTTGCCCTTCGTGTGGCTCCCCTGCTAAAGACTATGGGACTTTGCAAAACTGAACCTCAGATTTTACTGGATTCTCTCTGCATTTAATGCTCTGATTGCAAAAAAGCCTCTTCAAATCCAGATGCAAAAACACACTACTGTATTTCTTTCTTTCTTTTTTTTTTTAAACCAATGTAAATGAGCCCTACAGGTCAGCTAGATAGTGGTGTCCCCCTTGCTATAAAACAGATTGTAAGAAACAGAGAAACAAACCATCAGAGACAAAGAGTTCAATGCAAAAATAAACAGTATCAAAATGGCCCGAAAGAAAATAAATAGAAATGCATGACAGTAAATACAATAATCTCTTCTTCTTGATCCCTGCGTATCAATAATTGTACAAGAGGTACAGCACAGAGGATCTTACAAAACCTGGTTTTACTGTTCAACCCTTTATCCTGCCTGTGTTGAAGTGTGTCAGTGCAGCATAATGATATGTTGGTTAATACTCACTGCATCTTATTCCAAATAACAATATTGTTCCCCACGAATCCACGAAGGCAAATGTGACACAAACACACTTTTTATCATAACACCACAAAATGATGTGGGGAGGAAACACCTCTACTGGTGAGAAAGGGTTTGAGAGCGGAAGTGGTTTTTGACAGACTTTCCTGCACTTAACATCTGGTGCACAATACAATGATCCCACCCAGTTTGAGCTGCTGATGCTGAAGATACAAATCAAAAGCTGTTTTCCACACGAGGCCTTTGAGACGGAGGGCGAGAGAGGGCTGGCGGCTACAGCGGCTGAATCTCAATTACATGTTAATTCAGGATTGAGGACTGAAGCACACAGGCACATGTCGTCTTGATGTTGCATGTGATCGCCTCTCTCCACTGTACATACTATTAAATAAAGTATAAATAACTTTCAAAATCTTTTATGGAGCTTTATTTTTGCAGACTTACTGGCTTTAAAGAAACCAAGCTGCTTATAATGCATGCACATATATTTAAGTCTGTCTGTGCATCAGTCTGACAAGCAGGAGAGATGTCGCAGGGAAGAACAGGGTGTGTCTGTCCGTCGATCCTCCAGCTGGAGCAGCGCGACGGTCTGGACGTCACATAATCTGAAATCAGTCCCTGGCAGGTGATGTTCGAGGCAGGACGTCGACAAAAGCAACTGTTTGATTAAAACAACAAGGTTCTCTGATCAAATAAAATCAATCAACTCATGATCAGTGTTGCTTCCCAAAGTAACTTTTTTTTTGGGAAGGTGGGCGTTTAGGACGAGTTATTCCATCCCTTCTTTTTTTTTCCAGGAAGTGCAGCGTGACCTGAAGACCTGAGACAGGACCGGACAAATGATCTGAAACAAAATTTATCACACAAAATTTTATTTTAACATACTGCAGACAACATATATAAACAATGACAATGATGATGATAATGATGATGATAATGATGATGATATGGATGATGATATGGATGCAGTAAAGATTATAAAACTGTGTATTACAATAGATGCACCTCGCTGGTGTCATGTAAAAACCTCATAGCTCAAACTCTGCAGATTTTCATGTTTTTACTTCAGCTGAAGGACTACACGAGTTAAAAAACGTATTAAATCCTTTCACAAACTATTTCAATAATGTGAAAAATGCCGTGTCATTAAGTTTAAAATAAAAAAAAAAAAAGCAAAAAAAAAAAACAAGGCTGATTTCTTAAGATTCTGGAAAGTTGTCACTTTGGAGATACAAGGTTTTCTAATGACAGTGATGTGGCTATAGTAACACAGTGTAAACACACCCTATGCTTACCTACAGCAGCAGATCCACAGGTTAGACTTCTGTTGACTTTCCAATGACAATTTCATGGCCCTGTAACACAAAAGATACCGTATTTCAAACAAATACAAAGTGATTGAAGTGATACTTGAATAAAATGGTGAATAAATAACTGCATAAATGCATATACTTGGTAAATACTGGTGATGAATCTGATTTGTGAAAACTGCTGCTTCTTTAATTTTCTTTCATCTCCTTCTTTTTTTTTTTTAAACAAAATAAGTAATTTAGGCACTTATCATGGACTTACAGTCTATCAAAACACATGCAAGGGAACATGCCTACATGAAACTCATTTAGAGTCCTATTTCAATAAATTACTCATCTTAATTCACCAGATTACATCTTTAGACTCTATCAGTGGCCCATATCAGTGCTTGTGTTTCATCATTACCATTACCACAGGGCTGAAATGTTATCAAAATAAAATGCACATGGAGCCAGACTGTGCAACACTTTTTGCATCTTCAGACTTGACATTCTCTGGTACCTGAGAGTCAGCGAGGCCCTGCGGTTTGGGGGCGACGCTCGGTTTCTTCCTGGTGACGGACGGCGAGCCGTTCCTCCTCAGGCTCGGCGTCCAACACAGTGACGGGCGGGGCTTTGAACTCTGGGATACGAATGAGGAGGAAGAGTCCACGACCTCCCCACCGATGGCAGAGAGGCAGCTGTGGTCTGAGCCGCCGAAGAGGCCGGCGCATTCTCCAGACGAGTCGCTGCTGTCCGCTGAGGCACAAAACACACATCGACACGCATCAGACACGAAGCAAATCTAACAGCTGGTGTGATTAAAGTGGGGAGGGTGACCAAAAACGTCCCTAAAGCCTTGAGATGGATGTGGATTTATTAAAAACCACATGAAGAGTCGCACTTACAGTGATCTAGTGACCTCTGAACTCAGGTATGGGTCAGGGGCCTCCTGGTGATTTTTATTTATTTATTTATTTATTTTTGACAGCAGAATTAAATTTTCCTGTTAGGGAGACTATCAGACAAAGATTAAATATTCTAACACTGAATTTCCATGCTCCTCTATGATCATAATCCTTATATAATAAATACATTCATCTAATTTTATTTAATTCAAGCTGGTGAAAAAACATTTTTAAAGAGAGCTGGGTAAAAATATAAGCAGGGGGTTATCTAAGGCAGGTGCTTTAAATTTTTTTATGCTCCAGACCCCCTGCTTGAGTTTCTCTTAACCACAGACTCCCATTTGAAGTGATTTTGCCATAGGGACCCTGACATGAAAAGATACTTTTGTTTATGGAGCTGCTTCTTATTTTGTGGAGGTCCCCTGGAAGCCTCTCAGGAACCACCGGGGAGTCTCTTCCTCATTTTGAAAAACTGTAATCTGAGGTCCTGTGGGGACGTGAGAGCAGAGAAAAAGACTGAGATGACAGACAGAGCAGAAGTGCCTGAAAGGGGCCGTGTGCCTGTCTGGATAAACTCAAAATCAAAACAAACTCACTCAAAAGATGGCGGCCCAGTTTCCAGCGCTCACAGTGGCGATGAAGATGATGCTGCTGAAGATGGTGGTTGTTGAGCTCGTTGTCGGCCACGGCCTCAGGGGTGGAGCAGACGACGCGACCGGCCTCCACTCCCTGCAGATGGTTTCCGGGATAGCCAAGAGGGGGCAAGGAGCCTCGGCCGGAGGAGGAAGATGATTGGCTGAGGGTGGTGGACGCGGTGCTGCCAGAGCCAATGGAGTGCGGCCGTGGGTAGTCTAAACCCCTGTGTGAACAACACGCCACAGGGACTGACAACACACATGGATAGGTGTCATCAAAAAGAAAATTAATGTGCCGGGTCAGTGAGCATGCCTATACGTAAGACTTACTGATTCACTTATGTGGGAATTATTTTTTCATTCAGTCGAGTTGAGTTGAAGTGGGTTTAGCTCTGCTCTGATCCGGTATCAATGTATTTTGTGTTTCACGTAAACCAGGTAGTTAAAAGTATATATCTTCAATTAATTCAAAGCAGAAGTCAGAGAAAAAGAAAAAGAAACTCCATTGCGTGACAAAAAGTAACTGCACAGTCATGTCACACGTTGAATTTTGGTTATTATGTCAGCAGTGTGGTTTCTCCAATTTCAGTTCCAGTTACACCACAGTTGTGTGTTGAACTGAATCATAAGGATGCATTTATTTATTGCTTATTGATCACCAAAGCAGATTTACCGGTGACAGTAAAAACATATTGACATATTTTGCAACACAGAGCATGGAGACACATGAGTATAACAGGATAGGTGCCATGTGACTGCATCTTTTGTTTACCCTCTAAGTCAAATTGCTTCTTCAAACAAGACATTGTTCATAAATACATAAGCCCAATTGTCTTGCTCATGGAAATTAAGCGCATAGTCAGCTCGGGAAAACTGGATGCCCACAAGAAGAGGAAGCTCGGCACCTGATTATCACCTGTTGTGGTGGGAACTGAATCATAAGGGTGTTATTGCTGCATACAGTTTTGGTATTCCCCTGGAGGAAAATGTCAAGCTTCCTCCAGGGGAATACCAAAACTGTATGCAGCAATATTTGCTTTGGTGATAAATAAACACCCTTATGATTCAATTCTTACCACAACAGGTGACAATCAGGTGCCGAGCACACTAATTTCCTTGAGCAAGACAATTAGGCTTATGTTTTTATGAACCATATCTTGTTTGAAGAAGCAATTTGACTTAGAGGGTAAATTAAAAGATGCGGTCACATGACACCTTTCCTGTTATACTTATGTGTCTCCATCAGGGGCGCTGCCAGGAATTTTGGGCCCCATGAAAAAAAAATATATGTATTTACTCAATGATTAATAACTAATAATCTTATATTAGTTTTTACCTTTTTTTGGGACCCCTGTCAGACAAGGGCCCTTGGAATTGTCCTAAGTTTTCCCCCATATACAGCGCCCCTGGTCTCCATGCTCTGTGTTGCAAAATATGTCAATATATTTTTACTGTCACCGGTAAATGAAGTGATTCTGAATCTGGTGCTTAAAATTTATGATCCGAAATGTGAGGAAAACATCACAAACATCTTAAACTATGGATCCCAAACCTGAGCTGGTGTGGTGTAAAGTGTATCGTGTCAGGCTGCTTACTTCTGCCTGGCAGGACACAGTTGACGGCTCGGTCACAGATGGCGGCTTCACTGGGCTGAATGTCCATGAAGGGTTTCCGGTCCATTCCCATGAACACCCTCTCCTGCAAACGCAGCTCTGGAAGCGAGACCGTCACATGATCCACATGGTTAAATGCTAGAATGATTGATAGATTATGTTGATTCATTCATTTGCTTGTACAGACACAAAGATACATGTGTAAACTGTTGGAGAGAGAAAGATGAATGCTCTCAAGAATTGTTTTCCTGCATAAAAAACACATCAATACAAAATGCGTCTATAGAGACAACAGCAACCAGTTTACCACCTGTTTTTTTATGTTTTCGATCCTGCCCAGGTTATGTTTGTGTCCCAGACAATTAGTCTATCTCAAAACCTTAAGAACAGATTTCCATAAAATTTGAGGAAGAAAAGTGCCATCTAGATAAATATTTTTGTTGTTTTTACCTCTGCTGTGTGTGGCCTGGTCCCACAGAATCCTCTCCAGGTCGGTGGTCCAGGCCTTCTTCACCTCCATGCTGGAGGCCCTCAGGGTGTACGTGTCTTCACTCTTCCTTCTGCGGAACCAGATCTCAAAACACAGGCCGCTCATCCCGGAGTTATGGGTCATCCCGATGTCGCACGTCTGGGCAGGAGAATGCAAAGAGACACATAGAAATGAAAGAGTCCTTAATTAATCTAAAGCCTATGTTTGCAGTGGTAGTATAATCGTATAGTAGTATATACCAGCTCAATCATTTCTGCACTTTGAAGCTGCACAAGACAACTCTGCTCATTAGCGGCTCCAAGTGGCAGCTAGAGGAAACTGAATACTTCTAGACCCAGAAATCATATGGCAGTAACCTGCATATTTATTCCTCATAATCTGTAATCCTGTCACATGTTTACTAGTACTCTATATCTCGAAGAAACAGCATGCAAGAAGTGCAGGTTCCTTCTTGCATAACTATAAAAAGATTATAATTAAGTTTATATCAGTTTAGGTTCTTTTGAATGTAAGATGATGTCTTCATTAAAATATGAGCCAAATAAAAAAAAGGAAAGACCAAGACAAGAAAAAAACAAGCCTGCAAAACTGTTTATATACTACTTGTATATAATGGATTATATACTACTTATATATTGAGTATATAGACTTGTAAAGTACTGTTTTTCTCACTGTTGATAAATGAGGATACACTACTGATGAAAGGCACACTGATTTTCCATCTTATGTTACATTACTTATGGCACTCTATCCCTGTTTTTACGTTCATTTTATGTCTATTTACAGGTGAGGCACTTGGTACATGAGCAATTTCTGTATCGTAAAACACTTTGAGCTGCATGTCTTGTATGAAATTTGCCATACAAATTAAGTTTATTGTAATTATTATTATTGTTATGGAAGCTGCAGTGTAAGTAGAATATTATACAAAGGGTCTGACAGTCTGTTAAAAAACAAGGGCATGTGCAAACCTTGAAAGACTGTTTGTAGACATAAACATCATTGCCAATGTCAGTCCTCTTGGTCTTGCTGAAGAGGATGAGATCTTCAAAGAGAAAGACACGTCGGACACACTTCTTCTTCCTGAAGAAAACTGTGAACTCATCCTGACGAATCAGCTGGCCCTGCTCCTTTAAATTCACCTGGAGGAGGAGGAGGAGGGGAGGAGGACGGCCACAAATCTTTGAGACTTTTGCTTTAATTTAAATACTGTTTAAAATATCTGTTATCTACCACTTTACGGTCTTACATCACAGTCCTGGATGGCGTCCATGGTAAGGAGGTCGTTGCCGTGACGCATCTGAAACCGAACCAGCTCTGCAGCCGCCTGGATCTCAGCCTTCTCCTTCTCAACGCTTGTTACATCAGGAACACACACGCCTGCGCCACACACACTTTGTGCACACACACTTGATGTGTGCAATGTATCCTGGACGATATCCTTCACTCTGCATGATCCAGCCAGAGTGAGCATGTCCTGCAGCAGAAGGCTGTATTTGCTGATCCTCTGGATGGGCCTCAGCAGGTAGGAGGAAAGGTCCATCATGTCCCCGAGCTCCTGCTGCTTCCTCTGGGAGGACAGACACAACGGGACGATGAGGCTTACAGTGTATCGCTGAATAAATACAGCATTATTCTGCACTGATTTTTATTTCTACCACGTGATCTTGTTGGACAAATATGTAATGACAGCTGTACGTTCCCCTACAACTACACTAGAATTTGTTTTTACCATAACCAAGTTTCTTTTTTAACTTATTTTGAGCATAATTGATAAACAGGGGTGTAACAGTTAAAAAAAAACACACACAGTTTGGTTTGTACTGTGGTTTTTGGGGGCACAGAGTCAGATTCAGTTTGTTCTGTACATTAGTGAGAAAAAAACATTACTATTTCAAACGTTCTCTGTATTTTATTTTAACTTGATTTTTTTTTCATTCAGGGATTTGATAAGAATATCTGAAATCAACAAATACTCTTTCAAACAAACTCTTTTCTACTTAGATTATGTAAAACAAACATTGTACACTGAACAGCTTATTTTTTATGGTTTGGTTTTATACCCCTATTGGTAAGAATAGTGAGGTAGATGTGATATTTGATCATGTTGCAGTGACAGCTAAGTGTTGACTACATCTGTGTATTGTGTTTTTGATTAAAAAAACATATACTACACAATATACAATCAGTGTCCAGAATAAGACACTGGTTGGGCCAAAACTGCAGCCACCTAAACTGAACATTTTTAAACAATATTTTGGCACTCACGGCAAACGGCACCAAAATGGCACCTCATTCAAAGGGAGTAGCTACATGAGGGATAATGCAGCTTGACTGGAAGCCCCTCATCAGCACAAATTATGAGACGCTTCCCCATGGTGACCGAGCAGATCAGGCAAGACGTGAAATGTAGTTTGTCAAAAAGGCTAACAGAGACCCTGTGCTACCCTGTGACAGTCATTTATATGATTATGTTTTTTTGTGCAGTCAGGGCACTGTGACCAGCCTGATTATTTCCAGGGAAAACTGTTGGGAGAGTTGGAAGTGAATTTAACTCAAAGCGTCTCAGCTCAGTCAGGTGCCGAGCAGAGACTCTATGAGAAGAACACAGCTTGTTATACTGTAAAAACAACGTGACAAGGATGCATTGAATACTTTGAGAGCATTTACAACAAACGGCGAGGCTGACCTTGAAGATGTCATGGCGACGGTGCAGGATCAGAGCATCGGACTGAGGCTTGTTCTTGCTGTAGAGAGCGTAGAGGCCAAAACTCTCCCTCTGCGGAAGTAAAACCGTGTAGAAGTTTTACTGTATCAATATGGCTGCTTTCAACCCAGGCATAAAACATTATTTCTCATTATTCCTTCATCTATCTGTAATCCTGTTTCCATGTTTACCTCTACACAATCTCCAACTGCTTGTGCAGGAAGAAACAGCTTTCAGGAGTGAATACTTGTAGGATTAAAGGAATAAAATTATTATTATTAAGTCATCTTAATAATAATAATTTTAATAATCTTAATAATAGTCATCTTATTACTATAATCTGTTGCTTCCCAGTTCTGCCTTCAACCTCATCAGCACCTACACACAGAGGGTGCAGCTTATCACTTAAGGCTCCCTCTGCCATAATAAAATAACCTCCTAATAAACTACAGCTGCACCATTTTTCATGTATATTCATTGCTCACAAATCCACTTCACCCACATGTCTGAGGAAGCAGCGAGCCACCATGCCCGGCTCCCTCTGGCAGGCCTCCAGCTCCGGCAGGAAGTAGTGGCTGTGGAAGTCATACAGCTTCTCCAGGTTGCCGAAGATGACGCCTCGCTTGCCCCTGAGGTCCTGGGGGATGTCGGGCCTTTCCAGCAGGGGGTGGTAGTGAGTCAGGATGTAACCCAGGGAGCGGACGTACTCTCTCTCTGTGAACACCAGCTCCTCCAGCACACGCTGCAGCCTCCTGGCAACACAAGGAGAACAGGTATATTGATTTCATGCAGAGAATGACAGAAACTCGCTTTGCATCGCACACTGATGTTTAAATACCGTATTTATCAAATAGATTTACTATATAATAGCATTTGTCAATAAATCTTGCTCACTTGTTCTTCTTTTAACAGCCTGATGAGGGGATTTACTGCACAAGGACAGTTTGAATAGTATTAAGTTACCCATCTTCAAAATACTTCTACACATTTTAGTACTAATTATCCTCTCCAGCAAATCCAATCCCTAAGTAAGGTGTTTGCATTTAATATTTGGCCCAGGAATGATATTTACATCAAAAAATGTGTGTCAAGTGCATCAAGAAACGACTCGAGTAGAGTATGGGAAAAAAAACAAACAACATTTATTTTCATTTTCAGCACATGAAACAGCAGCAGACAGACATTTTACTCTTATCTTCTGGCACAATGACAGAAAAGAGGCATGCAGAGTAAATATAATAGAATGGAATAGAGTCCGATGAAACAATACCTGTGGTACTTCATTGTAAGCTTAAAGACAGAAAAAGAGTGGGTGAAACTTCATTAAGAATCGCAAGACGGCACAGATAAAATCAAAAGCAGATCACTGGATTTTTGATTTGAGGACAACTCACAAAGAATTGAAATGGTAACTTAGACCTTTTTAATCAGTGATGCAAGCTCCAGTGACAAAAACAAAACAGAGCAAAAACAACAAAAAACAAAAAAAAACTTACAGGGCATTGCTGGCGCTCTCCTGTGGGCTTGCCAGACAAAATGTCCCCTCACATCTCCTGATGGGCAGGCTTGAGTGTTTGCAGCCTGACGTCCCGTTGCCGCCTGCAGCGCCCTCCTCTGCCGTGCAGGACTTGCTGGAGCAGAAGCTCCCGTGGCGGGACAGCTGGAACCTCTGGGCCTCCTGCAGGATCCTGCAAGACGGCTGACCGTGGTGGGAGCAGACTGACGGGGCTCGAACCCGCGGCTCTGGTGGAGTGGACGACCCCGCCGGTGTCGCTGTGGAGCACGAGTCCTCGCTCACCGACCGTGCTCCCAGGCCACGTCTCCATGGAAACCACTGGCAGCCGACGGTGTGGGACTGAGAGAGAGCGGCAGCATCTCTCTCCCTCCTCCCTCTGCTGGTCATCTCTCTTCTTGTCTCTCTCTCCGCTCTCCTTGCTGATCTATTAAGAGATGGTACATGGGTACTAGGGATGTAAAACTCAGTGGAAAACAGAATCCAGAACACAGTAAACCCTACAACATGCAGTGTGGCAAACACATCCACTGTATGAGAGCCATACAACCACACACTTAAGTATTTTTATCTTTGTTTTACAAAGTCTAAGTAGACTTTTGCCTTTGAAACAACACTTGCTGATTTCATAATGTTATTCCAAATCTCTGAAAAAAAGTTATTTTTGCAAATAAGACAAAATTCAGACAAGATTGGAAATGATTTTTTTTCTCCCTATTACACAAAACAAACTGAACTGTAACTGAAATTGTGACTAAAAACCACAATACAAAGCGCGACACCCCTAATTCAGAATTTCCCTGGTTGGGATCAATAAAGTATATCTATCTATCTATCTATCGATCTATCTATCTATCTATCGATCTATCTATCTATCTAATAGGTACATTTAGTGATACACAGTGATACTGGTGACTGGCAATATTGCTTTTATATTACATAAGACATGGCAACCTGGATGAAAACAGTATGGTTAATATTTATGATAGATTTAGTTTTTCCGAAGCACCGGATTAAAAGTATTATTTGAAATAATTTGCTGAGTTACTTTGCAGCTGTAATGTCTACAGAGTCAGCCCCTCTTCCACAACCTGCAGTTTACCCATGATTCACTGGAAACCAAGCCAAATGAATTATTGAAAATACTTAATAAATTCATAGTTTCAGTCCTGATTGTGAAATTGTGAAGAGGATAAGGCAGACGAGGAAGAAGATTTTTATTTATACAGCGCTTGAATGAACTAATTCTGAGGCAACATTACCTGTGAGGGGACTGCGGAGTGACCTTTGACCCCTTGTTGTTTCTAGCATCGTCCCCCTCATCAGGTTTGGCGATGATGTTACAGCAGGCCACAGTTGTTGAGTTTGTGCTGCTGGTCCCAAGGATCGGCCTTCTCTTCCCGATGTCCACTGCCCCTGAGATGATGTCCTCCCACTGCGGGTGTCCCGGCCCAGGAGTCGACTGCAACGGCACACCCTGACAGTCGGGGGGCGCTGTCTGCACATCTGCACACACCTCGTCAACATACTGGCGTTCACACCAGGTGCTAGTGTGCGGCTGCTGGTGATAGACCTCATCCACATCCTGCATCCTCTCCTGAAGCTGCTGCCGGGCTTCCTGACACTTCAGCCAGGCGACGTTCCAGACCCGCATGCCCCTGGAGCTCCGCAGGGCGCTGGCCTGGGCCTTCATCTCCTGGAAGCGCTCTGGGCTGAACTGGAGGAACCTGTCTTGGTAAGTCTGCAGGATGGTGGTGGCATCGCCTGGTGGTGAAGCATTGGCGGTGGCTGGCCCAGAGCCTTGTTCTGTGTGGATATTAGCTGATATTGGCTGAGTGTTGGCCTCACTGAGAGGGGTGGGGATCTGCTCAGGGTTGTAGAACTGGTCTTGTGCTGCGCTGCTGTGATTCTGTTCCAGGTAATCTTTGCATTCTGTGGCGAGGGCTGTGGCCTATGTGAGGGTGAAGAAGTGAACATCAGAAACAGTTTTCTATTTCAACACTATGGCAGTGTATGATTTTCTTTTACGATATCAATTCCAAATTCCAAATAAATAAATTAATAAATTAATTAAATACTAATTAAGTAACATCCAGTCAATCACACCATCAAACCAGCAAATCAACCAAGATTGTTTTTTTTTTTAAACTGTGGGCTGGGTTTAAAAAGGCTCTGGTGACTGTTTCTACTTAGTGAAAAGTCCCACATATTACACAGTTTATTGTGTAATATGTATTTATTTATCAGTCAATCAACTGATTAGTCATTTGACAAAAAATTAAATCTATTAGAATTTCAATAGTTGGTTGGTTGGTTACAGCTTCACAAATGCTAAGGTTTGCTTGCTTTTCTTCCCTTTTATATCAGTATCAAATTAAACCTCTGGGTTTTTTTTTTTTTGGTTGTGACTAAATAAAAAATGTCCTTTGCTTTCTAAAAAGTCCCTATGAAATGACCTCACATAACCTCTACTTCCTGTAAAATAGAACATCTTAAATAGTGACATCATTCTGCACCAGTGGTATTTCAATGAATAAAACCCTCACAAATCCTCTTTTTTTAAACATCTTCTCTGATCCACCAATCCTTTCAAATAATATTGTGTTTCTCTCCAAATCCGATATCCTGTTGTTTTCGGGTTTGGTCTGTCCTATTGGTTTACACTGGTGAATGATCCGTCCCTGCACTATGTCCTGCCAACACATCCGGTTTCAATGGGAAATACAACAAATCAACAATGTAAAAGCCCAGTTTATGGAGTGTTTAAGAGATCACTTTGGGATAATTTGTGATGTGCACATGATCTCATGACTTTTGGCATTTTATAGATCTAATGATTGGTTGACTTGTTAAAAAACTGACAATAAAACAATCCTCAGTTGCTGCCCCCTAGTGAAATTATTAACTGCATCTTCTGATTCCACAGGATTCCAGGTAGAACAACTCAACCAAGCAATCTGGATCCTGCTCTGCAACGTTTCTTCATCCCACGGACCGACACCAACCTGCTCACAGAAGTCAGACACGCCGACCATGATCTGCAGCTCCCGGCCGCACGCCTCTGCCCTGGACATGAAGTCCTCCAGGCCCGACTTGAAGCTGCAGACAAGAGTCCTGAACCCCTCAGTCTCTGGGTAAGACACTCCACTTCCCTGGAGTCTCTCTGCCTCGGACACTAAAGACATGGCATGATGTTGGCGGTCCTGGTGGCAGAGAAAGAAAGGAAAGAGACAAGTGAGACAGATGGAGAAACACAAATAAAGCCAGGAAGACAGACGCAAACAACGCAAGACTTACGATGGCCTCGATAAGAAAAGCAGTGAAGCTGTTGAGTGTATGTTCTATGCTGTCTCTGGAGTCCTCTAATGTTTCTGTCTCCAGCAGGTGGCGCTCTCCCTCTGTGTCAAACCACTCTTGGATCTGCAGTGATGGAGGACACAGAACAAAAGATGTGTGAGAGTGGACAGTCATGCTGAAGTTGATTTTGCTTCATGTTAGTGAAAGAGATTTTTTTTTTAGACTGCATCACTTTCTATGTTTCCTGATTCATATGCATCACAGACAATTCAGTGATGAATAAAATACATTTTTCCTTTCCTTTTAACTTAACTGTTTATTTATTATTTATATTATTTATATCTTAGTTAATATACATTCATTCTGTTTTTTAACTATTGCAACCACCTGTGTTTTTCATATTATCATCTGTATATTGCACATTGACCATTTCATATGACCTGTATATTTTCATATTGTTTGATGTTTATATTTTTTACTGTATTTACTGTATATAGTCTTTATTGTACATATTTTTGCATTTTTTTTTTCTATTTAAATTATATTTCATTTTATGTTTCCATTGCTGCTGTAACATAAGAATTTCCCAGTTTGGGATCCATAAAGTACATCTATCTATCTATCTATCTATCTATCTATCTATCTATCTATCTATCTATCTATCTATCTATCTATGTATCTATCTATCTATCCCATTTTCTGTTACCTTACATATCCCTTCACTTACAGGTATGGTGTTTTTTTTTTTTTTTTATGGCAGGACTGTAAAAGAAATGCTTATGTCGTGACGCTTGACATTTGATAAACAGCAGGGACAAACCCCTTCCATAGTTGTAGAGCAGCTGGTGACGTACCTGCATGAAATGTCCCTCCATCTCTCTGAGTCGCAGCAGATAGTCGAGGTGCTCCAGGGACACGTTGGACCTCTGCACCAGGACGTGAGCCTGCTCCTCCACGTGGTTGTACAGGCTGGTCACCGAGTCCACTGCATCGCTGCGTGGGCAAAATCAGAGAGCAGTCGGTCGGTGCAAAAAGTGAGCGTTAAGATTATTTTTGGGCAAACAAATAAGTCAAGTAACCTGGTTTTGAGTTGATGCATGTAAACATCATACATAGGTTACAATAACTTATGTAACCTCATGCTAGAGTTGTGACGAATGTGGTTAAGAGCATAATGATGGAGATGACATGTGACTCTTCACAGTATAAAAATAGGAACTGGCCACCAGAACCCTTCACTCTGAGCAAGAGTCACTCCTCTTCTCCATGATTATGAGCTTTTCATTTTTGTGGCTGCACCTTGACTCAGGCTGGTGGACACTCTCCCTTACACACACACACACACACACACACACACACACACACACACACACACAAAAAAAATATTGGTTAAGATGCCAGCCTTATTATGGTATTAAGTGGGTTAGTGTGGCAAGTCGATGTCAATGACTCAATGCCTCTTTCATTTTTGGTTTTTCACCCAAACAAACTTAGACATGCACAGTTTTACGGCTACACTGTCAACAGAAACACAAAGGGGATCTGTAATTTCTTTTTCATGTATGACAAATCAAAAAAACAAACAAAAAACAATTGCATAGTAAAATTGCTAACCCTCACCCTAACCCTAGTTATGGTCAAAACACCACAGGCTGACAGGAATATTCTGTTTATTGGTTTACTCATGGCAAGAGGAATACTCAATCACAGAGTATCAAAAGTTCATGTAAACAGCTTAAACTGAATAAGAGCTAAACCAGAGTGTGGCCATTACCTGGGTTACTTCATGCACGTAAATAGAGCCAGTGAGAGCGGCACTGTTTAGCTGAAAGTTTACCTGAGGTCCTCGCAGTGGGGGTATTTGAGGTCACTCTCTTTCCTCAGCCTGGCCAGCATGGCCCCGCCCTCCCTTTGCAAGCTGACCAATCGGCTGTCCTGCAGAACATCCCTCATCAGAGTCCTCTGGTCCGTCATGCACTGCTGGACAGCCTGTTGCACCAAAAGACAACATTTCCAGTCAGGCAAACAGGAACTCTTTTAGATCAACAATTTTGTATTACAAACCGGAGATGGTTTTTGCAAAAATGCATTTGGAAAATGAAGCTTGGCTATGGTTTTCCATGTGTACTCGAACCTTCAGAAGCTATTACATACAAACACATACACAGCACTATAGAATATATTGCAATGAAGGTGCAAATCAAGCACAAAACACATTTTATCCAAGGATAATGTGCCAAGAGCAACACTAGTAATGATTTATCAACACTAATGCTGACATGAGCATGCTGGTGTGTTCAGGTACCTGCACAGTGTCGATCCTCTGCTCGTCCTCTAACTTACTGATGGCTCTCAGCAACAGGCCGGACGCCTCGTGAAGATCTGACACAAACGGGAAGAGTTTCTAGAAAACAAAACAAGGACATGAGCAGTTCAGTTCAGGATTTGTTTGCACAGTAACAGCAAGTCTCTTACCGAGGTTAGTGTCTCACCTGGTGCAGCTCCAGCCAATCACAGTGGCTGTGAGACAGCGTGCCGTCCAGGTTGGAGGTCAGCTGACTTGCCTCCACCAGCTTGTACAACGCTTTCATCGAGGTCACCACTTCGCTCTGCTTCGAGGAAACAAACGGCACGATAACATCAGCAAGTCTCCACGACCACAGCACTGAATGGCAGCATGAAACAGAGAGTGACTCTTCTGTGATTCAGTTACTTTCCACTTTTGTTATCATTTCCATAACCACTCCTGTCTCAGCTGTGCATGGATTGTCTTTACTGAAAATATTGCTGCCATGTTGTTTATTCACTCTGAATCCTTTTTAAAGCCTGGCTCTGCAAGATGTATCACCACTGTCATATGCTATTTTAATATTCTTGATACACTGCAATAACCTAGAAACTTGAAGGTGTAATAAATATGTTTTTTTTTACTGTCCCATGGCACAAAATGATCATAATATATACCCGGGGGTTGATCAGGTTATCGCTCAGTGCAAATGACTCAATAATTACTTCGCCAGGTGCTTCTCTGGCTTTCTTAACTCACTTTCTTGGCCGCGCTCTGTGTTTAGAACAAAAGTTCTCCATCCGCTGACATTTCAAGAACGCCCAAACTAAACAATGATGTTTCTTCATGAACTCAGCTCTCTCTAACTATCTTCCCTAACGACGGAAAAGTCCGACCTGGACGCCGGGACACTTCTCTGGCCGGTGGCTGGTGTCCTTGTCCATCAGCAGCACCACATTGTTCAGTGCTTGGGGAGTCTGTTCCTGAAACACAACCACAGTTTCAAACATCATTGATGACACAACTGTAATTCTCAATGCATCTTTAAATTTGACAATATCTTAAATTTGAATTGACAATGACAAATAAATAGACAAATAAATAACACAGGCATGAATACAACACGTAAACACTTTTCTGTAAGTAATTCAGTGGATATCAAAGTTATATAACTTGTTTTATATCCTAATTCATACTGAAGATGTGCTAGAGAGGGAATAAAACTCCTTGGACATTTCTACTGGCATATTATTAATATCAAAACTACTTCACTGGTCTTAAAAGGCCCAGACATGGTTCACAGGAAGATTTATACAATTTCTGTTCTGAAGAAATTGTCACTAGCTATGTCCTTTTGCCTTAACATTCCCTAATCCATGCAATGTAATGTGAGCCAGGTTTTAAATCCTTAAAAAAAGAATCTAAACCTTTTTTGAAAACACAATACATTTTATGCAGATCCCTTTTTTATAAACTGCAACAACAATTTACTGACAAAAGTTGCAATTTTCATCTGAAGTAATGCACTGATATACTTCCTTGAAGCACTAAAACAGGAGAAACCAGTGGACATGTTTTAGCAAATTTTGCAGAAATTCCTCTTTAACTGCTCGACTTTAAAGAGGGACAGCACAGCCCATGAGTTGTCTAATGAAACAAAAACTGACAACTGCTTATGATGTCTTCACTCTGGAGCTGATGCATCATTTAGCATTTGGCATTTCACTCATCAACTCATGGGCCCTGGGCGGCAACAGTCCAACGCACTCCAGCCAGGCGTAAAAACACCCAAACAGCAACTCTCTCCGAAATGCAACTCATCATTACTGAGGAGGTGAAGTTGATGTCCGCCTTACCTGAAGGGTCATCAAGGCCTTATAGAGCTGTGGCTGAGGAGGGCTCCGCCTTGCATCAAATATGAGCGTCATCCCAGCTTCTCTAACTTCTCTCCTAGATAAAGTGATAAAAAAGACGAAATTGGTAAACACCGATAGACAACAGTTCAATGAAAAAGTGGTACACATGATGTTTTACAATAAAATAAATGACCTAAAAGATTAAATAAATGACTTTTTGCATGAGTTTAAATTTACTCAGTCAGGTCAGTATACATTAAACTAAGAGCAGATGATTATCCTCTTTACCTGGTGATGGAGTGGAAGTAGAGTAGCATGTGGTAGAGCTCCAGGCTAGTTACAGCTGACCTCCATCCCTGGTGGGCGCCATAGAGCTCAACTATCGCCCTGCCCGTCCTGTCTCTGCCGCCTGAGGCCGCAACAGAGAGGAGACATCAGGAATAATCTGATTATTAGAAGTTAGTCTGTGCACGACTGAGTCCACCTCCACGCTGTCCCATTTCTCCCATCTCCCAACATTTCAGTTTATCTTTTCACTTCATGTCACAGCGGCCATTTTACAGCAGCTAATTTATGTTCCAGAAAGCACTGGGTTATTTAAATTCAAATGTCAGCAGATATATTTTTTAATAGGAATCCGCATCCCCACTGGCACCAGCAGATATCCACCACTGCTTTGCTGATATTTTTGCAGCTCACTGTCAGGAATCGAGGAGGGAGAGAAATTGTTCGATATGACCTAAGACTAAGGATGAGACGGACAACAGCTGCATTTGTAAAGATCACCCAGACTATTAAGTTCCTGCTTTCAAAGAGAAGAAAACATGGAAAGGAGAAAAGGAGTGATGGAAACTCTAAAGTGAACATTCACCGCGTACCTGTGAGAGATGCTAATCCCAGATGGACGGGGTGAGTTCTGGGGTCTGGGGATCCCAGCGGGAGGTGGTCGGGCCTGGGAGGAGCAGAGCTGAACTGGGGGGTCTTGTTCATCTCTGCTGATGGAGGCCGATCACTCTCAGTTTTATTGTCTGATTGAAGTCCATTTCTGATGGGTGTGGAGACACTGCCAGGCTGTGCAGCATCTACAGGAAGAGGAAACATTTTGTGGTACGGAAAATGAACGACACTGATTTTCTGAACAAAATTGTTAATTTCCCCACCAAAGATCTGATTATTTTACAACAAAACATGTAACAACCACAGCAACCAACATTAACTGTGATAATAATTTAATACCTTTGCTCATAATCTTCCTCCTGTTGATTTTAGGTGACACGAGTCCAAAGGCTGTAGCGTTTCTACATTTGACGACATGCAGCTGAGGAACCATCTCTGCACAGGAGTCGGTCCTTTCTCTTCTCCTGACGTTTTGACCTTGGACAATGACCACTTCACATTTCTCCGAGGTGTCCACCACCGCTGTGGACAGAGAGGAGCTTCTTCCATCTGACAGAACGGATTCACGTCTGCTCTGTGGTGCGTGAAGAGATTTGGAAATGTTTCGACTCATAACCGTGGAATCATTTCTGTTTTGGAGCCCTTCATGAGGCTGAATGACGCTCGTGTTCATCCCTGAAATTTCACTTGAACAAAATTGTAATCGAAAGGGTTTGGCGGAGGTCACATCTGCCTGTTTGGAATCAGTCAGACTTGACGAAACTCCACAGGACGTGGTGGCATTTATTCTTGTCCCTGCCTCTAAAGTTGTCCCGTTCACACTGTGTAATTTGTGTTTGGCTGTGTGTCCATCCCCTGGTTTCCTAAATGGCATAGTGTTCTTTTCAGTTGTCTGTTCTGGTTGTCCACAGCAGTTAAAAGCATTTTTATCCCTGTAATCCATACAAAGGGCATTATTTATTTCTCCTGGTTTCCAATATGGAACAGTAGTCTTTTCACCAGACTCCTTACAGACATCTCCACTGACAGGGGAAGTTGACTGGTTCTCTGTCCCAGGATCCTTGGGCGTTCCTTGGGCACGCCACCATGGATTCCCCCTTTCGGGCAGTGGTGGCCTTTGTCTCTCGTCACACTGTGAAAAATCTTCCTCCACCACAGCAAACATTTTCCCCCTCTCCCTCTCTTGCTCAAAGGCGACAGGGTTCTGTATGGCAGCCTGGTAGGATTCCCTGTACCGACACCTCAGTTCCTGAGCTCTGGAGACCTTTCCACCCTGTTTCCTCTTCATGCACGGGGTGCAGGGTTTCTCTGAGAAGCGTACAGTGCGGACACAGAGAGAGGGTCCATAGGAGTCAGAGTGAGGGTGGTGGGGTTGCGAGTTGATGAGAGAGGATGGAGGGCCGGCTTCCCCAGGCACATTAGGCCTGAATGATGTAACAACACCTGATCTGGGATTGTTGTGTGTTTGTGGTTTTGTAGGTGACTGTACATGCATGTATGGTTGTGTTTGAGGTGTTATCTGTGTGCTTGCTAGCCCTGGTGTTTGCATGTATGTCTCTGATTGCTCCTGTATTTGTGCATGTGGCTGCATTTGTGCTTGCATGTGTTTGTAGCGCTGCATTTCTGCTTGAATTTGCGAGTGTGGTTGCATTTCCACTTGTAAATGTTTTTCTTGTGTTAGTGCCTGAGCTCCGCCAAAAAGCATTGCTGCCTGCAGTATGTCAATGTACTCCCCTTCTGCAACACTAATACTACAAACTTGGTCTACTGGCCCACTTGTACTTGTGTCCTGTAACCTTATATCTTTATGCCTACCTTGCCCTGAAGTTAAATTTTCAAAAACACCTTCACTTTTATCTGCACCTGCAGATGCATTTGTATCTCCACCGATACTTGCAGTGGTAACTGAACCTACGCTTACACTTTTATCTGTAGGCCTATCTGTGCCTGTCACAGTACAGCGACTATCCCAAGTATTAGGGGACACCCAACCTATGGGCTTAGGCTCAGGCTCAGTCGTGTTGAATGAAGAAGTGGTGCTATTATCCACCAGGCAGAGTGACACAGCAATCCCGTGCTTGGCTGGGCATATCCTGGTCTGCACAGAGAATGCAGAGGGATGTGAAGAAGACTTTGAATCTGAATTTTGAACAGTCACTGGGGGTTGCTTTGATGAAGATTCCTTGGGAAGAAGAGGAGGATTTGAAGGAGAAGGCTGGGCAGCAGCAGCAGAAAAATCAGGAAGAGGTGGAGGAATAGGAAGAGGAGGTGATAAAAGAGAATATGAAGGAGGGGCAGAGGCCATACTACTCCAAGCAACCTGTGGCACGTCCACAAACTCAGGTATGGCCACCTGTTCCCATGGTAATCTCACCACACCCTGCTCGGTGGCGAGCAGGCATTGGCTGAGATGGGTTCCATGGCGGCCCTGGTTGATCTCCTCAAGCCAGTCAGGACTGAATATACAAGGATAGGATGTTTCAGGGATGGGGGTCTCCTCAACCACTTCCACCCGAAGCCCCTCCTCTTCCAGGAGGCTGCAGACCACGATGCGAGCTGATTGGTCACAGAACGGTGTGACCTGGAGGTAAAAGTCACCAGGCTGAAGTAGCAGAGGGTCAATGGGAGCGAGGTGGACAACGACTTGGTCACGCAAACACAAAGGCCAGCCCTCACAGAGGAAGACTACACCAGAGTACTGGGCCTAAAAGGGATCAGGAAAAAGATAATATGAATTCTACTGTATGTACTGTACATATGTATATTAAATCTTAATGGAAAAAACAAGGGCATGTGGTGTGTATCACAGTATGACATAATGGCTTAGCATTGCGCTAAATGCTGTACATGATGCTGACTTACACATGCAGCCTGCTGCACACTGTCTAAGATGTGCTTAGCTGGAACCAGGAAGTCCAGCATGCACCGCAGGGCGTCTCCTTGGTAACAACTGTCGATGATTTGGAAGAGCTGGCTGAGAACAGTGGGGGCGGTGGCCTCGAAGGGCGGGTAGAGGGCCGACAGCAGGTTCTGGATCGACCCCTCCAGAGAATCAGGGTTCTGAAAACACAAAAGAGACAGAAAACTTCAGAATAACATTCTGTGTGTATTTTGCAGATGCATGGTGCTTTTCATTCGGGCAAGTTAAAGTAGGTGAACGCAGGATTACGACATATTTGTTTTAGCTTTTGACAGTAATTTGTCTGTCTCTGTCACATATTCCTTTCACTCAAATTGGCTGAGACCTCAGACTTTCCTCATAGCAAAGCATCCAGATGCCACATAGCAATTATCCGCTTAGACCGTGAAGTGCCATGGTACATCAGCCTCAGAAAGGCCACCTCATTCCCATGGAGGTCTCCCTGCACTTTGTTTAATGATGAGCAGAGATTAAGAGGCGTCCCACAGCAGCCTTGTTTAAGCTCCTCCAGTCACATAGAAGTTAATAAACATGTACAGACTTAAAAGTGAGACAGAAGAGATTTTTACTATCCCACAGCACAAGATGAGTATAAAATATTATTGAACACTTTGTTAAGTGCTGATATTCATTCACTTTTAGGGCCATACTCATTTTGGAACAACACACCTCCTAACCCCACCCTAGCTGCGTTTTCAGCTGCTCAGAAATGTAGAGCGCTCCTACAAGGAAGCGACTGACACACAAGATTTCATCCTCAAGCCAAAAAAAGCAAACGACAAAGCATTTTTAAAGCGCTTAACGAATCTCTTTTCTACAAGATGTTTCTGATGAATCTCTGCTATTAATTATTTTATTTGTCTCCATTGAAAATGTGATTTTATTATTTATGTCAAGTACAAGCAAAAGTAAGCTAAAGAAACCTGTCAATGTTGCAATTCCCTGATCATCGTAAGAGAATAACATTCACAGGTTACTTAAAGCCCCGTTATTGAAATTCCACTGCAGTTTTCTGGGACATGCAGAATGCCTGAAATCAAATATTTTCATCCCACTGTAAATTACGCAGGTGCTGTCCTCAACCTCATGACCTGCTGGAAAAATAGCCAAACAAACACAAACACTCTGTGCTCATCATTAAACATATAGTCTGCCAGCCTGACAGCAAACATCCAAGTAAACAGAGTGTGTGGTGGCTGGTCTCAAGGCTAGCTGGCCTTCTGGTTTATGGTTTCACATTCCCTTTGACCTGAACTCGTGGCCCGCCACCCACTTTTAGGCCCTGCTTTATTTAGCCTGGCAAAGGCCACGGCAGTAGACCTGGGGGTTAATGTACATAAATGCATGACTGAAGCTCTGTGATGAGATATATGGTGTCGGCATGGGAGGAAGAGCGAGCGCAGGGTCGTAGCATGAATGAAGTGGCCTTGGTTCAGGTATGCGATCGGTGTGAACCCGAGAGAGCAAAACAATGCCGGTAAGAAACATGAAAGCTGCATGGACTTGCTTCTCGGTTCAAAAGCTTTCCTGTCTTGGGTCTAACGATGAAATGAGATGAAATGTAGAATGTGTTTCAAGTCGATTTCCGGATTAAATCATATTCCAGAAATGCTATTTTGATTTGAGTCATTCCACAAAACTCAGAAAAAATGGTTTCCAGCTGTAGAGATGAATAAACACAGACAGGGACGTCGGGAGATGGAAAGATTAGGAAATCAGGGTGTGATGAATTATATCCCTTCGGACAGCCATTGAGTCACTATCTCTCCCACTCTGCTGTCTGTTTTGCATCTGTTTCTCCGCACCTTTTAAAGGGAAAGAACGCAGTGATTTTGAGGTCTTTGGAAACGCCTCAGGACTTGCAGAATCTGCTCTGTGTAAGATGTGGACTCTCTCTCTCTGTAAATTCAAACTTTCTCATCCTGCACATCGCGTCTTGTGTTGCCTCTGTGTATCTGTCTCTGCTGGTGCTCATGTTTTCTCCCAAGCCACATTTCTCATGCCCGCGTTCCTCATCTCATCTCTTTACATTACCATCTCAAGTTTAAACGCTTGACTCTCGGCCAGTTCGCGGCCCCCACAGTTCCAGAAACTTCACCGTGACTCACTGCGAGCCTTCCGGTCAGTCCTGCCACACCTCGCTGGGACACAGCACAGTGATGACCCTGATAACGAGGACGGGGAGGAGGAGGAGGAGAGGAATGATGAAAGCACTGGTGGTGGTGGATGAGGACGATAATGGCCGTGGTGGCAGAAGCCGTAACGATGAAGGAAATGAGCAGAAAAAGATGGAGGCAGACTTGCAGAAAAAAAAAGAAGAGGAGAGAAGTGAGCTCATTTTGTAAACCACCAGTTCACAGCTCATAAATTCTAGATTAAAAGTTTCGCTCATCCTGGAGACAATAAGCACCTGCTTCGTCAGCTCTTAAATAATGTCGGCGCAAGGCACGTTTTGTTGTGTTCTCAGTTGCCTGCGAGGAGGGTTGAGGGTCGGGCTGCTGATACTTGGCAAAGCAGCAGCTCAGAAATTCCAAGAATTTAAATGACTGTGACCTTAAGAAGCAAAATAAATAGTAATGTGGGGTTGGGTGGCCCTGGTACATGGCTGATACATGGTAAATGACTAAATATGCAAAGGCTGGAAAGCAAGGCAAGGTGGGGTCCTTTAAAATGCAAACAAAATGAGAAATAAATTTAACTCAGTATGCAGTTTTCATGTAGGAGAAGGGCATTAGCAGAGCTGGTGATATGCATCAGCATGACTATGCAGGGCAAAGCAAATCAGCTCACTTCTGCATGGACATTTACAAGGATGGATATAAATGGGTCTCTTGGAAAATTTAATCCCTGCATTTATGTGTATGTATGCGTATGTGTGCACGCATACTTTGCATGTGTGTGCTTATTAAAGTGATAGCTCACCCATAATTCCCCTCCAAGTATATAGGACAGTGATGTGTTGAATACAGGCTGGATTGCCCCAGTGCTAACTGTTAGCATCCTGTCATTGGACAGATTTCCCTCCAGTTAGCTTTCTTTCAAAATAACCATCTAAGTCGACTCAAACAAGGAATAACAGCACTTTTAGTGTTGTTGTCCAAAGAGAAAATACATATATTATTACCGGGTACAGAGGAGTCATATTTTGCTTAACGTACAGTTTGATTGTACTGTGGTTATGTCACTATGTGTTACACTACAATAATGATATACAAACACTGATATAAAGAGAAAATTAGACTTATGGGGCATTCAGCATTCAAAATACTGTTAAAGAAATTTTAAACAATTAGAAATACTGTCTTAAACCAATTCATTTATTTTATTAGTCAAATCCTATAAAATGAGGATTTCAATTTTGATATGTGTTGACAGAAATATTGTAATGAAAGGTGAGCTGCACCGTTTCCAATGTGATATGTGCTCTGTACGCACGGTATTCTTCACAATGTAATCTGTGCAACTTTTATAGTTCAAATGTTATGGTGGTTTTCATTGTCGGTGCAAAATCAAATGTTAATCTGAGCCCTTACTTTATTCAGCACAGCAAGAGGAGCAGGAGGAGGACAGCATCACAGCATCAACACCAAATCCTTTTCCATTTTGTACTGTGTATTTTGTATTGTGTATTTTGTATGTGTGTATTTGAGTGTACATCTATAGCATGTTGTGTACGTGTGTGCGTGTGTGTGTGTGTGTGTGTGTGTGTGTGTGTGTTGCACCAGCCTGTCTCTGAGCCCAGAATGCGCAGGCTGGCATTCTGCTGCAGCGGATTCACACTGCTCTATATAAACACACAGATCTCTCTCACTCAGCCGCCTAAATAAATGACTACGCTCACATTACTGTAGATAGGATGTCCCAGTGTGGGAGCTGAGGACAGTTTCAATGTCTCTGTCCAATATCATTACAAAACAGAAATAGGCGCTGCACATTCCAGATGTCAGGCATGTTCCTGCCTGGACAAGAGCAAAATATATCACGAAAGACGAAGAGCATGCAGGCTTGGTTCATGCCTTCCTGGGGGAAAAAACCTGGTGTTTTGGTGTTTTAAATTACTACCAGGGAGTGGTGGACGTCTTTGCTGTATTTTATGCCAATGGCTATTAGTTTTCATTTGAGGATACTGCAAAATTATACCTCTACTGTACACTTGCCGCACCAGAATGCAAAATCATGAAGTTAACTACTTCTCAGGAAGATGAAAACATTCATAAAATTATTTCAAGAGAGAAAACTTATCATGTCCTGATTGCTCATTAAGAGTTTAGGACAGATGGAAGTGAAGAAACTGGAAGCTGGGATGCAGTTGTAACCAGTTGAGGTGTTTGGTCCCAGATACTGGAGTGTGTATTTACTGCCACTGTACACTAACTTAGTCCCTGGCCATTCCCCTGTGTCTTGACTTCTCATCGTTTAACTACTTAACGATTTCCTGTCGGTTTGAGACCAAGAGTCCAATGAAACATCCTCACAAATATTCAATTTTCTTAATGTTTTGTGTACAAAATGTCTGAGAAATATGCGGAGCACAATAACCACGACTGATGCAACTTGGCTAAGCATCAAAGCCTTGACAGACACTGATGGGGCTTCCAAATAAGCATGAAAAGAATCCATTTCCTGTGTTTATGTGTGTGTGTGTGTGTTTTTCATCCTGAGTGCACACACAGAGATTCTTCACCAGATTAGAAAAAATTCTTTAAAATGGTTTGCGTGCCACCCACACAAATACCAACAAAAAGGAGCTTGAGAGGCACTGCTGTGTTTTTGTCTCAGTTACAGGAGGGATGCCACCAGTGCTCATCCATTTTTACTCCATAATTTATAATTCAGCCAGGATTTGAAAATGATGAACTCATGACACATCAGTGAATCAGCACAGTGGTTGAGGTTCATTGCTCAGGTCATATATCATCATCATCAACCTTGTATCTCCAAAACTTTTCAGAAACTCAGCAACGTCGTCTTGTCTTAAACTTGATGGCCGTGCATTTCTGTGTTTTTATTGAAAAGAGTTTTGCAAGATTTTCATAATCCTGAACAATCCGATAATCTCAACCCATAGAGGACTTTGACATGAAGTTTTCACGTGACAAGGTCAAATTACATGACCGTCACACTGACTATTTCACACTGCTTTAAATTAAATCAAACTATAGTGAATCAATGCAACTTCTTCCTGTTAATCTGCACTTTATATGTTTTACTCTTCTTGTACACAGCACGCTTATGTTTTTATGCATTTCTATAAGACACTCGACATTCACACTTTTCTATTTTAAGACAATCGGCATGAGACATTTCAGTCCACGGTGTGATACTGCTGAAACATCTATACGTTTGAGTCGGACCAGCACGTAGCCCGATGGTGTGGTGAGACTTTCTTTCAGCGCGACTCAAGCCACCTTGTCAGCAAGTATCTGTCCTGTTCGAGTAGCTGACCTTGACCTCCGACCCTCCTGCATGGGTGGGAATGTGCAATGATTATTTCCCTGTGTGTATCAATAAACTAGTGCATTGTTATAGTCTGACAGTCAGTTTACATGATCATAAACTTTCACAGATGACGTGGGGGGCGAAACTATTTCCAGATGAAATTTTTTATTGGGCAATTTTACCAGGTCTCCTCTAGGTTTTCTCTATTTGGTGACTGCTTCTATTATTGTCTTGTACTGCCCTACAAAACGATGACCACATAGGCTTTTCACTTGCCGTGCTTTATCCATCAAATATGTGCCTCAGAATCTCAATTTGTCATATCTTAATTAGTTATAAAGATAAAAAGCAATTTTCCAGCTAGCTACAGATGGATTTGATTTGAGCCAGGAAAAAAAAAACAAACCCTGAACAAAACACCAGCATCTGATGCACTGGGTGTGTTTTGGCTCGCTGTTCTTGTTAAGTCATTCCCTGAAAATGACGACTTTCTGAATGACAATGCCTCTCGGATCACATGACCTGCCCAGTCAATAAGAGTGACACAAGAGCTATCTTAGCTATTTGGTCATTCGGAGGATAATTTGATTGTGCGGTAAACAGATTAGGAATGACGCAGCGAGAACCCACCGAGCTATCAATAGTGCATTCGCAACACCTCACATTATAGGATGTTTCTGGTGGTAAAGATTGTCCCAGGTCTGACAGACGCCTATGAAGGTTAGGATTCTTTAATGGTGAGGAGTTTTTGAAGAACAATACTTAAAGCTGATTATCACACTCTTACTATGCAGCAAAATCTCATTGTGGTGATTTATTCACAATATATATAGTATAATTACACTTACATATATCTCTATCTTGCTCTCACTCTGTCCTTTTCTCTCTGTCTATCCTCTATTAACGTTATCCTTATATTTACTTGATCCTCATTTTACAAAACCATGATGGTCATTAAACGACATGTTAAGGCTGATTAAATTGGGGAAATGTGCTCTTGCTTTACTTGCTTCATCAGGGAACAGGACGGCTTGCAAGGGGAATCTGAAAAGACAAAGTTGACTTGATAAAAATAGCTCCTCTCCAGCTTACATGGCTGCATAATCACGGCGCTATAATGTTACATAATGAAAGGATAAATCAGCTGCACAGGACACTGAAACTGATGTGGGTCCATTAAACCCCACAGTGTGGACAATCCCTTCAGGAACCAAAAAAGGAGAGTTAACAAGCTCGGCTGCAGTGAGGATGTTTAGTGGAAGGCGACTGGAGTCTGGTGGGGTTTTTACAACCTGGACAATCCAAAAGGAAATTTTTTAATTCAAATACAAGACGCAGTAGATGGGTTTGGGTAGCGCAAAAAACATCAGTTCTTTTTTGGAGGGTATTTTTTTAAGCATGAATTATTCATCAATCCATTCTATTTACAGCCAGAACTTTGGAAACTTGCTGCAAGGAAGTAAATACTCAAAGACAAAAGGTACAAATTTCTATATTTGGCCACCCCGGGCTGATTTTTTTTTTTTTTTTTTTTTAGGTAAAAGGCTCCACCTAATAGATATGCCATTGTACCTTTTAGTCTAAAAGCTCTACCTTCAGACTAAAAGGTACAACGGTGGTCATAAAAGTTTGTTTTTTTTTTCCCCAAAGTGCAACATCTCTTGGTTTTCTACCTCAGCACACACTGAGCATCGGGCACACAAACAAGCCGAATTACACCGCGGTTGCATAAAAACACAGGATGAGTAGAAGTACTGTACATGATCTCTGAGACACCGAGACGGCCAGACGGTATATTTAGTAGCTTCACAGGGATCAGCAAATCGGAGCTCGCAGCAGGCAAACACTCATCACGCTGGCCTTGATCAGCAGGAGGGTCTGGAGGCGGCTGCACAGCAGCAGCCAGGAGGCAGCCAGGCCTGTGTTTATGTCATTAAAAAACACGTCACACACTTACGGAGGAGGCGAGCATTTAAACAGGTCTTTAAACACATCATGAGTGTGTTGACATGTCTCTGGGTATGTGTGTATGTGTGTGTGTGTGTGTGTGTGTCTGTGTGAGGCTTGTCATTATATGAAAGTGTGGATCGGCTTTCACCATCTTACTCATCTCATCTGTAATTAGCCCACAGCTGCGCTTAATGTAACTCACACTGGCAGATTTCATAACAAACAACCACAAATGATCACTTAGATACAGTAATAACAGGTGAAAACACTTTCAACCTGACTGCACTGGATGAACTACAATGCATGAAATCAAATCTGATAAATTGCATCAAATACATGGAGCTGAATCGCAAAATAATGGCAACACACACACTCAAGTCAAATTATTATGATACTAAAATGTGACTTTAGAATTACAAGGCTATATTTGACATTTTGATGAAGTTATCCATATGATGTACTTGTACAAACAGGTTTTTAAAAGTAGCTTAATTTACTTTTATGTTAATTGCATAAAATTTGTATAAAAGGTTAACATTGTGCCCTACTGGAGTAAATTTAACACTTTTAGATAGTTGCTCCAGAGTCATATCAGATCCATAAAAAGCAAACACCTCTCTCTAATAAACACTTTCCAACTCCAAATAACCGTCACTGAAAATCACCGAGTAATGCTGGAATATTTGCTGTGCACTCTGAATGCAGATGGCACTAACTCCACGCTTACGTAATGCAAATGAATGGGCTCCAGGTAAAGGCAAGGTGATGATTTGTAGTTGGGCAAACAGAGCTGCCGAGCCGCCTGTTGTGCATTTCCATTGAATCACCGGGAGGGAACAAGACGGCCTTTTTCTGCTGAGGGGGAAAAAAAGATGCTCTGTCTAACCTGGTCAGCTCAGGAACAAACTCCCAAACATTGAGGTCACTCCCAAAACAGGAATAGTTCAGGTTTAAAGGTTAATGGATTCTGGTTTCAACGACACGGCAAATATGCAGGAAGCAGGGTGGGAAAATCACAGCGGTACACACACAGCGTCGAGCCAAATCAAACCTACAGGAGTGCTAGGCGGGCTTTTTAAAATTCAGCTCGCCTGTGAGAGCGCACAGAACATCCTCCCAGTCGCTGCCAAACAAAATCAACATTATGTACAAGCGAGGCACACCCTCTCTGGGAGCGAGTGGGAGTTACGACACATAAGAAATACATTCATTCAGAAGTTTTCTCATCAGGATATGCAGCCTGAGATTCTCAGCGGACCAAAACAGAGGAGTGCTACGATAGGTTGTGTTTAAAGGCACAGTTCACTCATTATATATATACATATTTCCATTTAGTACAGTTTATCCAGTCAAGATAGTTTTTGTGCAATTTGTTTCCAGTCTGTTATATAATATCTTCCTTCACAATACCATGGAGCTGGTTGATAGTCATTTGTGAAGCAGAAACCATCAGCAAACTGTATTTCTACACCCTGCAGTGTTGGAGAGTAACTAGTTAAATTACAAAAACATGTAACTGTAATTATGTATTTGTAATTGTAATCTTCTACAGTTACTCAGAAAAAAATGTACAAATTTACAAAAAAATGTACAAACAATGTACAAACTTACAGTTACTAATCAAAATGCTATATCTGCTTGTACATAGCACTTTAAGCTGCAACTATACTCTTTTGCTGTTACAACTTGCTGCTATACTTGTCCTGATGTCCTTGCACATTGCACTTTTAAATGCATTTGTACTTTTTTTTATTCATTTTAATGTCTATTTTTATTTCTTTTCCCTGGTCATTTCACTATTGTATTGATCCACTGCCGTCCTAGATGACGATATTGTAAACATTGTCTATGTCTTATGTTGTATTGTATGTGGCCATGGTGGCAATCTAGTTTCACCTTTCGGGATTATTAAAGTTGAATCCAATCCAATCCAATCCAAAATGTTGGTGCTTACAAAGGGCTTACATCTGAATATATTTTTTCCGTAAATAGCTTGTATGTAGTTCGTAGTATGTATGTAGTTCTCACCGTGCAGGAATGTCTTGTTTTGGCAACTTTGAGGCCAAAATCTGAAAAATCAGAGTGCAGCACCATCAAGGCTAGGATGGCTGTCTTCAGGTCTAGACAGGCTGCGTTCATTTGGCGGTATGTGCTCAAACTCTGCTGTTTTTGATTGGTTCTCTTATCTGAATTTGCACTGCATCTCGCCCGCCAATCAAATCGATGCACATTGCTCTTAACAAGCTGAGTCTGCGAGCAGCCTGTGACCTGCCGACCACGTCGTCATACAAAAACGCCCCTCTGAACTGGAAATGCAGCAACATAAATGTCTAACATTACTCTACTATGGAGGACTAAAAGGGACAGAATGAAATAAATAAATACATCTTTAAATAAATACTTAAAAGTGTCATTAATTAATTAAAATGGGAATTAAATAAATAAATGTGTCATTAAATAAATAAATATGTCATTAAATAAATAAATGTGTCATTAAATGTGTCATTAATTCATTAAAATACCAGTTCATTTAATGTAAAAACATATATATAATTATTTCATTATTTATTTAATTATTTCATGGACCGGTGTTGCAGTGCTTCATGAATTAATTTTATCTGTCAAACTCACCCATCAAAGTCAGTGGGCGGATCCTAACACCTGATTGGTTACCCGGCACAGCAAGCCAAGACAGATCAACTTCAGATAATCGATTGATGCAGAGCAAGTAAACATATTCTAGAGTGAAAGTTTTTAACTGTTTTGCTTAACCCAGACGCTCAGGTTGCATAACCTACAGCCGAGAGACTTTACTAAACATCAGGTAAAGCACGCTGCAAGAACTGAGGCACTCTGCTTTGATGTGGACACACAACGCCAGCACTGGATTTTACCTGCGTCTACACCGGCCATCACCAGGGAGAGGAGGGAGCGCAAGCGGTGCAAACGTAAACAAATGAGGGGCAAGAGAGCCGGGATCCACGCTAGGCTACAGGCTAGAGGCTAGAGGCTACAGGCTACAGGCTAAAGGCTAAAGGCTACAGGCTAAAGGCTAAAGGCTAACTCCTCCAGACCAGCAGGACCGTGGCTCTTGCTCTCTAATGTTCGCTCCCTCGACAACAAGCTGGACGAGCTACGCTTGCTAAGACACCCGCAGGAGAGAGAGACTGCTGTGTGCTTGCTTTTGCGGAGACATGGCTCCATGGAAACATCCCATCCCTGCAGGAGTAGAGCACTGAACACTGTCAGAGACCCCTCTCACCCGCTCCACAAATACTTTGAGCTGCTTCCATCAGGCAAACGGTGAAAAGCAAAACCGCTATAATGAGCAACAGCTTCCTCCAGAAAGCTGTTAGACTTTTAAACTGCTGACTTTACCGTCACTCGGGGATCCCAAGTGAAAAACTCTATCTCATTTTGTGTGCACTACTGCTGTATGTGTAGCTTAATGACAATAAAGCTTGATTTGATTTGATTTGATTTGATATTCTGACACACTTGGTGACGCAACCTTTACTCGGTTCAAGCAAATGGGGGATTTGCAGGAGCAAATGTTACTGCGGTGCGCGATGCGTGCTAGATAGGTGCAGCCACAAAATGTCGAGAAGTTGCCCAGAACTACTCAGAGAAGCAGTAACTTTAACTGGAGAGGCTCTCAGCAAAACTCCTCCGGCTCCGGCAGACTTCCAGGCTTCAGACCTAAGCAATCGATTGGGCTAGATTCACGTTTGTCCCGCCCACTGACTTTGATGGGTGAGTTTGACAGATAAAATTAATTCATGAAGCACTGCAACACCGGTCCATGAAATAATTAAATAAATAATGAAATAATTATATATATGTTTTTACATTAAATGAACTGGTATTTTAATGAATTAATGACACATTTAATGACACATTTATTTATTTAATGACACATTTATTTATTTAATTCCCATTTTAATTAATTAATGACACTTTTAAGTATTTATTTAAAGATGTATTTATTTATTTCATTCTGTCCCTTTTAGTCCTCCATACTCTACAGCGAAAAGCTTGTTAACTGATAATCCTGTAGCTATAAAAGCGATCAAAAAGTAATCCAATGTAATGAGTTAATACTTTGCTGAAGTGCCTAAAATAGTTACATTAATCCATTTTTAACGGGCTAACTGGTAATCTTACATTTCAAACTCCTGATGCATTTGGCCCGTGTTCTTTAACAGAAAATAGTTCCCAGCAAAACTCTTTGCCCCCGTGCAGCGTTGTGAATCTGTGTCATTGTTTTGGGACAGAGCTGCGGCTTTTTGAGTTTATTTGAGTGTACATTTTTGACGGTTTTAGCTCCACAACACAATACCCACGCAGCTCCATTGTGTTTGAGTGAAGGGAGACGGGGAAAGTCACGGCAGACTGGAAACCTCACCAGATCACACAGAAATCAGATGAATGGATAGTCTGCACTTGGGGTAAATGGATAAATATCCCTTTTTATGCATTTTTGGTGACCTTTTTGTATAACTTTTCAACTCCACTATTTGGGTGGATCAACCTTCCCGGATACTGAGGGATGTTCCTCCTCATATCGGATCTATTTTAACTCTTACCTCACTGGAATACCAGTTAGTGGGGATACGGGAAGGAGGCACATACAGTGGCTGGTTTGTGAAATCAGTCTCAGTGCCCTGTAACCTGAAACCCTCACCTTGAGTCAAAACACTGCAGCGGTGACCAGTCGGCGTCGAGCTATGGGAGCTATGTTGTCTGTATGTAGTGCGCCGTGAGACAGTACACGTATGTTCGGAGATAAAAGGCTGCTTGTCAAGACATAATAAATAAATGACTATAAAGTGCTATTTGTGTGGAGAGAGTGCCGTTATCGTCATGTCCTCTGCGTCCCATGCGCCTCAGGAGAGGAAATCCTTTGTAAATAGGTGATACATTGTAATCACAAATATAACCTGGCATGATACATATGTGTTTGTAATATTTTCAGCAGTTATTCTCGACATTCAAGTCACCCTCCAAGGTGGGGGTGATGTGAAAGTGTCATTTTCTTCCCCTCCTGTGTCAGCTCACTGACTGGAATGACTACAATATACAAAACTGTATATTATGAAGGGAATGCCAGGAACCTGAAACCCCACAGGGACACCGAACACACTCGGACATGTGAAAATAGGCCGCCGCTCGTATAAATTCAAGCTCAGGTTTTGACAGAAGTATGCCGAAAGTGTACGTTACGGCGTGCTCTCAGTGCCGAGCGCTTAACCTGCTTCGAGACACATGTCAGCAAGATTTCCTACATGTGTCAGAGCGGGCGGGAAGGTATGAGGATCGGTATTTATGGTGCACCGTAGTGCTACTCAATAAATTCATTTTTTTGTGGAGGATGCCATACACACAGACGTTCAGCTGTAAGGCTACATTCAGAGTTCACACTGCGAAAAATTTCCAGTTTAACAAGTTGTTTAGGCTCATACTCAGTGTCAAAATCTGATTTTTTCTTAAACAGAGTGGAAAAAAAAAAAATCTGCCAGTGGGATGAGATAATCCCACTTGTTTGCAATGCAGCTTCACTTGTTTCAGGATTTTTTTTTTCTGGAAACAAGTAGAAATATGTTGAAACAAGGCAGAATAAAGCAGATCAAGAAAATGGCATTTTATTCAATACCATTCTGGAAACAAGTTGCTAAGTGTTGGATACAAGTGGGATTATTTCATCTCACTGGCAGATTTCATGATAGAAAAGCTGAACATAAGACGAGAGACTTGTGTTAAGTCCCGTCTCTAAGACTTGTTGAGATGGTTACTTCTTGCAGCGTGCAAATGTGGTTGCACACTGTGCCAAACAAAACAAGACAAACTCCTGTGTTTGCTTGGATCAAAAATAAAACAGGGTGGGAGTAAAGTAATAAAAGTATCTCATAGTAAACCGAGCAAGAGTGTCACGTTACCATCTTCTTTTCTGTGTGCTGCCATTCCCATTCATCATCGTGACGGTGCTGATTTCTGAAATAATCCACAAGGAACCGCAACGGACAGATTGACCGCTCGCAAAAAGTGGCAGGCGGACGGAAGGAGAATCCATTCTGGTTGCACAGTCTTTCACAGCGGAGTGAGTGATGACAACCTCAAGCTTTCTGGATGAGTATTCTCTAGTCCAGTCCTTGGCAGAGACTCCCTGGACTGTAACTTCTCTTGTTCTCTCTCTCCCTCTCTCTCTCTCTCTCTCTCTCTCTCTCTGGTTTCTGTCTCTGTCTGTCTCTCTGTGTTTGCTCTCTCTCTCTCTTGCAGCACCTCGAGTGCCTGGCGCTATGTTTGTCTGAGAGAGGCGGCAGCATGACCCAACATGAGGAGAGGTGAGAGAGGGACAGAGAGGAGGAAGAGAGAGAGAGGAGGAAGAGAGAGAGAGAGAGAGGGAGAGAGGGGGAGAGGAGGGGAAATGAGAGGGGGAAAACCATGCAGTAAATGCAAGTAACTGCAAATTCTATTTTAATTTTCACCCTGTAGCTGTTTCACACTATGCACACATGCATTCTCTGTCCCGCTCTCTCTGTGTGTCTCTCTCAAACACACACACACACACACACACACACACACACACACACACACAAGCTCAATAACCTGGACATAATTAACCAAATGCCAAAGTGGAATTGGATCTTGATTCTAACAAGGCACTGGCAGCCAAAGCACAACAAACACAACAATATCAGCTTAGAGTACTTCTCTCTCTCTCTCTCTCTCTCTGTCTCTCTCTCTCTCTCTCTCTCTCTCTCTCTCTCTCTCTCTCACACACACACACACACACACACACACACACACAGAGAGAGAGAGAGAGAGAGAGAGAGAGAGAGCTGAGAGATGGGGGACTGGGACTGGGACTGCACTTAGACAATAAATTTGATTTTATTATTGTTATTAAACACTGTAAATCTGCAGAACTAACAACATGTGTTTGAACATCTTTGTTCAATAAATCTTGATTTGGAAAAACAAAGACTCATGCATCATGGCAGCTCTTTGGATAGTCACTCCTTCCCTGCCAAACCTCATTTTCTCTGTTTAGTTTTGTGTTTTCAGGAGGAGTGGAAGCATCTACGTCCACCCAGCTTTCTAATAGTGGGTGGGAAAATGTTTATTCTAAAAATGTGCAAATACTGTAAGTTTGACTCAAGCTCCTGGTAGTTTTACATTGTCATAGGAATGATCTGATTAACTTTGCACATCACCAGTGTCTCAAGATCTTAAAAGTCACCTTTTCAGGCAGCTTCACCTCATTAATAAGCAGCATCAACAATGCAAATTGGTTTTCTGTCAAGGTCACGGGACATTTTCTGCATGTGGGACACAATGTTAGCTGACAATTACGGGAAATAATAGAAACTGGAGATGCAGGCTTGTTCAGGAAACTCATACTCTCTCCCATGGGCCGGTGCTGTCATGCCTCCTCCATTACCAGAGCACAGAAGGCGGCTGTCAACACCGGCAACACACACACACACACACACACACACACAGAGTCCCTGCTGTTAATGTCAATGTACTGAGAGACAGATAGAAACTTTATTAAAGTAATTTTTAAAATGATTCACTACTAGCAACAGGACAACTGTGGGGATTCCAGTATAATTTGAGGGGATTGCAATAGCTTTAAAAAAAAAAAAAAGTGTGAAGATACACATAGATAGGATATGAATCACACACACTGTGGATGAAATGATTATAATCTTTGATAAATTCATTTTTTCTGATGACATACAAAATGCTGGCAGTAATCAGGTCACCTAATTCTGTTTCACAGTTCAAGATCCAGCATTTAACCACATCAGGAAGTCACATGCAGGCTTCCCAGAGGGGGAACAAGCTGGTTACACTGCAAAAACTCAAAATCTTACCAAGAATATTTGTCTTATTTCTAGTCAAAATATCTCATTACACTTAAAATAAGACATGATCACCTCAGAAGTAACTTGTTTTTAGACAATTTTCACTTGTTTCAAGTGAAATTTCACTTGAAAATTTGCTTGTTTCATTGGCAAAATTTGCCAATCAAGTGAAAATTCACTTGAAACAAGTGAAAATTGTCTAAAAACAAGTTATTTCTTAGGTGATCATGTCTTATTTTAAGTGTAATGAGATATTTTGACTACAAATAAGACAAATATTCTTGGTAAGATTTTGAGTTTTTGCAGTGTAAAATGAAAAAAAAAGAAAGAAAAAAAGATCCTGTTCTTCCTCTCATGAGACAAATCTTGTGGAGAAACTGAGATAGACGATCTTTTAGCCCTCCTATTATCTTTGAGGTCAGTCTGACCCCATTTGTCTCTAAACACATGAATAACATCATTTCTTTGCTTCATGTTTAATTACTTTTCCTAATTTAATGGAGACAAGTGGGAAATTATATGTTTATGATATGTGATGATATTTTTATAGTGTCCAATACTTGGGTAGCAGTTTTATAATCGTCATTTTCTAGAGGTTTAAAATGCAGGGGTCAAACTGAAGAGAGGAGAAGAGAAGAGAAGAGAAGAGAAGAGAAGAGAAGAGAAGAGAAGAGAAGAGAAGAGAAGAGAAGAGAAGCCTCTGCTCGGCCGTTAGGTAGACACCAAAAGGTCATGTGACTCACATTTACACTATTAACATACATATTTATTTACATGCCAAATCTACAGCTCACTTCTGAAGGAACTGATACTGGGGTAAAGTTTTAGGACGTTTTGGTAAAGTGTTTTAGCAAACACACAAAGGAAAGCTGAGAGGTGAACGTGATGTGAGGTCCGGGGGAGGAGGAAGAGGTGATGTCGTGAAAAAAGGGGGGAAAAATGTGTAAAATCGGAGCAGGCGGTGCTGTGGGCTGAAACATCACACTGACAGCAGCTGTTGGGAAACAGTAGCAAGAATATCCCCTCTGTATGTTCGACCTGGTCATGTCACAGAGAGAGGGAGAGAGAGAGAGTAAGAGAGAGAGAGAGAGAGAGAGAGAGAGAGAGAGAGAGAGAGAGAGAGAGAGAGAGAGAGAGACTGCGAGCGAGGTCTCTCTCTCTCTGACCCAGACTCCGAGAGACAGAAGCCATGCAGCACATTCCTCTGGAGCATTTTCAGCACTCAGCTCAGTTCATCAAAAGGCCATAACCTGTGAGTGTGTGTGTGTGTGTGTATGTGTGTGTGTCACTTGCATTTACCAGTGTGTGTGTGCACATATGTCTATGCACATGCATTCATGCAGACACCTGCATCTTGTGTCTGTCACCTCCGAGCGCTCAGAGAAAATCGCCCGTCTCCGCTGCAGATTTACCGGACAACAAAGTCCTCATGATGATTTATCAGAGAGCCGCGCGCCCTCTGCCTCGACTTCTGCGGCTGAGAACAGGCCCGAGGACAAACATGTGTGTGTGTGTGTGTGTGTGTGGTGATGTTGTTGTGGCACCAGAGTTCTCATTGTCATCCTCTGTCCTCGTATTCCTCTCTCACTCGATCTCTCTCTGGTCCTCCTCCAGGCTCCGCTAATGCACTAACTCTACCGGGTGACAAGGCAAATGTGCAAATGTCACAAAGCGAGAGGGAGGAGAGGGAGAGAATGGGGGAGGGAGGGAGGGAGGGAGAGAAGCTGTGTGTGTGTGTGTGAGAGAGTGCATGTGTGTGTGTGTGAGTGTGTGTGTGTGACAGCATGTCTGTGGTATTAGGCTTGAGCGGAGCGAGCGTGTCCTAGCCAGAGGAGAGAAGCTGTTGATTCAACTGGTCACAGCCAAGGCCTTGTTGCCCTTGTCCTCATCTCTTTCTCTCTCCCTCTCTCTCACACACACACACACACACACACTCTCTCTCTCTCTCACTCTCATACATATTATAAACAATACACTTCATCGTATTTAAATCCCCGATCTGAGACCATCTCCTTTTTGAGTCTTTGCCAAACCGTCGCTGAAAATAAGAACCTGCTCCCAACTGGCTTGCCTGGTTAAATAAATGTTAAATAAAAAATGAACTACATGAAACTGTGTATTAGTGTGTATCTATGTGTGTGTGTGTGTGTGTCCTTCAAAGCCAAGCATTTACCCTACAGGAGGATGATGGCTGCTTTGCTACAGCACACACACAAACCGGACACGGGCCTTGCAAGCTCCAGCAGGCGACCACCGATAAAATATTACTTTCCAACATTTTCACTGTATTGTACAGCCACTTGCAGTTACTTGTCATTCAGAGGTAAAAGGTATATGTGTAGATATTTCCCTGTCGAAATCAGATTTTGCATGCTGGCTGCACAGCAACTGCATTGTTATAAATGCTTGGAAAATCTTGAGGTATTAATAGATGTACTTCGCAGCCCGTCTGTCTGTCTGCCTGCTGTCGTCTTCCTGCCTGTCCTTCTTTCTGTCACCTGGATCCCGAACAACCTCTGATTACAAATAATCCTTAGCGTTTCTTTTCACATGTTCGCACGACCAGACGGGTGGGCTTTATCACATCAGGGCAGTTCATGAGAGAAGAAAGAAAAACGTTCAAATATCTACAAGTTGTCAAAGGCAGCTGGATTTTCTGTGGAAGTGAAGATGTTTTGCTGGGTCAACATCGACGCACTTTCAAGTACTTTTTAGTGACTGTCTAAATTTCTTGAACTCCCTGTTTTGTCTGATGTTGTACCCACAAATTTCCCCAAGAAACGATTGTGCGTGCACAAGAAAGCTTCCCATATGTGCTACAAAGTCTTGTGTGCTAAAAAAAAACAAACAAAAAAAAACATTTCTGGTCAATTTTCCTTACAAATGACATTCAGAGATTTAACTGTCTGATTTAACTGGTGAGAAAGGCAGTCATGTCTTTATGTTTAAGACCAAGGAGAAAGTATCTCCAAACTCAGTTATGAATTATCTCTGCAACAAAACAACAAAAGAAGGGGCCGGAAATTATTGTCATTTATAAGCAAACACTTCAGAAATGGTTTCTCACACACACAAGCACTTTGGAAAAAAAAAAATTGTGCTTATGTCATTTTAGGGTCTCCATAGTCTGAAACCTCAAGTAGAATAAAGCAAGTGTTTGCACACGTCCAGACTTAAAAACAGCCAGGCCTGCTGATCTGAATGGGATTACTGTATATGGAAGCAGCACTGTCAGCGTTAGATGGGTCCGAGTGAACTTTAAAGGTGTGTGTGCATGTGCATGTGTTTATGTGAGTGTGTGTGTGTGTGTGTGTGTATACTTTGTCACAATAGCCTTAATGGAACCTGCCGCGTTAAGAGGCTGTTAATCCCGGCGGACCATGGAAACAAACGCACCTCGCGGCTCGAGCTTCTATTTCTGCCCGCAGCATCCTCGCAACTCCAAGCATGCAGAGTCTGGAGCTCCGGCTTGGGCAGCTCGCACCTCATTACCATTCTGTGAAGCAGTTAACATAGCTGGAGACGTGTTTGCTTCAATCAGGGGGTCAGGGCTGGACCGGGACGGACTAGAGGAGGGTAAGTTCAAGGCATGGGACGATATAAAAATTCCTTGTCACGATTATAAAGTTCGAAATAATTGCGATATTATCCTCATAATCATTAAAATACACCTAAAAGTGGCACTAAAATGGACCGGAATCATTTTTACCTTCTTCACTTGAGGGAAATTCACGATTATCCTGATTTACAATTATCCCGAAAAATAGAAATGCACCTTGATCTTCTTTTCATGAGTATTTTCCTATATCAACCCGTTCCTAGTAAGTTCATATAACTGATAGGTTTGAGTGGATTTGGTCACCTAAGTTCTTCTTTCACTACTGAGTGTGCTCTTTGGGATGCAGGCCTGTTTTAAGTGTGAAAAAGAGTATGTCCAAGGCCAAAAAAACTTGATGTGTAACCGGATTCTGGGCTGAAAAAGAACAAAAAGCCCCTTGCCCTGTTGTTTCTCTATTGTTTCCTGAGGATTCCCTGTCATTCTGAAAGTAATTTGGATGTTTTTCTTGAACCAGACAAACTCAGAGCTCAAAGCCAGCTGCCCGCCTTTGGTTGCAGGAATGCTAACAATGCTAACAACCCGTTTTAAGAGAGCGGGACAACTGCAGAAATCCATTGTTATTTCAGAAAACCACCGCAGTGTTTTCTGAACAACAATAGCGACTACGTTTCAAAAAGTCAAGTCACTCTTTAAAGCGTGCGCATCCAGTAACATGTAGTTTTCTTCTGTTTTGTCCATTTAAGAATCAGCAACGTGCCACACTACAGTTACTACACACTCTCTGACTGTTAACTCTGGGTTCTCAAATGGGGGAATAAGTACCCCTAAGGGTATACTGGAGTATTGCAAGGGGTATGTGAGATTTTTTAAAATGTTTAAAAAATATCAGTCATGCATAATTCCTAAAATAATTAGTTCAATAAAAAATGTAAAGGTGATTTTGATAAACCACCTTTTGTTTTCAGTCTTCCCTCCGGGTTTCCTGAAGGTGTCAGACGTATGTGTTTGTGGTTTAATTCTGCTGCCGAGGTCATCAAGCGAGGATGTAACCGGGAAGCCGTGACAAAAATCAAGAAAATTTTGGATTTGTGGTTGAAACGTAGCGACGATACAGCGAAAATAAGGAGAAAAAAGTGAAAAAGAAGCAAAAACAGAGCCAAGAAAATATCCTCAGTATCAGGTTGTTGTTTCAGACACTGATGGAGCTGGGTTGGACCTTTTTATATGGGATTTTTTTTTTCTACCGTTTTTTTTTTTTTTTTTTTTTTTGCACTTAAATTAAAGGTGCACTGCTTTAAGTGAGAACCTTTACACTCAAAATGCACAGAATAAGCACCTAATTTATCAGTGTGGTAGGGACATGACAAGAACCATGTAGACTCAACCCTAAAATCACACGCTTACACCACATTTTTTTGGTCCGCTGATTCTAAATGATATTCACTTTGCATAGTGCAACTTTACAAACAAACCCAATTAGCCAGCAAGAGCAGCACAACATTTCATTATACAATATAATTTCGATAAATAGCATTTTATCTCCAAATGAAGAATGCTTGATGCTACCATCGATTGAATGTTGTTACTATGATAGTTTTTTTTTTTTTGGATTCAGTTTTAATTTAGGTAACCAGTGCCAATCCAGCCAGAAAGTAAAGGTTGTGAGGAGAATTTAGCACTCTAAAAAAAAAAACCTCTCATAGACTAGCGGGCTCCCCCTGCCCGACTCTTGTTTTGCCAATTGATCTTTAATTACATAACGAGTCAGTAAAAAAAGGCCAAAACACTTACACTCCATTACAGTTTGCCCACACAGTATGAGAATGTGAGTGAAGTACCGACACAGTTACTGACCCGCTTTTCAACAGCGCTGACAGTTTGGCAGGAATGTCATCATTACGGCGGTGACACACACAACTGGTCACTATTCCAGTGGGTGCTAATATCATATTATGCCCAGTATGGACACGGCGCGGTGCTGGAGTCGTGGAAAAACTCGAGCAGTCAGGGGCTCAAGCTTACTGACCCGGGGTCTCTGGGCTGCGTGATTCCATATTTGCTTTACAACGACAGCTCTGGGTTGAGAGAGACAAATCGACCCAGTGGGGGAGAGGCGTCTATTTTGGCCGTCCAACTGACTGTCTGACCCCCTCGCCAGCCTCCTCTTGAGCTGACCCGGCCCTCCGTAAATCACCGAGGTGTTTGGGCCGCCAAGAGCGAACTGCGAGGCTGTGAGAAAACAGCTGCTGATGTTGCATTTACAGTACGTGGATTTAAAAGAATAACACGCTCTCATTTGGCTGTGTACGTGCGTGCATGTGTCTGTGTGTGTGTGTGTGTGTGTGTGTGTGTGTGTGTGTGTGTGTTACCTCGGTCCACTTTAAAGCCAAGCTGAGATGTGAAGCTTACAGTAGGCGGAACAACAAACCAAACAAACAGTGAGGCAAGACAGGAAATGGGAAGATTTACTGACGAGGGGGAAAACAGTGAGGAGAAAGAGCCAGGGGGATAAAGAAAGGCAAACACAGAGATATACTGAGCCACTCTGTGAGTCTTAGAGTCCAACAATACTCCTCACACAGAAAACTAGGTTACTAACCAACTACTGTAACCTCTACTGCGGAAAAGCTGCCAATCTATAACTTTGACCCAACTCTGACCGGCGGCCTGTGGCGCTGTGTGTCTCACGGCGGTGTGTTTGAGTCACACAGTCCATGTTCACCGCCTGGTCCTGATGCCATGACTCCCGTATGAATCAGATGCCAACGCTGACCTTGAATGTCAGCGGCTGGCAGTAGGTGATCATCACATCACTGACGAAATGCAGCGGCTTTAGAGTTTGAAAAGAACATTTCCAATTTTGGGCTAAACACACTTTTTCCGACTTACGAAAACCGAGACAAGATGTGCGTCCACCGGTTCAGCCCCCATGGGTTAGCATTTCGTGTTAACTTAAATCCTGGGAGTCTATGGGAGTCATTAGCCTGGTTCACGGTGAAAAAAAATAATCCTTACAACTCTGAAGCTGTCTAATTTACACAGTGGATCATGTGTGTTTGAAATACACGTCTTGGAATAATTTTTTTTCAAAATGAGAGGAAAAGTTTTAGGAAAAGTTAGATAATGGGACTACAACGGCTGAACACATTTATCCTTCCGTCTATCGCAGTGATCCATGCACCACTGAAGAAATAGGTAGACCCCGGCGTGAATTAACTTCTTCATAAACAAGATGTGGATGTCAAATGCACTTGATGCACTGTGAGATTTTTCCCACTATGAGGATTAGATTGTGCCGCAATGAACCCGTTGCCCTTTTTGAGAAGGGATCTTGGTGAATTTGATCTTAATTAAAACACTATCCCATAACATCATCGAACTGTACAGACTAAGAGGAGATTTCATGGTCAAGCACGTGGATGATGTCCCGCTTGAAGATGAATTTTCTCCTCCTCCTTTCCTCAACATCTGCATTCACTTCCCTCCATCTGACTCCTATTGACTTTGCATTTTTGCCACCAAAAAGTTTTCTCACATTCTGTCTGAATGCAGGATAAAGTGCTACCCTTAAAACTGCAGAGGGGAAATGGGCAATGTGTGTTGATTAAGTTTGTTATTAGTCAACCCTGCAGTGAAACGTGCACAAATATACTGTATCTGGTTAAGCGAATGTGGTTAAATACACACTGAATGGCTCAATCTCTCCATTCAAAACCGCTATACTGGACTCAGCTGTGTCAATGTTGAACTGGGAAAATGTGTAATGTATAGATATTGAAGTGAAGTGATATTTAAGAAGTGGTATGTTCAAACACACATGCATGGTCCTGTCAAACACTGTGGATATCAGCCTGTCAAATATAAATCTCTGTGGTCACTGCTGGTGGTCTGCCCTGCAGATTCTGGACAACTTTCCCATGCTCCCTTCAGTCTAGACGTGAGAACACACACACACACACATCCACACACACATCCACACACACATGCAAAGGGTATAATTTCTCTCTGCGTTCTGTTCAAAGATCAGGAATAGCCTAAAAACCTCAAAAACATGGGTTCTTAAACTTTCACAGCTGTAAGTGACCTGAGTAAATTTCGCCTCGCTCTGGGGCCCATGTTGTTTGAGAGGAAATTGTTTTTTTGTTTTTTTTTTCTGGCATCTTTCTAAAATTCCCCCAAATTTCCTGTGGTTGTTTTTTTTTTTTTTTTTTTTTTTTTTTTTATAAATGATTTTTGACTCATGACCTCTAAGGGAGAAATAAAAATACAACACAATCCTGTGACATCAATCCTGAAAACCAAAACAAAAATAAAACAAGATAAATCAAAACAAAAATGTGTATCTTAGAACTTATAAAGCTCAAAAAATATGACATCATGACATCCTTCCTCTATCTCTGTAAATATATTAACCTTTTTTAAAGGACTGGACTTATGACAAGCATTTGTAGCTTAAATTTGTCTCATACAGCAAGAAAAAACAGGACATTTGCTGTCGTTCTAATGAGAAAATGTCTTATTTTGCAGAATAAATAGACCCGAGAGTCAATTCAGCAGACTACCCCGTTGAAACGTGCGACAGGTGATGCTGACCCGCCAGAAACAGGCCATGAAACGCTGAGGCAAAAAGCAGGGGGTAGGAAGCTGCAGGGGCCGGGCAAAACCCTTGAAGCAGGCCCGAGAACAGCATCTAGAGGCCAGAGACTACACCTGCACTCACAGGAGGCAAACAACAAACCCACCCAGCAGCTGGTTAAACAACACGCACGCGCACACACACACACACACACACACACACACACACACACACGCACGCACAAACCTTTTAGTCTCTTATTTATAACCTAGGCCACACAGCAGAGAAGAAGCCCCAGAGAAGAGAAGCCATACAGACAGACAGTAACAGCTGGTTAAAGCAGTGAAGCAAGAGAGTTCAGCTCGCATGATGGTGGAAACACTGAACATTAAACTGGGAATGAAGGAGACAGAACGATTATTTTCTTTATATTCATTAAAAAAAAAAAAAAAAAAAAAAACTAAACAAATGACCGATTAGGGAAAAGATGCTTTCTAGGGATGGCTTGAGCGAAGAGAAGAGAGTCTCACTGCTCAGGTGCTGTTTTCACTGCTGTGTAAATGAGTTAACACACTTCAGAGTGGAGTGTGTGAGCTTGAACTGGTTTCCCTCTTATCCAAATCAACCATTTCCACTGGGATGTCGGCTGAAATGATTTACTTTTATGACACACTGAAGCTTAGTGTCGTTCCCAGTGTCACAATGTAATAAGAAAGACACGAGATGATGCGTTCATTTAGAAACCTGCCAAACATCCATTATGGTAAAAACTATAATTAGAGGTTAATCATTTAATTTCAGATTTCAGATTGAGTCTGAAGAAGTTGCCTAGGATTATTTTGTAAAAGCAGATGCCTATTTTTTTTTTTAATTAATTTATTTATTTTCCCCCCCAAATGCTGAGTATCTTTTTCAGGGGCAAACCTATTCAAGTGTAAAGAGGATTCCAGATGAGTGATACTTGAACACACTGTCTTCTGTGTGTGTGTGTGTGTGTGTGTGTGTGTGTGTGTGTAGGTGTGTGTGATCCCATCATCAGTCTTAAATTTATGCAACTGGCCACAGCATCACAGCCAGATGGAAAGATTATCCCCTTCTCCTTGGCCTCTGATTAAAAGCATATCTGAGTGGATTAATAAATCCTCACATTATTAATTACACGGGAGTGAAACTGAATCCTCCGGTTGTTGATGTGTGCTTGGAAATAAGTAATGAATTAGCCATTATAATCTATCCTCTCACTATTCAGTAACACTGTTGGCAATATAACACACCAATAACAATATTACATAATACATGGCACTTGGCTGTACAGCATCACATCTCCTCTGAGACCTTCATCAAACTGGACCTGGACACTGAGGAAATTTAATTCCTGAAACTGAACAATGCCAAAGTTTGTGATGCTGCTGCTTCAATAAGTGACTTACTGCTTGGTATTCAGTGAAGTGCGGCCAAATTCATTATCAGGAGAGTAAGAGATTGGGATTTGTCGCGATGTCAGCGATAATTCAGACATCTGGATGGATGAGGATGTTGTGGGAACTGAACCTCCTCGCCGTCCGTGGTCTGGAGGTCACACCGTGTCAAAACAAACACTTCAGTCCTCATTTCCACTGGTGTTTATTAATATTGAGTGCGCAGTGACTCCAGAAGGCATGCATTCCCACAAATCAATCGGCGGTACTGTATTGGAAATTAAAATTAAGATAGCGACGCCAACAAATTCTACTTTAGCTCAGTTTTTAGCCTAAGGTAAATCTCAATTTCTTGGAGTCGCCAAAGGGCAAAGTTTGTTGGTTCAATTTGACACCATCATGTGACAAGTCAATAAGGCGGTGCTGTGCCAACTTCAAATAGAAAGGTTTCACTGTAGCCTCCTCTGTTAGGAATTTGAGATTGGGACGGAAATAACCGCTGCTTGCTGCATTCTCCTCTAAACATTACCATGAGGAAAAATAAGACGAACCGATGGAAACACGTTGGAGGATAAAAGAAAGGAATCGGACTATCTGCTGCAGGCCACCGGCACGTGCCGCATGCAATAATGACATCACCGTGACACAGTTTGATGAATGAATTCACTCGCCCAATAGTAATAATAAATTGTGTGTGTGTGTGTGTGCGCGCCATGCTCTGTACCTTGTGCGTCCCCGCTCACGTCCACAGGTCCATGACGGCGGCGGCGGTGATCCGTCCTGCGGGCCCCGGCGGACAGGTGGCCGCTTGCTGCTCGAGCTCCTCTCCGTCTGATTGTCAGGCTGGAGGCGTGAAAGCTCTCCGTGTCTGTCAGCGGCTGTTGTTCGGGTCACCGGCGCTGCGTCCTCCTGGTGCCGTCAAGTCTCCAGTCTGTCCGTGGGGCAGCGGGGCCGCGCGCAGCGGGGTTGCGCATTGGAGCGAAGTGCATGTGCGGGGAGCTTCCTCAGTGGGTGGCGAGGGAATAAAAACCCGAGCCAACAACCACCAGTCCTTGATTTCCCAAGGATAGTGTGCATCTATCCAGACCCACTGACAGATGTTTATAAAAAACTAAAAAAAAAAAAAAAAAAGGAGTCTGGAATCCACTCGCAGAATAAAAACCTTAAATATTCAGTGGTGTGATTCTGCATAGTGTAATCTGAAACAGCTTCACCTTAAATGTTTCAAGTTTTCATTAAATCAAAGGAAATGCCAGTGTTGCTAAATTTTGACGCAAAAAGATTTCATAAAATATTAATTATAAATGTTTCCAAATAGAAAAATGCATGCCCAAATGTGGTTTTAAGTCTGGACATTCAGCAGATGTGAGTGTGGGAATGCATGGCAAAAAACTGAAGTCCCCAGTGAAATGTCTTTTTTTTTTTTTTTTTTTTTTTTTTTTTTTAGTTTGTTTGTTAACAGACACTGGTCGCCCCCTCATGTTTCTCCAAATAAATACTCCAGTATGTGTGTGCAAGCTGGACTGTCTCTCACACAGCTCAGAAACATTTTACATTTTCTCTTGATTTGATCCAGTTTCCTTACAACACAGTTACAGCAGATGATGGATTATCTGGTCCAGCAGTCAGATCACGCTTTATGAACTGTGTGTGTGTGTGTTATTGTAGGGAACATGCAACAGCAGGCAAATTCCCCAGTACAGTATCTTTCCACTCCTGTTTACAGCAGCGCTTCCTTTCTCATGGGAACTATGAAAACAGCTTATTATAATAGAAAAGGATGGTACATTTTTTTGTCATAAGAATTTCCTTTTCAGTATGTGCAACATTTTCCATCGCTCTCCCAGTATTCAAAAAATGTTTGTGTTCAAATAGTTTATACAATCATGTTGTAATGATGAGACAAGAATGTGAGTGTTTAGGATGTTTGCTTCATTTCTATTTACACTTTAAACTGATAAAAAAAAAAGAAAAAGAACTGGATTTTGAAGGTGCCATAGATTCCTTAAAACAACACAACAGTTTGTAATAACCTCTGGAATAACACAGACAGTGGAAAAAAAAATGAATAAATGAATGAATCCTTTTTGTGAATGAACCCCTTCACACACACACACACACACACACACAGAGTCATACATGCATACACACAGATCTACATTCAGCTTCTCTTTTACACACCACTCTTCCTCCCATATGGTGACAAAGAAATGCTTTATAAAGTGCATTTTTACTTGCAGTGTCACTCAGCAGGCCCACAAACATGCAGATGTTGAAATGTTTGCAAACAAAAATGTTGATAGAATAAAAAAAAAAAATGTGGGGGAAATATCAAGCTGTGAATCTGGAGGTTCATATTGTTGATCACGGCACCGTATGGAAAGTCTCTGTCATCATCAAGACACGCCACTCAAGTCAAGTGGCACCTTTTTCCCTGTGCACTGACATCACCATGACATCACCACATATTATGGTTTTGGTGGGCAAATATCACTTGACTGGGTTAAAAGAAAAATGCCTTGATTGTTGACTCGTTGGCCCATCCTCTAGATCGTATCTGTATTGTACAATACCCGCAAGCCATTTCCCATCGCACGGCTTTGATGATATAATTTTTGGCACGCTGCCTTTCATTGCATAGTTTGAGAATTCATTTCCTGTTCCTGTTTGGGTCAAGGGTTGCACTAACAACAGTGGGCGCTGAGCAGAGATGCATCTCAAGAGCATCCAGTGGTAGCATGAAAATCACATTTTCTGATGGAGCTGCACAAGTAATGGGCAATGTGTACAAAAAAAAAAAAAAAAAAAAAATTAAAGAGATTCATTTTCTCATTAAGGACAACATGTGTGAGGTTAAACAGTTTTTTTCTCATTTGTTAATCTGTGCTGATCTGATCCACAGTGAATAACTTTGAAAAGATGGGGAAAAAAGGGAAACTGTGCTGACTACTAGGATGATTTAAGGGAATATTTTCCTCTTCACAGCTCACACACACTGTTACATTCAGACTCTGCGTGCTCTTATTCCAACTGAGGCAGCTGTTTCTTGTCAGACGCTGGAAAACAGGGACAGTCAGCAAATGCAGGCGGTATTTCACTCCATCAAATGTTGAATTAAAGGTGAAGTCAGAGATTCAGGAGAGAGATTGTTGATATTTGAAATCATCAACCATTTTTATTGCCCCTCTCACTTACACTACCTCCTTATCCATCACCTCCCTAACTCCCCTTCCCCTCCCCTTACCCCTGTCCTGTGTGTTGCTGATTGGCTGGAAAAGTGTTGTGCCGAGCCACTTTGTCTCCCATTTAGAGAGCCAGGGCTGTGTGCAAAGCAAACACAGAATGGCAGCAACAGGACCAGATCAATATTTCCCGAATTTGTTGATTTCAAATCTCAACAAACTATCTCCAGAATCAGTCTCCACCTTTAAACACAATTTCCACTTCCATCCACTAGAGGGAGCCATTTGCATCCTTCAGTCTAGAGCCCCTTTCCTTGCACCCACCTCTCATCTTTTTTTTTTTTTTACTCCCACATTTTAACACAGGAACTATCTTTCCCTTCTTTTTCTTCTCTCTCTCTTTCTCACTCACAGAAATATAATCCCATCCTCTCACAGCCTCACATCACACACACACACACACAGGCGCACCACCATTCTTCAAACATCAATAACTGCCTTCCATGAACTTCTTTCTACAAGTTTTATTGAACTTTTACTACAACACAATGGTTCACATACAATACAGCATAGTAATGAGTCTATATATACAGAAATATGCACGATGGTTCACATATTCATGATGACGCTACAGATTTAAGCCTACGGAAATAAACCAAACAAACATTTGGGATTTCTCTGAACAAAGTTAGCGTATACCTTCCTTTCTCGTTTTTCCCACATTTTTCTATGTCATGGTACGCTATTTTACTTACAAGATTAACAATATTTATCACATGTATTTTAGATATGTTAAAATGAGACAGTGGAACAGCAGGTGACTATATAGTACACATTCCCCCCCAAGATGTATTACACTTGAAACATGATGTCAAACAGAGGGACTGCTCCGACACAGTAGGGTCCGACCAGGTTGCGACTGACTTTCGAGATTGTGTGAAGATGTCATGCTGCTGGGATGGAGATGTTATGCATCTATAAAATGGTGATAAATCGGTATAATTATTAGCTTTCCCGTTCCTCCGTTACTCCTTGAAGAACATAGTCTGACCTGATTGTTCATCAACAGTCACGTGGTTTGTACGTTGATGAGGAAGACAGCGGTGGCCCATCGTAGTTGTGATTGCGAAGCCCTGAGATGTTGTTAATGCCAGTAAATAACATTAGACCGAGTGTTTCTGTCGTAGTTGTGGTCGTAACAGATGCAGGGTATCACATGACCGGAGAGGGGGAAAAAATCCATTTTCCATTCTGTAATCTCACCTGGAGTAAACTACATGTAGTCACATTCAGAAGAGTGCTAACACGGTGATATTTTGCAGAGCAGGCTGCAGTAACAGCTCTCAGAGGCGGGAATAATCTCACTGGTCCAGTTAAACTTAGACAGCAACAACATTTTCACCTCCATTTGAAGTGAATTTGCCCTTGGGAGCTTAATAAGATCAAATTGCATGTGTGTCATACTTGAAAAATGACAAGTAGAGTCAAAGCGGTCAGATTAAAATATAATGTAAAAAAAAACCCCACATACATTTTTTATTGTGACAAGCCCCTCAAATGATCCATGAAGGTCTCTGGGCTCCACTTTGAAACCCACTGATGTCAATAGCTTAGTATGGATACACTGCAGTGTTTCAGACAGCAGCAAAAATAATAATACAATCTCCCTACTTTCATACTTTTCGCCTTTTTCCATGGACCAAAAGCAGCGACTCCACCACTGGAGGCCAACGCAGCCAGTTAGATTAGTTCTGCTACAAGAGCAGCTTTGCCTCTGAGAAACACTTGTTTAATTAAAACTGCATTCAGCTACTGAGTCGAGATGTAATTACTGCAAATGCCTCGTGGTTGACAGGCGTGTTTCCTCTTCACTGCACTTCTCAATGTGGCGCCGGCCTTGCGTTCAGTTCAGTGACTCAGCTCCGACAGCTCAGTGAGCATCACACCTTTATCACCCTAAACACCCGACATGCTGGTTTCCTCCATCCTGATTGGCTGGTCAGGATTTTTTTTAACAGAGGAAACGCAGCACGACCTGAGGTGGCGACTTCAAACTTTTATCAAACCGTCCATCAAACCCAGACTGGTGGCTGCTCAGCTGGGAACTTGTGTTTAGACGCTCACCGAGGCTAACTGTCTGACTGATGATGGCTCTGACCAACAACATGGCACACTGAGCAACATCCACAGAGTTTTAAAGGGTCTGAAATGTGATTTCACCTCCACGGACGTCACCAGTGTCACATTACATCAGGAGACACAGAATGAATGGACCTTCATTTCAAAATCAGCCATGTCTTCACTCTCTGCCCTGTTCAGATGTTCAGGTTGAATATTTGCAAATCCTTTGTGCTGATTTCTTTTAGCCTTATTATGCGCCTGATAGGACGATTCAACAAGCAGCAAAAAGTTTAGACAGTCACGAGAACGAACTATAAAGAACTGCAGTAAACTTCTCCGTGATAGACAGTGTACTTGACACTTTCTGAACTGGCCTGAAGTGGTAAACAACAACCTTCTGGTTCTCTGTTGCACTTGGAATAATTTGCAAGTACTACTCAACCCATCTCTGATCCTGTTACATGATGCAGAAGGAAACCGTATGAATGAACTCGCAGGAGAACACACCAGCTGATAACGGCATAACAATCTACTTACAGTTATCGAAGTGCTAAAATTGCAATTTTCTTTAGACGTACTACAATCTGCTTATAGTTAGCATTTGAAAGGATGATATTTTAGTGTGATAATAAGTGTTACCAGTAGCTCTAGAGGTAGTAATTACAAATGTCCTTGTATACACATGACAGCATGTTATTTGATCATGAGAAATCAGCTGATCTTAAGGCTCGGTAAGAAGATTGATAATGGTTTGGGTAGAGGTGTGGATGCAGTACAGGGAGGGGGCCACATTAAATGGCAACAGGTGGTGCAAAGCATTACCTGACCTGTACAATGGCATCATACAGCTGTAACATTACAGTGTCGATGCAAATACAAAAGGTTTCCCCCAGTTTGGACTAGAAATGGCCTGGGCCAGACTTCCCTAAAAGCATTTTTCATGTAATGTCACCTTTTTGCTATTGATTTTTTTTTTTTTTTAGTTAAGACATATAAATATGCTTTTAGGAAACCCCAGCTCCAGTCCCATTGTCTTAAGACAGCTGCTGTGTGTTTAAGTGGCTGTACATTAAAGGAACAGTTCACCCAAAATGCCAAAAGGATATGTTCCTAGTTACCCTTAGTGCAATCTATCATGTAGTTTCTGTGTGATTTGGTGATGTTTCCAGTCTCCCTGCTCCCCAATACAATGGAGCAGCATGAACATGAATTCATAATTTGGGGCAGACAGATACAGTTTGCCAATGCTCTTTGGCAGGAAACAGCTCTCAACGAAACTTTTCACCCCTGAGGACTGTGGATTACGTCGGGTATTTGCATCATTGTTTTCGGGCAGACTGGAAACCTCACCAAATCACACAGCAGCTCTCTGCACTATTTGGATTTTTTATTATTTATTTTTAAAATTTTTTTTGCACTTTGGGTGAAGTCGTCCTTGAACACTGTCATAAAACAACGGCTCAGTCTCGTTCTCAAATCTACTTTCAAACAATGAAACCAGGATTGAGATTAGGTAATCTAGACGCGGAAAAAGCCGACGCTCTCTCTTTGACATCTGTCGAAGTCGATCGAACAGTTCGCTCACAGCATACCAGCTCATGACTGGAACCATGATACATGCAAAGATTTGAAAGCTAACCCGCTAAGCAACATGCATGCAGAGTGAGGGTCTTCTGTTACAAGCTGGCATAACACAGTATACTCTATTTACGACAGGAAAAAGGTCATGTCAGCCTATGTCATCCCTACGATGCCCTTAAGAAGATGTGTCGAGGGGGACGGGGGGAGGCTGTGCATACACAGAAACAGTTGCTGGTCAAAAACCTCTACTGGAGTTTACGGCACTATTATTTACAATATGTGTGTACTAAGTAATCGGGGGTGGAATCGACCCTGTTTCAATCCAACCAGTTCAGGAAGCGACGTGATATTCTGATTGAGCAAAACAGTAACATTCATCAGGGATATCTGGCAATAAATCAATTGACTGAGTGATTGACAACGTTGATCAAGTAGAAGTTCTGTATTAAAAATAATACTCCGATTGAGTTCTGCTGAGGGTTCGCTTCCTGGATTGGGTGGACTGGAAGAGACTGGACCCCGAACCCGGGGGTTAATCACAGGAGCGAGAGTGGGTGTGGTCACCACAGGAGCATGAGGGGCTTCATCTAGTTAGAAGATTACAGGGCTACAGATCTTCGTCGTCATCTTCATCGGTGATGCAGAGGAAGGGACCGGAAGAGAGGCTGCATGCAGATGGGAGGAGAGGGTTGTTGGATGGGTACAGTGTTTGGTCATCTGGGAAGAGAGAGAGAAAAAAAGGAATTGATCACTTGGAGAAACAGAGAAAATACTTACATGTAAGGTAGAATGTAATATTAAATGCGTAATTATTGATTATTTCACATTTAGGTTTAATTTAGTTTGTCATCACTGTTATTCTAGTGTTATAAGCAAAGTGACCATGCTAAAAAAAAAACAGAGTGTCTGCTTATGTGAATGTGAGGATGTGTTTGTGTTTGTGTCCATGCGTGTGTTTTGCGTGTGTGCTGGTTACCATGGCATTAACTTGCAGCGGTCTCCTGCTGAATGATGTAGTGCCTGTTTGAATCATCCACCTCGCTGCCACAGTGTCCATCACTCCTAACACACACACACAGAACACAGACAAACAAACACAGTATTCAGTGTACAGCATAAAACACTCCTAACAGCACAGATACATGAACAAAAATCAGGGAATATCACAGATAGTGATGAAGATGAAGGCCCATAAAATGCTTCAACCAGTACATCAATACTTGGTTTAATCTCATGTTCATTTCTTGAAAAAAACAGCCATGTTTTTATTTTACAAAACAACACAGGTAATAATGACTGAAGGTAAAGCTGAAGCGACCAGAAGCACTGTTTTCTTTTTAATTTTGGCTTTTTAATTTATTAATAACAGCCTCACCTGTTGTCATTGATGTCTCTCGTTTCACTGATGCTGTTTCCTGTTGCACAGACAAAGGTTAATTAATCAATTTGTTGACTGATTAACCATTTTTTTTTAAAATATAATAAACAAATTAACAAACAAATAAATAATAATAATAATAATAAATGATCCTTAAAAATGATACATTTGACCAACAAAAACATCAAGTATCACATAAAAATACTAGAGAGATGATGTTGAAATGTGTGGTGTGGTGCAGTGTGTGTGCATGTCTGTGAGTGTGTACAACCCTAACCAAAGTATAAGTGTTTACGTGTGTGTGTGTGTGTGTGTGTGTGTGTGTCTGTCCTCACCGTTGTCTATGTTGAGTGGGTAGGACTCCAGTATGTCTCCAGTGTGTCTGCCTGCTCTGTAACCCAGTGCTGTGGAGACTCTGCTTAAGACAGCAAACACAGCACAACACAGCGTCAGCAGTTGTTTTTATGTAGATATGAACATCCCATAATATTAAAAGTCGGAGTGAAAAGGACAAAGTCATCCATATGATAAATATTAAAAAGGAAAGTCTGACAGCACGAGACAGTCACCATACAGAGTGTAAGACATGAATAATCTAATGCAGTATTTTTTACATCTGTCTATACATATAAACATAAAAATATTATTTTCACTTTCACAAAGTTTGTGTGTCTTTTTCTGACATTTTGATTTGAAGAAGTTTTTTTTTTTTTTATTTAATTTTTTTGTTTTTTAAATGATGGACTTTTTTGAGCCTCCTCTTTGGTAATTATATAGCGTCCATCATGATATCAAGCATTAGCTGACAAGGTGGTTGGACTCATTGCGACTTGAAACTCACGTGTTTGCCTGGATGGAGTTGGGGTTGCAGTTGACGCTGGCCGAGCTCTGCTGCGACAGGGCGCTCTGGAAGAGGGCGTTGCTGTAGGTGTTGGAGTGTTCGCTGGCGCGGGTGTAGGTGTAGAACGGGTTGGTGGGAGAGCACACGGGCAGCTGCTTCGGTCTCACCGGCTTAGCTGTCAGGACAATGACATGAAGTTACATTAAAATGAAGCTGCAACTGCAAATGCTGACAGGTTACACCAAAGAAAAACAATAAAGCAGAGTAGGCCTACAGTGGTCCCTCGTTTATCGCGGGAGTTACGTTCTAAAAAATAACCCGCAATAGGCGAAATCCGCGAAGTAGTCAGCTTTATTTTTTACAATTATTATAGATGTTTTAAGGCTGTAAAACCCCTCACTACACACTTTATACACTTTTCTCAGACAGGCATTAACATTTTCTCACTTTTCTCTCTTGTTTAAACACTCTCAAAGTTCAAACCTTCGTAGAAAAATAAGTCCAGTATTATAGAATGAACGCATTCTGTACTGTACAGGAGACACGGCACGGAGGAGATTGATTGACAGTCCCTTAGCCAATCAGGACGCAGAACACAATGCGCACAATGCGAAACTGCGAGGCCGCGAAAGGTGAACCGCGTTATAGCGAGGGACAGCTGTATCTTAATATGAACAAAAAATATAGTTAATATGGAAGCATAGGTTGTGGCAGGCATTTTTAAAGTGTGATACATAGAGAAATGAATGCCTTCACAGATTATGTCAAATCTGGTGTAAAAATCCCTTTCCTTTTGTCTGTGAATTCCTTTCCTTTTCCAAAACATCCATTGACTAAAATATTAGTTACATGTGAAAAGGAAAGAGGACAAAAAAAAAAAAAAAACGAAAGAGACCTATATTATCATCAGTCTCCTCAAAACTACAGCTGCAACATGAAACAACATAAACACAACAAATAGAAGAATTATCCCATTTATTTAAGTGTGACGCAGTACCGATCTGTGCTGCATGGGGGCGCCTCATGGCGTTCTTGGCCCTCATGGCGTCCTTGATGCGGTCGACCTCCTGCTGGTAGCGGCGTCGGTCGATCATGGCGCCCTCCTTGGCGTCCCTCAGTGCCGTCTCCAGGGCCTTAACTCTCTCAGCAGTAGACCGAAGACGTTTCTCCAACTTTGGAAGCTCACAACGCAGATCTGCATTGTCACGAACCAGCTGAGGAGAGAGAGAGAGGGAGGAGAAGAAAGTGAGAGGATGAGAGGAGAAAGAGAGAGGTTGATTGAAAAATGAGAGAGGAAGAGGAACGGGTAAGAGGGAGCAAATGACATCTTCTGCCTTTTACCTAACCACAACTAAATCACTGTGGAGCATTGTGGGACGTCTTCTTTCTAGTCTTTTTCATTTTGTTTTATATTTTGAATTTAAAGCTTAACTCTAAAACTGCATCCAGTCAGATTAAGCCTAAAATCACAACGGACAGTCCCGTCCACCTTAAATTAGTTTCCAAGATTTTGCTGTTTGGCAAACTGGAATTCTGGTCTCTGTCAGAAATCTTTTCTGCACATAATAAATGACAAATTGAAAGTTGAATCTCCAACTCATGTAGAAGTTTTGTTACTTAATTAGAGGTAAAATTCAGAGCAATGCAACGTTGTCTAGTGCAGCTGAACAATAATCTAAGTTTATTTTTGTGGATCCTTTGAAACTCCCAGCTGTTCCACGTGTTTCTCACCTGTTTGTGAACCTTTGTAAGTTGGTCCAGGTTATTCTCAAGAAAGGAAATCTTCTGCTTCTGGGTGCAAGACCCCCCGCTATCATCAGGCTCCATTTCGGAGCTCTGCAGAGAAGAAGAGAGAGGAGGATGAAGAAAAAAAACAAAAACAAAAAAGATTATCACATGAGGTTTGTCTATGGTCTGTGTTTTATTCTTATGTGCTTTAATTATTTTTCTTAAGCTCTGTTTTTTGTTTGCTGTAACTTGTACAGGTTGATGACTTTAAGGATTATTTAGGAGAATGAACTTAATTATCCAGGTGCTGAAACATCTGGCCTTCAAAACTGATTTTCTGGCTCTGCTTTGGAACAAAAGCTCCCCACACACTGGAGTTTCTAAACACTAAATCAACTCCCACTTGTTCCCCAATGATGTGTGTAGGAAGAGAAAAATTCAACTAATGCTGTAATTCCCACGCCTTGCCAGTAGAGGTTGATAAAAGTCATCGGTTTCTTAAAACTCTTCAAATGAATCCAAAATAAAAACGTGCTCCCTGAAGTGACATTCTGAGTCACTTCTTTGTTTTTTTCTCTCATCTGTCCATTTCTTACTCTTTTAACCCGCGACGTGAGGTCTTGAACGAACAGCTTGCGCAGGTTGTGGAGGGTCTGGAGTTCGCGGGCCTGGAGGACAAGACAGATGGAGAGGAGCTCAGGAAGGCAACTCAGACAACTCTGGATACTGAGAGTTTTTTTTAAAAAAAGAAACAGCAGACTGAAGGAAGGACAAACTGTACAGGTCTGACAAGCAAGGAGGAAAACGGTAGAGAACGTGTAGACTCAAGGATGATCCAGAGAAAATATTAATTTGGCAGCAGGGCTTGGATCTGTTCATGTTCACTTCAGATTAAAAGCTTAATTTCAAGTTTAATTTTGAGAGAAAATCTATTTCCTAAACTGCCTGAACTGAAGGTGAACTGGTCGCATAGATGGATTGTTGTATATTTTACTCACGACGGTCTCCTCCAGACCCTTGAGGTCCTGTTTGGTCTGCTCATGGCGCTCATGCAGGAATCTGAAAGGAGCAGGACATACATCATCAAAATGAGGGTTACTTCATCCTATATTTCATTTAAAAAAAAAAAAAAAAAAAAAAAAAAAACCTCCACATGTGCAAAAACTCTAACATTTCCTCTAAAATACACAAAACACAAATCTGGGCTCCGTGCTCAGTCTTCTATCTCCTAAAGGTCAAAAGTGTTAAACATATAAACAACAACATAAAAAAATGTGACAGGCGTACAGTTCGTCCGTATAAAACTGAGGATCTTTGATTAGTCAGCAGCACTAGGAGTCACAGCCAGTTGTCCCTCCTGTTTTTTTTTTTTTTTTTTTTTTTTTTTTCTGCTCCTCTCATCACTCCAAATACCTCGGTCAGGAAAAACTGATAGGGGAGAGCAGACTGCTTACTCAGCACAGGAGGAACAGCGGCTTGAAGCTTAACGTCCTGCGAGTGAAGTGCCATAAGAAAGTAATCTTTGTTCAGGATTTCATATTGACTTTTGATCAGTGTAAGCTTTTGTAGTGGCAATTAATGCTGTTTCTCCTAACAGTGAAATATGACAAAATAATTTGAATAGAGTGGATATGTTGATCTAAAAGCTGAGTCAGTGCTATGACTGCAGATCTGCCATTAGAGGGCCTCAGTTGTCATTAAAAAAAAAAAAAAAACCCACACAAGCTCTCTCTGCTGTTGTTTTGTTCTCTCTCTCTGGTATCTGCATTTGGCAGCTGCTGTGTTACTATCAAAGCGACACGAGCACTTGAAGAAGAATAAAGGACAAAAACAAAATGGTGAGAGCTATGTGGAACAGAGCTGCTGCAACATGGAGCCCCATGTCAACAACACTGAATGATTTCAAAAAGCATCCAGAAATTTCTACTGGCACGGAGGCTGGACTGAGCCAAAGCGGCATAATAACGTTTGTGCAAAGTCCTGAGAATTATGACAGGAGCTGAACTCAGAGGATGTCTGACAGCTCAAAGAGCCAGAAGATACCACAGAGACAGGATGGCGATGTGCTTGTTTTTGTTTTGTTTTTTTTTTATCTGTGATCTGCTTCAGGATTTGTGATTTTTAGTCGTTTGGACCGCACACAGAATAGCTGCTCATCCCTGACACTTACGAGAGCTCCTCCAGGCGCTCGCTCTTGGTGCTGTCCTGGCTCTTCAGACGGTCAAAGTCGGCGCGAACCTGAGCCAGTTCCAGCTCCAGCTTGGAGTTACGACTGCAAGCAGGAGAAAACAAGGACCTCGTTAAAGAAAGGGTTAATATGTGAGTGACTGAGAGCGAGAGGAAGGGATGACTTTCAGTTTTAAGTAATTTAAAATAAACTTTTCTTTAATTAACGCCTGAAATCTGTATGCATGTAGTTTCAGTAGATATCTGTAATTATGAATTATGTCAAATAACATGTATGGAAATATTAAACAGGAAGTAGCAATATGTGGAATAATATCTATGTGTAAATCAGGGTATTAACAGCGTTGTGCCACTGACTCAGTGAGTTCGTCGATGATCCTCTGCTTCTCGTTGATCTCATCCCGCAGGCGGGCCAGCTGCTTGTGGTGGACGCCACGGTGTGACTCCCCCTGCTGGCGAGGAGCCTTCTGCGCAACAAAGACGACATGAAGGATCAGCTGAATGCACGCAGGTTGTGTGGCATTTACAGAAACGGAAATGTTATCATAACTTTATAAAAACACAGTCAAGAAATTTAAACATGTCAAGAAAGAGTGAGATCTCCTATGAGATATGAAGAAAGCTGTTGCTACTCATTGTTACATTACTTTCAATTAACATTACAACATTGCATAGCATTGCGGCAATCATGACAGCTTTCTTTCTTTCTTTCTTCTTCTTATTTCATTTTATTATTTTGATTTTTATTATTTTTCGGGACTGTTCTCACAGCTTTAAGCACATTAGTGTAAAACATGTTTTGTGCTTAAAGCTGCATTAAAAATCACAGAAATGAGGACTTAACCAACAAAAAATGTGGGAAAAAAGCTTAGAATTTATTAGCTATTCTTACTGACAATAATAATAATAATAATAAAAAAACATGATCTGATACATGTATGCTCATTAATAAGCATGCATGTGTCAGGTGAATCTAAATGCTCCTCACTTTAATGTATCCCTTGGCAATTTTGTTTATTTTTCTAACAGTATATAGAGGAGACAGAAAGAAAAGAGAAGTTATGAAACGTTGCAGTGGGTGAGTCAGATCTAAATCCTGCAGGCCTTATTTTGGGCCGACCGGATGCCCACATCCGCTCCAGTCCTTTCACTCAAATGTCAGACTTGATCACTGTGTGACGAGCGACAGACGTCTTCTTACCTTGACATTTCCCTCCTCAATCTCACCCTTCTCTCCTTCCTTCTCCTCAAGCTGGGAGTTATCTGACGGAAGAAAGAGAGCAGGAGACATCAATCATGTGTGTGTCACAAATGAAAGGGAGCTCTCGGCAAAAACTGCTTGGAAATGAGAGAACTAAAAACAAATATCTCAGTCAGGGCTGGTTATTTGTTTAAATTTTGTAAATAGGGGCGGTAAAATGCTTAATTTTTCCAGTTTTTCTTTTACATCCTCTTTAAACACTGATACACTCCTCGTATGATGCTGTTTGTTTGCATGCATAGTCTTTTAATTGTGTGTGTGTCTGCACAGCTGTAAGTTTTTTATGTCTGGATGTGTGTGTGTGTCTGTGCTGTGTGTTACCCGGGTCTTGCAGCTTGGCCAGCTCCTCGCTCAGGGAGTCGTGGCTCTCCTCCAGCAGCCTCTTCTTCTGCTCCACACTCTGCATGTACTCCGTCAGAGAACGGATCTTAGCCTCATGCTGCGCAAACACACGTATATACAGTACAAATGCACAGAAACGCACACACATACATTCACACATGAAATCACAGGAAGTTAGAGCGTGCTGTTGCATAAACACCCCGCCGGGCATCACCAGATACAATGAATGAGCTTTCGTTCACCCAGACTCTTCACCTCTCCCCTCCCTCTTTTTCTCTTCTCCCCCCATCCCTCACCTGGGAGATGAGGAGCTGGCATGAGGAGAGCTCCCTGCCGGTCTCCTCCATCTTGCGGTGGCACTCCAGCTGCATGTTCTCCAGCTGCCGGCAGCGCTTCACCATGCTCTTCACCTCCGACTTGATCTTGCTGATGTAGAGGCGAGCCACGGTGAACTCCTCCTCGATCGCGCCGCTGATCTCCACCGGCTGGGAGGAGGCAGACAGGGAAGAGAAATAATAACAGTAACAATAAGAAGAAGAAAAAGGAGAGCCGTTTTTATGTAGCATTGTTCAAAAGCAAAACTACACAGTGCTTTGCAAAGACATTAATTAAAGGAACAGGCAACCAGTGAAGAGAGACTAAGACTGAGGTGATAAGCTCTGCTTTCCTTGATTGAGTTTGAGTTAAAAGCCCTGATGCTGCATTTTGAGTGTTTTTTTATTTTCTGACTGAGAGAGAGGAATTGCACTTGGTGTAAGTGGGAAAAAATAAAAACATGGAAGCAGTAATTATCCCCTTCAGGGCTCTTCTGTCGGTCGAGTGCAATACAAACAGGACGTGGAGATAATATAATAAAACTATCTGCAACCGCATTCAGTCACTTAAATGTCAACAGCTCAATTACACACACACACACACACACACACACACACAAGAGAGTCAGCACTGTGGATGTGTGTATGGGCAGGGTGAGATGTTTAAACATTTGTACGTGAATCGTGAACCAGAATAGTTAGAAAAATCATAACAAACACAGCTTTTAACGTTATCCCGTGTATCTTTATGTGCATTTCTCCCTCTTAACAAACGTCCGTCCGACTCACCAGCTTGATCTCCCCGTTGCCCACGATGGCGCTGAACTCGCTGAGGTCCCTCATCAGTCCGTTGAGGACGTCGGCGATGCGCTTCCTCTGCTGACCGCTCACTTCCTGCATGTGGGACAGCTCCGCCTCCAGCTCCATCAGACTGGCCTGGGACGGAGCGGAGGGAGGAGGATGGAGGGAGAAAAAAGCAGAAGGAATACAGAGGAGATGAGTGGATTTCACCCTGACACAGCTCTCTGTCTACTGAGCTAAGGCACACAAAGTCGATGCTTTTAAATCTCTTCTTAAAATCTTTCTCTTGGTGGCAGCTCTAGGAAATGTCTGATATGTTTTTGTTTATACTGTTTTTATTCCAATTTTCGTTTTTATCTCCACTACTGTCATGTCCTTTTGCCTTATTCTCATTTGATTTGATATGATTTAATTTCTTTCTGTAAAACACTTTGTAATACTGTTTTGAAAAGTTATGAAAAGATTTAATGATTTACATTGCATTGGTGTGGTTTTGCTGTACATAGAGAACAGCTGCAGGTACAGTGGAGCTCAGAGAGACAAAACCATGAGCTCTCCCTCTTCTATGCTGGATTTCTCCCGGTATGTTTATTTAACATCCCTGCAAATCCCTGAGTCTAAAGAAGCCGGTGAGCTTTTATTTTTAGTGGCTGAAACTGAAAACTGTCTATCATAGCTGTGCTGAAAAAAAAAATCTTTCAGTGATGTAACCGGATTTACTTTTGGCTCTTTAGCAGCAGAATAACAAAAATACAACATCAAACAACAAAATGGCACTAGATATGTATTGTAAATTGCCAATCTAATGTTTTTAAATAGTGTTAATTTAAGACTAGAATTTCCCTTAATTATTCTGTCTTCCTGATTTCTCTCTCTAAGGTAAACCTTACCAAAAAAAAAAAGCTGCAGTGCATTTTACTCTGAGTTTTCTTTATAAAATCCAGCAGGTGCCACCATAGATGTAATGTTAATCTATCCTGCTTTGGATCTACAGCAGTTTTTGCAGCCAACTGTAATATTGTAAATGAGCAGGCATTTTTAACTCATTCTCTCAAATGGCTGACAGCCATGTAAATCCTGGAGCGGTCCGTTGGCTGAGAGGAACCATTTTCCAGTCAAGTCCTCTCCAACATGGAAGCTGCGACACTGCAGCAGGTGCTTGTCGCTGTGGAGCAGCAAGCAAACACGCAGGTCCTTCTGCTCTCCCTCCTGTCCCCGAGTTCAGCTCTGATTCTGTCTTCTCCTGCCCACCACCGACGCCGCTCCCCTCTAACTCACCATCTTCTGGGCCAGCTGGTCGGCCAGCAGTTGGTTCTGCAGGCCCTTCTCCTCCACCTCCTGGCTCTTCTGGTCGTAGTTGATTGCCAGCTCCTCCAGGGCCTGCAGCACCTCCTTCACCTCGGCCTTGGCGCAGTCACTCTCCACCTGCAGCCTGCCCAGCTCGGCCTGGACCTTGTCCCCATCGCCCCGGGACGAGGCCAGGAGCTGGGGGGGGTGATGACAGTGTGTGTGTGTGTGTGTGTTAGTTAGACGGAATAGATCAGTTGGCTCACAAATACCAGACACACACTCACATCGGTAGCAAAATTCCAAAAATAAATAGCCAAGCTGTTTATTCAACAAAATATAATGCTTGTTAATGAAAGAAGAGATGAAATTTGTGTTTGTTTGTTTGTGTGTGTGTGTGTGTGTGTGTGTGTGTGTGTGTGTGCAAGTGCTGTTAAGTTTCTGCAGCAATAGCCAGCACAGTTGTGATTTTTTTTTAACCTTAAACGTCCTAATTAAATCATTTTGACCATCTGTAATTTTTAATACTTAGAAATAACCAACTGTATGCAAATATTTAAAATGGGAGTGTGTGAATATGCATGCGTGTTTGAGCGCAGGTGTGTGTGAGTGTGTCTGTGTGTGTGTGTGTCTGTGTGTGTGTGCATGTGTGTGTGTGTGTGTGCGAAAGAGTGAGTTTGCACCTCATCCTGGTCAAGCATCTGCTTCTTCAGTTTCTCCACCAGCTGGCACTGCAGGTTGATCTCGTCGTCCTGTTTAGGCATGTACACACACACAAACACACACACACACACACACACACACACACACACACACACACATACATTTACACATGTATAAGTGCATAAACAGTAAGTCATGTCTTCTCTTCAGTTACTATAAACAGCTTTTCCAACACTATCATAAACACTTGCAATCACCTTGACAATCATGCTTGATACGTGTCTGAGTGTAAAGTGTGACCTTATTATCAGCAGTCAGGGTTTGTGTGTGTGTGTGTGTGTGTGTGTGTGTGCCACATTATCAGGCAGCTGCTTGGAGAAGCTGCATAATTAAATGCTAATGAGAGGCAATGATGAATAATATTCCTTAATGTCACAGGAAAATACAAGCATCCGCATTTAGGCCACGTTGTAGACAGAGAGGGAGCTGAAACCTTTTGATCACATAAACAAAGGCAGCGTCACTCTTGGTGGTGTGCGTGTGTGCGTGCGTGTGTGTGTGTGTGTGTGTGTGTGTGTGTGTGTGTGTGTGTGTGCTCGGACCTTGTCATCCAGCTGCTTGTACAGCTTGCGGATCTCCTCCTCATACTTCTGCCGCTCCTCCTCGGAAATGCGGACCACAATCGAGGAGTTGTCGTTGTCCAGTATGGGCCGCTCCTCCACGGACTCCAGACGGGTCACCACGTCGGCCGTGGTGCGCTCCGTTTCAGGCACATCCTCTCCTGATGGGCGGGTGGAAAAAAGGAGAGGGGGAGTGAGAGGCAGGAGGAAAGACGAGAAAGGAGAAAGGAGAGAAAATCTGATAAGAATTATGCGGCTTTATTTTCAATGACGCCATCAGGATCATTTTAACGCGTCTCACCGTTCCTCCAGCGGTTGAGCTCGGTCTCCAGTTTCTGGATGGTTTCCTTCAGCGTCTTGTTCTTCTCCTTCTCCTTCTCGTACTTCCTCTTCCACTGCTCCGCAGTCAGCTCCAGGTTGATGGAGGCGGTGTTCCTGATGGTCTTGGCACTGGGAGAGAGGAAGACAAGGAAAGAGAGAGATGTGGGAATGAAGTAAAAGTGTTTTTTTTTTTTTTTTTAATGGGTGAGACATCAAGGTATGATCCACGTTTTGGAAAACAGATGGTGTTTGTAGTGCAATTTAATGAACCAATTTATGGCCAATTTTCCAGTTATTTGAGAAAAAAGACTCCCACAGACACTTGTCACCGCTAAATATTTCACTGTGTGATGAAGGTTTTGGTAAAAAGATCTCAATAGATCATAAGAAAAGCCTTTTAACTACAAAAGAGAAGTATTCCTCCCTGTTGAAAGGATATTATCCCCATGAAATAAACATCGTGAGATATGCTTTTTACTAATCTACAGCCTAATCTGTCCTGAATGCTTCATTTAGTTGAGTGGGCAGAGTCAATTTATTTTCCTTGTGCTTGGTCACCTTTCTGTCTAGACTGGCCAGGGCTCAAAATTGGTTATTGCCCTGCTCCTGTGGTGTAAATTTACTGAGTCTGAGTGAAAATAGGGAAGTTATGGTCTTGAAATAAAAGACATTAAATGTTGCAGCATAGGTAAAAACCCTATGTTTTGATATTTTTGTGGTTTTATTGCTCTCTTTGATAGTTAAAATTTCTGTTCAGATAAATTTTTTCCTAAGATGCATCAGCGATTTCCAAAGATGTATCTACCGTTGTCCGAACATCAGGGTGGATTTGGTCTCGGCATCGTTGTAGCTAGAGGGAGAGCAGCAGATAAACATGGTGGTGCGACAGTTTCCACCCAGAGAGTCCTGAAGGATTCGGGTCATCTTGCTGTCACGGTATGGCACGTGGGTTTTCTACAGGAGAGAGAGAGAGAAGAGGAGAGGATGATGAGGGAGGAGATCAGAGAGAAAAGATTGAAAAAAAAAAACAACAAAGTGGAGATGTGTAAAAGGAGATGAGAGAAAGAAAGGAGAGGAAAGATACACAAAAAAGAAAAAAGAGATGCAGAAAGATAAAAAAAAAGTAAGAAAAGTAAAAGCAATGTTCAAGGCGCGTTTGCTTTGGCTAGACTTGCTTGCTGACTTTGCAAGTCAGCAACTCAACTTTGCAATTATTCTTCAGGGGATTTTATGCAGCAAAATGTAGCACACACTCAACGCTGCCCTCCCTCCCTATTCTGAATCCCCGCACACCCAGAAACTGCCCTCAACGGTGGCAGATTGAAGGTGCCGCATCCAACTAATCTTGTAATTGGCAAAGTGTGGCACCGAGAGCTTTGGCATTTGACGGGCAAACCTGTTGAGTTGGCAGAATGGAAAGACGAGTCGGTACTGGGAGTTACTGGAGAGGACGGATTTCAATTACAGGCCAACAGGAGGGAGACAATTACGCAGGTGTTTGGAATGAGAGGAATTTGCGACATGAAGGATATTTGTTGTAAGAAAAAACGGGCACAAAACCAAGTGCAGACATGAAATATAAACATTTTTTGCAGATTACACCATATGTTAGTTTCAAATACCTCATTTCTATTGGAAAATCACACTTCATTTGTGCAAAAGGTGAGTAGGTTTAGCTCTTCAGAAATGGTACTAATAGAGAAAATACAGAGCATCATCATGCTCAAAGATAACAGCCTCCTAAGGATCTGACACATTGACAACACATTAACATATCTATAAAATAATATTTATAGACCTACTGTACCAAACACTCAGCAGTGTAAAATAAAACTGTCTTTTCTTACTGCTGTCACCACTTTAACCAGCTTTAACATGGAGCCCAATGAGGACCCATAAAAATACTGATGGTTTCATGTTTAATCTATGTTCAGTCCAAATCTATATCTTATCTATATCTCTTATATCTATATCTCTGTGTAACTTCAGCTCTCTGTCCTGGTCTCGTGAGTGGGAGCGGCTCACCGTCCCCTCGGCCAAGGCAGAGATGACGTTGCCCAGGGCGGACAGAGACTTGTTGATGTTTTTAGCCTCGTCCAGGACGGCTCCCGCAGCGCCGGTCTTGCTGACCTGGAACAAACAGAGACAGACAAAGACAAAGCGAGTGAAGTGAAATATGAGGCATGGATTGCTGAGGAGAAGCAGGGAAACATGAAGAATAACATGAAAAATAAAAATAACAGCTTTATACATGCATGTAACAACACTTAGGTAACAACACGCTCATTGCCTAAAATTAAGGTCAGAATAAATACTTCAGTTTAGATGTTTCAGTTTATTCGTCAGATGGGGTCAGATATTAAAAACGAATCGTCCAGTGTTTCCTACCTTCTCACTGCCGGCCAGATCCACCAGGTAGAGTTTTCCACACAGCTTCTGCTCCGTCTCCACGTGCTCCTGCTTGATGTTGATCAGGAAGATGCTGTGGCTGCGTGAGCTGTGCTCGTTCATGTCTGCAAGGAGACACAAGAGATCCAACGCTCAGGGAGAGGAAGGGGTGAGGAGGTTTTCCTAAATGTCAGGCAAGAGGAGGGAACTGAAGCTGAATCCTATGAAGGGAATGAAGACAGGCTTCTTGAAAATAATAGACCTATTAGACCTTTAGCTGTGGCTTTAATCTTCACTGAATGCTAAAGCCAGAAGATAATGATGACATATATGCATAATTTGGAAATGGCAGCTAGGGGCAAAACTGCCTTCTGCGAAGATGGGGATCCACAAATGACACAAATCAAATTTTTGGGCTTTCAGGAACAAGAATATGACTATAAAAATCAGCTAGACTGTCCATCTATAGATTGCCTTGGATATTTGCCTGTGCACCAAGAAACATGAGATTATCTCTAACGAAATAAAGGCAACACTTTCTTTTAAACCCCATAGTGAAGCATTTATAAATAGTGCATAAAGAGTTATGGCTTTCTGACACAGTAAACTGTAGTGGTAAGTACATATAATATTTTAAACAGTGTTGGAGAAAGTTGGAGAGTATGCCAAACAACACCTGCATCTGTTAACTGTTTACACACTATCTGTAAATTATGCTTAATGTGACAGATAGAGAGAGAGAACAAGTACGCTTCATGGAGCGATCATAATAGTAAGAGTAATTATGAACCTTATTTTCACAACAAAAAACAACTTTAAGTTTTCATGGTCTGAAATACAATAACACCATTTCCTATCCAAACCTACACCTCTGAGGATGGCCTCATCTTCATGAACTTGAATTTAAGATTCATTTAAAGTAGGAATATTATTTCTGTATTTCAATCCCTCCCTGTCTTCTTTGCGATCCAGATCAAAACATCCTGGCCACAGTGTGAGAGGTAATTTCTCCAAGAGCGGCACACGGCACAGATAAGCAGGACAAATAAACAGCGCTGTGTGAAAACTGCCTCTTTATTCGACCTCAGTTCAGGTTACTCTGCAGATGATATCTGAGGGCACCGGTTCAATACCTGCAGAGCCTAGCCTATTGGTCTGCTATCACAGCACTGTTCTGCAGCACGGTGAGTCAGCAGGCAGAAGCACAGACATCAGGAGGACAGGAAACAGATGATGGTGACGGGAACGCCGTCCATTCAGCAAATTTCTCAACACACACCTACACATCTTCACGTTCGTAATATAAACTAAAATTTTTGAGCCATACACTTTGCACAAACATCTCAAGAAATAGAAATGTATTTACCAAATATGAATAATTGATATTTAAATGTGCTGAACTACCACTTATAATAAACTTCTATGTAGGGTACTCCATATATTACAGCATGTTATTCTAAAAGTTATTTGTTATTCTAGTTACTGAAATCATCCTGATTCAATATGTGCACAGCTCAGACTTTATTATCATTACAGAGAAAATGGCATCATGTACCATGCAATGGCAAGGCATTTTTTCCCTACATTTTAAAGTTTGTTATATTTTCACCATGCTATGTTGCTGGCATTGCATATGAATTTGTATTTACCGATCTGGGATTTCAAAAGTATAAACTCATCATTTAATACTGGCTGTTCTCTAACTATTTTGTCCTGAAGCACAGAAGATTGGCAAAGCCCCACATTACATGAAATGCCAACTCAATCACTGCTCAGAGAAAGCCAAAAAGTAATTACTTATTTCTTTCAAATGCTACGGAAAGTCTGATGGGAGAGCCAGCAAACACACCCAACAGCCAGATAAGGCGCAAAAAAAAAAAAAAAAAAAAATGCATTAACTCAGAAGAGGCGCGCCATCATAAGCCTCTCAGGTTGAGCTTTATTAAAGAGGTTATGATGTTTTTGTTGAACGCCGAATCCCGAGGCACACCTGAGCTCACTCTGTTTCGCTTCATGTCGCGCTAGAAATCAAAGCTGTGAGTCAGCATCAGACTCAAAGATGCCGTCCACAACAGACAAAAAAAAAAAGATGGGGTGCTTAGATGGGGCGTCTATTCGCTTGTGACGCCTTCTGGAATGAAGCCCAAACATCAATCTGACCTGTAAACCTGCAATACAATCCATTAGTCAAATGTTATTGCTGGGCGACAGCGGCATGAGTCAGCGCTGACCTACAGACATGAGGCACGGCGGAGTTTCGCGGAATGCAAATGCAACAGAAGATGCAGGAATCACAGCTTAAAGAGCTTCTATTTTTTGCCAATTTGGAGGTTTTATGCATTAATGTAACATAGATTAATTATCAACATCCCTTCCTCAAATGTTGTCAGTTTAGTGATCAGAATGTATAAGCAGAGATGATTGCCTGTGTGTGTTTTTGTTACTAGAAATGACTTTATACAGATAAACGTTATCTGCTGTTTCTTTCTCCAAAATGACAACAACCACCCATCTCCGCCAGAAACATTAAACCAAGCTCCATCTTACTTCTTTTATGTGAATGCATGATGCCTGTTAAGTATAGTGCACTGTAGCACGAGGATTACATAACATGATACTATAACAAGCTGCATGAACTGTCACTTTACACATCATTAACTCCTCCTGAAGGCGACTGCTGGCATCAGAGAGAAAAAAAACTGGATCCCATTTTCTGATATGGAAGCCGAGGGAGAAGCTGGAACAGAGTGATGGTGGTGATTTAGACAGGGAGAGGACAGGATTCGTTTATTCACAAAAAAAATGATGATTTCACCTCGGTGTCAGCACTGCAGATCTTGTGTCATTCACTGCGATAATGATCCGGGTCTCCAGTGTTTGGGTTACAGCAGTCAAGGAGAAAGGGAAACTTACTGGTCACAGCGACATGGCGGTTGGATTTGCCCTCGTCAATCACGTCCATGACCTCGTCAGGGCTGGAGACGAAACGCTCAGTGCATCCCTGCGTCATGACAGGAGAGGAGGAAGTGAGAATTAAGACTCGCAAACATGGATTTGAGAGACATTTCTGCCTGCAGAGCCCCAATTTGTTAAGTGTTGTTTTCACCAACCTTGACATACGGCACCCTGTTCTTATCCTCGTGGACAGACAGGTTGGTCTTTGTAACTGGAAAATAGGGCGATTAAAACAAGCAGTATGTTATTTACTGAGGAAAACTTACTGAAAACATTGAATAGTTACTACCCCACTGGTTTGCATTTCACAGTTTGGCACAGTGAATGCTGTGTTACAGGGGATGCAAGAGAGCTTAAACCCCTGAAACTCTGATTTAATCTTAAGCTTCCCCTTAAGCAGCTTCAAAGATAGAAAAAAAAATGTGTTCTTTTTTTTGTAGAAATAAAGAAATAAATAAAGTATCTACTTCACTGAGGCTTGCCCTGAGGGAAATATTCAAACCCCAAATGCCATTGTTTTATGACCGGACCATGACATCACACAGAAAATATCGAAATGTCTTGTGCATCATTTTAAACACATTTTCCAAAGTGGAACATATTTCTAAAACCGAACCAGAGATGCAGAGGTTAAATACTAACCATCCAGAAGATCGCGGATTTTATCCATGTAGATCTCAAAGTATGAGACCTGAAAAACAAGGCATCCAAATTTAGATGTGGATAAAATGTTACCGTGTCATGAAAAATTCTCTGCAAGTGCAACAGAATACAAGACGCTGCATTTTGCTTGACTGGACTGCAGCAGACTCAAGACTTTGCTCTTTGCAGACACAAAAAAAAAAAAAAAATGCAGTATGTGACTAGCAAAAAGGATCCTGCAGTTTCTGCTTGTAGCAAAGCATCTCTGAGGTTTATGACACAAATAGGACAAAAGGGAGAAAACTAGAATAAAAGAAACAAAAACACAACAAAACCCCCACAGTCCACACATTAAACCAACACCATGTAGTGTAAAATAACATGAGACAGTAACACCATGTTGTCCTAGGCATCGTCTGACGTAACACAACACACACCTTGATGTGGAACTCCAGGTTCTCGTCCATGGCGAAGATGTGGTTGAAGATGTCCTCGGCAATACGGGGGATGATACCCATCTGGTGGGGGTCATGCAGTTTGCCCTGCAACAGAACGCCACAGGTGTGAGCAACCCTGAATGTGAGATGGAAGTAATTATCCAGCATCAGAAATGAATGGAAGCTCGGGCTCAAAAATGCCCCTGTAAGTCCAGTAAAAATGTGAAATTAAAAATGTAGGGGCCAAGAATCCCACCGGTAAGAGTAATTGCTTTTCAATTTGAACCCTTTTCACTCAGCTGTTTAATATTCAAATGCATGTGACGGCTCATTTGATTCATTTGATCCTGTGAGTTGTTATTTTTGTCCAGTACGTTCTGGGTGGGAAAACTGGAGCAGTTTTTGATCAGAAAACAACCGAGCACGCAGACTGAAGTAGAAAAAAAAAAAAAAGGCCAGCCCACACAAACAACTGTCACCAAGAAACAGGATAATCAATACCACAAACATCATCATAATCAAGGTCTGGAAGATGGACTGACTGTGGACAGAGAGCGGAAAACAGAAACATTCATCATTGGGGAAAGAAATAAAAACTAATTGAATTCAAGTGTATTATTTCATAATGCAGTAAAATTACCATAAAAAAGGCAAAAAAATGGCATAAAAATCACATAAAGTGGACACAGAATGGCCTGGTTATACTTAAAGTAATTACATTAATTTTGCTTAGTGGTTTGTTGTAAACAACTTATTGGTTGCATGAAATTCTTTGTTTTTTTCTTGTCTTTTCAAGTTTATTTAAAGCCCAATGTCAGTGTTTACAGTCGAAAAGGGCTTACAACAACAAAAAGGATGACAACCCATGGCTTAAAATTAAAATTCATATTCTTTTGGAGAAAACGGTTAATTTCATTGCTTGACACTCGGTACCTCCATGGTGTGGGTCTTCCCGGAGGAGGTTTGTCCATATGCGAAGATAGTGCCATTGTATCCACCCAGCACATCTACGAGACAAACAGCCAATCAGGCAACAGCACATATCCGGGTACATTTATGGAGAAGTGTGGAACATAATCCCATCCGTGATGACTGAGAGCAGACTGACCTCGACCAGCTGACACTCTACAAACAGACCCCTCGCCTGATTTTGGTTATGACGATGCTTACCCTTGACAATCTGCTTGGCACAGGTGTTGTACACTTGCTCCTGGGTGGTGTTGGTCGGGAACACTCGATCAAACACGTAGGACTTCCCCTGTCAAGACAGAGAATAGCGGCACAGAGTTAACGAAGCAGCACAGCTCAAATTGTCATCTGACTTTTTAGTTTAAACGGAGAGCTTTCATATGACTCAACGTTACAGTAAAAGATCCTGGTTGTTTTGTTTCTTACACAGAAAAAGAAAAATGAATGCTGACAGGTGGTTGGTGTTTAGCAGATAAAAACACAACAAAATGGAAACAAGATGCAAAATTATGTGTGGACAGAGCTGGGTGATATATTCATAAAACCTTGGCATTGTGATAAGATGCTGGATATCATTTACTGAGTAAATGCTGTCATTCACATTTTAAATGCACTATATGACATTTTTAAGTGCAATACACTAAGTGCAATATCTACGCTTTTTAAAGAATTTATTTTAGTTTCATATTTATTGCATGTGTGCTTGCTATCTGTCTTTAAGTGTCTTATTAATTGCACTGATCAGAATTGGTGCTCCTACTATCCTTGTATTGTACAATGACAATCAAGGCTTTCTCTGCTGTTTGAGGGTTTTATTTGGGATTTTGGATATCATAATGTCATGATGAAGTGTAAGTGTTGTCTTCTCCTGGTGTTAAAGGCTGTTCTAGCTATCCTGTTGTTTGCCTCCACCTGCTAGCTCATCGACATTACTAATGATTTTTACCAAAAATCATTGGTAATGCACTAAAGGTCAATTCGTACAGTATCGTAACTGAATCGATGTCGAATTATAAAGCCAGAGACACTGTGGTATTTGATTTTGTCCACATCGCCTGAAGATACATGCACAGTCTTTCATGTCCATAACTCAAAGAATCATTGATTGCAAAGTCGGCCACTGAACATTTCCGTCAATAAACTGAAACGGTGCTCTTGAATGCCACCCACCAGCCAGTCAATGCTTGAATCTCTTTTCCAACAGCTCGTCGTCAGTGTAAGCTACGGGAAATGATGTCAGACCTGTGAGGGTATCAGTGACCGACGTGTCTGATGCCTGGCAAAGATTTACACCGACTGACTCACCATCCACATGAGCCAGGCCACGAAAAGGCCATACAAACCGAGTGTCATCTGTCAGCCTTTATGTGTCATCTAGTTTGGAAAAAAAATACACATTTGTGTTCATTTCAATCCAAAAAAAATTCCTAGTGCATATTGGGATGGAGTATGCTTTTATTTACACCAATCAGTCAGTCCATAACTTTGTATTTGTCCCTTGTGGTTTATTGTTGTTGCTTTGTATTTAATGTCTTTGTACAGCATTTTGTTGATGTCCTCTTGAAAAGCACTTTGCTCAGCTGTGTTTAAATGAGCTCTATAAACATACTTTGCTATTGCATATTTGTATCTCCATTAAATTATCAGAAATTAAGAAAATCAGCCTTGCTTTTATTTTAAATGATAATGTATTTTTCACATTGTCCAAGTGGCTTTGAAACGGTTTTGTGGGCCCAAATTTTGGAGAATTTTCTCAACTGAGATGAAAACATGAAATTCACCAAAATAGGATACATAAGGCTTTCGTAAAGACAACGGTGGTGAATTGAAAAGCACAGTAAACATGTTGATCAGGAGTGGATGTGGGCTGAAACTGCCTCAACATGTCCTCTGTATTGTGTGGATTTCTGTGGACGGTTTATGCAGAGTTACTTTGCTGTCTCCCCCACAGTGGATCAATCCTCCTAACTCCCTTACTAAAGAACAAAAGAAGATGATATCAGCAGTGAGGTTTGGAGGAAGCCAACTCTGCAGTACGCCTTGTGCTACTCAGAGCCATATTTCATCCACAGGACCTGCCAGGGTAAGATAAAGAGTGTGGGTGGTTAAAATATGCTCTTTTCCCATTACTACCACTGCATCCAACATGGGACCAGAGTCACAGGTAAAAACAAGACAGCCCAATAATATATGGCTCCACATCCTGGATGGTGTTATTAGCTATTTTTCTGCAACACTGGCGGATGAAGTGTGGCGATGCCAGGGGAAAACAAAATGACGCTGTATATTGTTTTTCAGGAGGAAAAAAAAATGTATTTCAAGACTTAATATTAAAACAGAGTCACTTTTGCACACTAAGGACAAGACTGCACGTGTGGGAGAAGACTGTAGGTGGACAGTTAAGAGATGGAAGCTCACACACACTTTGCAATTACAGCATCTTTATCGAGAACATTTAATTAGTCGGCTAGTTCGGAAACTATAAAGCTCGTGCAAAGAGTGCGGCAGATTCGTCTTTCTTTATTGCTTTAAATGACTCCATCTTTGAAAGTGTTTTTTCCCCGCATCACTAATCACTTGAATGTATTTGCATGATGATTTTTTTACATTGATGTCTGCAGTCGTTTTCTAACACTAGGCATCACATTTTTGTGGCAGTTTTATCTTAATCTAGTGCTAAAAATGACTGCATCTTTTAAGGGATATTTTCTCTGCATTACTAATGACTTTAATGTGTTTGCATGATGATTTTCTAAGACCAAACATCACATGCTATGAAGGGAAAGTCATCTTATTTTTGAATGAATCTCATTAAAATTTGAGGCAAGATCAAAAGCTCCCGGTCAGTTTATTTTAAACTGCATCCTGCTTAAAAACTCAATTCTGCAATGAATGCAAACCATCCCCAAGACGTGTTTAGGGGGGGAAACCGCATGACACGCTAAAGATTGAGTGCACCCGAACAAGCCAGGTTTCCCCCTCGCCATTGAAACCAGGCCATTAAACCCCTGAATGTCACCATCCCATTTGAGACAGGGGCCAGCATGCAACACAATAACGAGCTGCCAGAGCCTGAGCCATATTAAATGCCATTAACAAATTGACTCATCGACAGACCGCCCCCATGACACAGTAATTTACTGGAGACAGAGATTCAGCCCCGTGATGAGGGTGGGACGGTGGAGGCAGAGAGAGAGTGAGAGAGAGAGAGAGAGAGAGAGAGAGACAGATGGAGCCATAGAAAAGAGAAAGCAGGTCAGTCAGTTTGCTGTATTATTATTGATCCTCTCTCTGAGGGCAGTTAGAGGCGTTCGTTTCTGATTCTGCTGTCAAGTGTCATGTTGGCAGGAGGAAGTGAAGGTCGGGATGAGGTGTTTCTATTATCACCAGAGGACGTCTCGCCATCATTCCTCCTTCCTCCACACTGCATTTGTAAGCTACAGGAGACCTCATGTTAGCACTCCATCATCCTCCATGTATTCTCTATTTGGTTAAACCTTCCTTAGACAAATATTTCTCTTTGGGATTAAGAATATTTTCTTATAAGAACCACTTGGGCATGAACAAAGCACCAAGACAAACATAAACATTGTAAGCAAACAACATACACCCATGTACATGAGGAACATGAGCCTGCAAATGGCATTATTATCATGATGATATTCTGTGGAGGTATAATTTTGAAAGTAATTTTTCCTTTTTTTTTTTTTTTTTTTTTTTTTTTTGCACAGGCTGTTGGGCAGTCTACCTTAAGGAAATGCTATCTACAAGCCTACAGCAGTTTATTTTTCCTTACTGATATTTGCAGGTAGCTAGAGAGGCTTTGGTAATAAGGGTCTGTTTAAATTCTCTTTGCAAATATAAATGGAGACTACAATTCAGTGATGGAGTACTTAACCTCAATCACTTCTTTTTATATTGTGCATGGGAGTCATCATATGGCTGCACAGGACTGTGAAGGAAAATTGAAAAAAAAAAAAATCCACCTCAAGAAATGGGGTAAAAGTGAACAAAACACACTGTGCAAAACATAACTGAGAAAGCTGGTGTGCACATCTCCATCTCCACACCACCTATACCCCATCTCGCTCACATCACCCCCCATGCCAAGACAGAATAACGTGCTCCGTGTGCTGCTGGTGTATCCACCAATAGAAATGACTCCCTCGGTTAAATAGGCCATGCAGCATCTCCAAATCTGGTTACACCCTGTTTCCCAGTTCACCAGTCACTTGCCAGCCTGAGTTCCCATTTGAGCTGCAACATGATCACCAGGCCTCACCTTAGGACCAATAATCCAGATGCAAACACTAATCTGATCACATATCCTGCATAATAAAACAAACAGGACTGCTTTAATCTAAAAACAACACTGCTTAAAGATGTCCAGTATTGATCTGTTGAGAAAAACCAAGGCATGGTTTGAATACTGGAACAAAACAGAATAGAATAGAATAGAATAGAATAGAATAGAATAGAATAGAATAGAATAGAATAGAATAGAATTGAGGCTCGGCAATGAGTGGCTATAAATACAGGATAAATGCAGCCACCAGCATGAGCCTGGAACACATTTCATTTTGATTTCTTTTAATTTCATAAGAATACACCAGGCCTGTACGCCAAAATATGTTATGACTCATGTTCAGTGGTATGGTCGAATAGTTTCTGCAACATAAAGCAACTTATAGGGCTGCCCTGTGTATCATTCATAGGCGGTACAGGCCGGACTCCGGTCAGCTGATGCAAGGGCCCGATGTGCGCATCTCATTAACAAAACATGCATTTTGCTTTATGATGACAAGCAAAGACATTTGGGGAAAGATATATATTCCTTGTGCGTGGCACTGTTTGTTTTGTCTCCTCGGAGTAAAGCACAGATGGGAGTTGATCATTTATTGATGAGGGGCCTGCATGCACAACAAAGCGTCCCTTACCCCGACGATGACAGTGTCGTCTCCTTGAAATTTGGGGAGGAACTGGTCCCCGCGTATAATCTCCGACTGGTTCAGAGGGCGAAAGCGACACAGCACTTTTATGTTGCACTCCGTTGAAGCATCGGCCATTGCGCAGATTCAGGGAGGAAGGATGTTGCTTGCTTTGCTGCTGGAGGGGAGAGAGAAAAAAAAGCTGCCGCTGGAGGATCGGACTCTTGGCAGGGCCTGGACGACCGTCAGAATAAGTGACGAGAGGGATGCGAGTGATGGATGCTGCTCGTCTCCGTCCTTCTTCCTCTGATGATGAGCCTGGCAGCTGAGGACGATCGAGATCAGAGGTGCGTTTTATTCTGACAAGCTGAGGAAGACTATCGCGTTTATGCGCAGCTGAGCGGTATTCCTTGTCGCAGAGAGGCGGGCAGGAGAAATTAGATGTCAAATCTATTTGTAAAAATCGCAGTTGGATCCCCTACATCATTGAAATAACCGAATCCGATGTTGCTCGATTTCCCTCCGTTGCACACTCTTGGTTTATTTAATGCTGTCTGCCGTGTTGGTTGTTTTGATTTTTCTCCTCAGATGCGGCTGTGTGCTCCGGCCGGTTGAAGGTGAGATGCTGCTGGAAGGGCAGTGAGGTAAGGCAGCTGCTGATCGGCCTGTTTTGGTTGCCACAGCGCCCCCTGTCCGCGGCTCAGGGCAGGGCGTGGTCTGCATCCGTCTGTTTAAAGTGGTACCCACCTCCTCAGCATCCAAGGGCCGGATGTTGCAGCGTCACATCCGAGTGCAGAAAATCATGGAGCCATGTAGAATAACTTAATTACTCCATGCTCATGACTGTTGTGTCAAAAATACTGCAAGCTGAGCCTCGGCTAAGACCCCGGCTGGTACCTTCTGCAAAGTGCACTGACATATCAGAGCTTTACTTACTTTGGCCGGTCCATTACTCGATTATATTTCTTGGAAAGAATGCCAAGGCAGTCTGGGAAGGCTCTGCAGATATTGATTAGAGATGAGTTTAGGCCTTGAAGGTGCATTATAGCGTCAGTCTGATGAGACAAGGATGATGCAGCAGAATCACCCGGCTAACTTAAAAACACCTGAACATGAGCATTTCCCCCCAATTTTTCATTAGTCATCATGACTCAATACTGGTTTGTTTTACATTTGTCAATGCTACAAATGGGAATAAGCCATAGATGAAGGCTGACACCAAGGTTTTTGTTCTCTGCTTATGTCCAGTATCTTTAGATTTCTCCATTTTCAGGCCCAAAACATAAAAGTATTATGTTTCCTCCAGAATGCTATTCCTTGCAGGGTGGAAACGCCTCTGAAACAGCACTTTGACCATCATGTGACACTAAAGCTCCTCTTCAAACCTTTAAGGAAAACTCTGGACATGCATCTGGCCTCTAAAAGGCATAAAATTAATTAATAATATATGCAGTAAAATCTGTAACTCAATACAGAATGCAGATTGCATTGCATTATTTTTGAGGACACTGACTGGCAAATATCTGACATTTCTTAAAAACCTGACACCAGCCTGATGTATTAATCTTTCCCTCGGTTGTCTTCATACCTCAGGCGACAGATCTCATAAAAAAATAAGTCTTCAATAAATCACCAAGTAAAACTGCAGTTACAGCTACAGATGTTCCCCTTCAGCGCCATGATAAACAGGAAACAACTTGAGGCAATGAGTCAGTCTTTTTCTACCTAACAATTACGATAATTACCTTGTTACAGCTCATTATCCACATCAACTTTTTCTTTAATTTTTTTCTTGCATAAAGTTGCTCATGTAAATCACTTTAACCATAGAAACCAACACGAGAGGTGCATTTTCTGTAAATAGTTTAATATTAAATAAAAAAAGACTCCCATATAAAAAGAAAGCTACAGTCCACAATTTAATCGTCTTTTTAAACATAAGTATTGAAAGCAAGGGGTAGAATGAGAAAAATACTTAATTACAATTCCCAGAAAAATTCACAATTCATTGTTTTCTCTCGTCTCTTTCTCTAACAATATAAAATCAAAATAAAACACATTGACTGTACATATGTACAAATCTCCAAGTGTAGAAATTGCATAATCTGCTTTCTTTTTCACTTTTCTTTTTTTATTTCTATTTTTTTATTTATTTTTTTTAAATACAGCTAGAGATGCCAGTACTCTTAGGGCGGGGCAGTGTGTGGAGGAGAGCTCAAACAGTGATATGAGACAGAGAGAAAGGATTACTCGAAGTCCACAGTAATACACTGACTCAACAAACCCACACACACATTATCTCTCTGAGCACACAAGGTTTTCAGCCATTCACTCGATCAAATAAAGGACACACCGTCTATAACTGAGTAGTGTTTCTTGGGGTTCCTGCAACCAAATCTGGAACTTTTTCCAGACTCTAATTTCATGCCCGGGGATGAAGATTTGGGTCCAATACAGTTGCTAGGTGACATGATTTTCAATTAAGCTCTATCATGCTAAAGCTAAACAGAATTGTTCACAACAACAAATAACACAGTATGTGAAATGGTAGTGGGTCTCCAAAAGAAAAAAAAAATATATATTGGAGCTGGACAATAGTTTTTCCAATACTATTCCAAAATTCTTGCCGACTTGAATATTGTCAAATTCAGTTTCTATGCTTTCCTAATCTGCCTAGAAACCACGATGTCTGCTGATATAACATGATTCACTGTGAGTTGCCTTTGAGTATGAATTGTGCTATACAAACAAATTTGCTTTGCCTTGTCTTCAGCAAGCTGTACAAATTCACTTTTTTCTCAGCTCACGCATCTATGAGCATCAAACCAAACCAAACCAAGGCACTCCGACAGGTTTCAGAGTTTGAGATCCCAATTAATCCACTGATTTACATGACACATGTAAAGACCATTAAGGAACAACTCGTGACATCAAGTAATTTTCTTGAACGCGAGCAGCAGCTGATGGTAAACTGACCAAAGAGCTGCAGGAACAAAGAATATTGCTCTGGTTCACTGAACGTCTGCTCTCAAAATCCTTTCCTTAGCTTGTCCAAAATAAAGGTTATTTCAAAATGGCGAAAAAAATAAAGCAAGGTTGTTTCCTTGCTACAAATCCCCAAGGAAAGTATTTTGAAAGGCAGCCACTGTAAAAAGGCCCGGGTCTCCTTTCATTAAATTCTGATAAATTTAACGAAACCACGGCCGAGGGGGCTCAGTAATAGCACTGTTGTCCGACACACTCAAACACACACAGGACACGTAAAATGACGAGCACACACTCACACTTTCGACAGAGAGCAACCATAGCATCATTCAAGTAGATGGGCTTTATCCTGGCTCACAGTAACACACTGATGAGAAGAGACAGTACAGCTGTTTATTTTTTGTGTTTTCATTGACACAACTCTAACACCAACCATTAATTAACGGATCTCTGACCACAAAGTCAAGCAACCATTATTTTGTGAACTAGATCTAAGAGAAGACCTAAGTGAAAAAGCATCCATGGAATTTCTCTTAATTTTTTTTTTTAGATTTTTTTTTTTTTTTTTTTTAGTTTTTATAAACATATTTTTCAGACTAAATCTCTCCTATGTTTTTTTCATAGTGGTTGCCATAACGACAGTTGACATGACAACGGTATAATATTAGTGCAGCCGAAAAAATAAAATAAAATAAAATAAAAAGATCTAGACAGTGGAGAGCAGTGGTGATGTTGGAGGAGAGATGGAGGGGGGTGGAGGGGGTGGATCAGGGGCCTCTGGCCGCCTCTGATTGGTGAACAGCGTGGACTGACGGCTCCCTCCACCAATCACTGCCTCTGAGACCTGGCGCCTCGTCGCCTCCTGCCGCGGACTGACCTCTCAGGCTTCAGCAGTGCTGTCTGGAACAAGAGAGAGAGAGGCTGGCACTGTTAGAGCCAAATCATACAAAAGCCTGCAGGTTTAATAAGCTTTGCCTTTTCTCCTTCCTCACTCTCCAGTGGCAGAGTGACCTCGCCACCTCAATCAGGACTGCAGAGTCACTTCTTGCTTTCTGGCATGATGAAGTAAAACCTCATCTCTTGAAAACACCCTTCTTATCTAACATTTTCTCCCTCCACTCCTCAGGGAAGTGGAACCTCAGGATCAAAAGCAGAACATTGCTTCTTGAGCCAGTAGAGAAGGACATTACAGCAGGACAGAAGCTTCTGCTGCTGATAAAGTGAATCTACTGATTTTTTTTTTTTTTAACATCTTTGGTGCTCAGCAGTCACTGCTGTGGGGTTACAATGCAGTTCCCAGATACGGTTTGTCCATCAAACAGTGCAGCCACTGGTATGCAGTCTTCTCTGTTGAATTTTCTGTGGATGAAGTGTGAGTTTCTTTTCTTGGTTGGTTGGGTCATGTTGGCTATCGCTTCTCATGCTAATTAATCAGGTCATCTGGTGTCACAAACAAACTGTTGGTGCAGCTGCCACATACATCAAACGAATCACTTCCTTTGTGCCAGAGGATTTTTCCAGGAAAGACCCACCCTAGACCAAGTGTCTACTGAAAACAATCCCATCCTGTGAAGCTGTTCTGAAGCCAGGGAGACCCAAGAGTCTGCAGGTTTTTATTCCTATGTAACACTGCTGACCGCAGCTGCTACAGCGGCCGATGCCCCTGATTAACACACCTCCAACCAGAGGAAGGGTACAAAAAAGTGAAATCATCCACTGCAGTGTGAGCTACAATGAACAACTGCAGATTTGGGTTTTTTTTATGGCACAGAGTTGTGCTGCTGCTGCTGTAAACACTGCTGCCTCACACACGCAGCATCACTCTGTTTAATGATGCAACTGAGAGGTAATCAACGACCAGTGATGCTGAGAAACTAACCAACATATCTGTGCGTCACTGAATCTTACCGTAGGCTTTGTCTCCTCTAGGGCTGTAGAATCCATGTCTCTGAAATCTTCTAGCACATTCTGTAGCCTGAGACAAATAACAGAACAAGCACATTACTATATAAATCATATTTATTAAAACACAATATGGCTTTACAGAGGCTTAGGATAGCTGTAATGAAACTGAGCCACTGATTTTTACTGTGAAGAGATCAACCAAGGTGACTTCACATGTACATCAGGATTTAGGCCAAGTATGAGAAATTAGCCATATCAGGCCAACTTACGTTTGTTTCCTTTTCCTTCCTCTTCTGGCTCCTCCCGTTGTTCCTGCTTGATCCTGAGGACATAAAATCAGAAATCACATTTCAAAGACAACACACTAAGAAAGCTTTTATTGTCTGCCTTTTTTTTTTTTTTTTGCATGGAAAAATGAACAAACCACAGACAATTCATCCCCGTCTCCTGCATTCACAATAACATATTACATGGTGTTATTTTCACTGATTCAATTATGAGAGGAAGCATTTTATAACACTTTTCTCTACCTTTGAGTACTGAAACAATAAATAAGCTGCTGTATTTTTTCTGTTGCACTGCCTTTACAGATCAGATGATGTGACAATGCACTGGAGACCGAGCCCCAAGAGAGAACGATAACTGATATTACCATTTCCACTGCTTCCACTGAGCCTACAGAATACAGGCTTACAATGTAGCCACTCTTGGTTTCTACAATGACGTAATTCATGTGAGATTTTTTTTCAGCTGAACAGTTGTACACTCAAAACCACTTCATTCTACAGTTAAGTTGATAATATCCGTGATTCCCTTCCTCCTGTCATGTCACATCATCACTCTCCACTGCTTTTGATTCATTTATTGTCGACTCTCAAGGCTTCTTCTGTGGACAGTAATGCTAGAAAAACTGTAAAACTGGGACTAAGTACCGAGACTTTTCTGAAAAGACAACACTGACCTTTATGTGTGTCATTACAACTAATTTCATATGAAATCTGTTCTTCAGGAAATGCTCTACAAATCATCTTTACAGCTTCAGCATGTTGGTGCCTCCAGCAAGCACCAAGACAAAAATGCTGCCAAAAGAAATCTGTTCTTCAGTACCCACAAATCATGTCACATGATGTGAGTAAATTGCATGCAAGACATGGTGTTGAAGCCATCTGGTCCTCATACCAACAAGTACCGGTTTAGGGCACAGACTGTATTTCATTCTTACATTTCAATTTGTCACTTACTGCAGCCAGAAAACACCCCTTTAACACACCAGAATTTAATTTTGGGAAAATGGGATGATTTTATGGCATCACAGCTGGTCAGATAAGATGCTATTCCCAATTGTAGCTCCAGAACATCTAAAACACTCACAAGACACTCACCCTTCCCTGTTCTGTGTGTAGTAGTGTCCCAGCTGTCTCTTCCTTAGGCCTTCCACTGCATCCATCCCTGGGACTGAGGTACCCTCCCGTCTGGGGCAGATCCCCCTGCCTCTCCACCCCTGCATCTACATAGGGGCACACAGCTGCAGCAGGCCCCACACAGTCCGTCTTAGCTTCCTCTAAGTATATGGGCGGCAGAGGGGGCTCTGGGTGCGTGTGTCCCTCTACCATAACTGGTTTCCTTTGTAAGGGTGACGTAGACCCGTCCTCTGTGGGTTTGGGGGTCCCCTGGGCTGGGGAGTGGGCTGCTGCTTCCAGGTTGAGTCGCGACAGGTCAGGGTTGCGGAGGGAGCAGGCCCGGCGTGGGCTGAGAGAGACCGGGGCACTTGCCTGGGGGAGAGTGGAAACAGGTGTGGACGGGGCGGGGTGCTCCCCTGGGAAAGAAACCGGGGGTAAGGCACAGAAGGGTGAGGTGGGGTCTGATGGCCCCAACTGGGCCCCGTCTTCCTGCTCTTTAGCGCTGACTTGGAGGAAGGAGGTATAAATTGTGTCCATGAAAGAGGTGTAGGGATCAATGACCCCCCCACTGCTAACAGACCCGCCCTCAGATCCTCGTTGTGGAGGTGGGGTGGGGTTCGGGGCAGGCGCAGGTGCAGGTGCAGGAGGAGGAGCAGGGCTGGGTACGACCTCTGGAGCAAGCTGACTGGCTGGAATGTCTTCCTGTGGGGCGGGGTTTTGTGTTTCTTGCAATGCCATTGGCTTGTCTCCTTCTGAGGGTGGGGCAATGTTCAGCTGGATGAGGAAAAGTTAGATTACACAGCAGATGTTAAACTATAGGGCTGCAACTCATGATTATTTTCATTGTCAATTAATCTATTTATTTATTTTTTCAAACTCAGGAGAGACATTTCTCTGTTCTCTGTTAAGAAGAGATTGACACTGTCAATTAACGAGAATAGCTGGTACACCTTTAAGGTCAGTTCACCTTAAATGAGGCTGGTGAGGTCAGGCTAATGCTAGGGGTCTTGGGGTGCTGACCTACTTGGAGAGCTAACCTAGAGGAGCTAACCTACATGCATGATGCAAAAAAATAGAAAAAAATATCATCGAATATAAACCGTTGATGCACTCAGCCAATTTGCAATAGCAGATATATTTATCCAATTTGGGACACCTACCTGTATGTTATTGAGTAGGTTGATGGCTCCATCAGGACCCTGGAGCAGGGGCATCCCCAAAGCGGACGCCTGAACCGGTGGTAGGAGGATTGAACCAGCTCCTAGCCCCATCATGTTATGGAGGCCTGGGATGCCAGAAAGATCTCCTACAACAAAACCATGAATGCAATGATATAGTGGCTTACTGCTATAATATGTCTGCACTGGTCATTAACAGGAGTGCTCTCTAATTTTGCAATCAGAATTAACATAGATATAAATAGGAAATAGTGCTCCTATGAGCCCTAAGGCTATTAAGCTAAAGTGTAAGTACTGAGACAGTGAGTTACAGTTTTTGCAGTGTCACTGCAGTGTCATGTGCAATTAACTACACATTGTGAGTCCACAGCAGTCTCATTTTACTAAACCTAATACTTCTGATTAAATATTAATGGCTAATAATAATTACTGACCCACAGAAAAGGATTTGTAGGGGACTTAGTAAGGGGGTGGGCACTCACCTAGTACAGTGGGGTTGAGCAAGGCAGGCAGCAATTGCTGGAGGATGGGGTTGTCCTTGCCTTGGAGAGGCAGGGGGATCAAGGTCTCAACACCAGGGTCAGTGGTCACCTGAAGAGGAGAGGAGAGATACAGAGTGATGCAGAGTATAAGAAAGTACACGAGAATGAGGAAGGGAAACAGAACAAGAATCAGAATTGGAGTATAAGTGAGACAGTCTGGCCAACAGGATGTGAACATTCCACATTTTTTGCATGCAAAATTATAACAGTGAAAAAAAAACTATCACAAAACATAATATATACAGATAGGCAGGTGTGGTATAAAAAGTGGGCCTCATTTAAAAATACTTTGGGATTTTTTTTTAACAGTTTAGGAAAGGGGTTTTGAGGAAACTAAGCAACCAAAGGAAGGGAAAACAATGGAGCAGTTTAGGAAATGAGTTAATAGGTTTTCCTAGGGAAGCTAGAAGGAACTCAGAGGAAAGAGCTATAGGAGATGGGGGAGCCTACCTGAGGCTGGGTATGTTGGGTTTGCTGTGCGGGAGCTAGCTGGGTGGGGGGAGGCGGGTGGAGCTCGGCAGAGCCCAGGGCAGCGGTTAGCAGGGCGGGGCTGAGGGGGAGAAAGGCTGTGGGTGGAGGAGGAAGAGGGGTAGGAAGGATCAGGGATTGCAGGGCTTGAAGAGAGCCCTCAGCTGGTGGAGGGGGGAGAAGGCCCTGGAGGACCTCCAAGAGCCCAGGGCCAGGGAGAGATGATGGATCCAGGAGGCCGGAGGTCTTATCCAACGGGAGGCCCTCTAGTGTGGTTGGGACTTCCAGGCTGACCTGGCTCAACTGACCCAGCCCTGATAGAGGCAAAACAGGAGCCTGCTGTTGCCCAAGCAGCAAAGAGGCCATGAGAAGAGCCTGGAGCCCAGGTTTTTCTGCTAGCCCCAGATCGCCTTCCTGTCCTGGTGTGTGGTTTGAGGTGGTGGGAGGTGGTAGCGGGTTCAGCAGGCCCAAAAGGTTCAGAGGCAGCTCCCCTTGACCACCAACCAATGATGGCAACAAGGGAAAAAGGGGATTGTTGTTCATTTGTTGTTTCTGTTGCTGGTCCTGGTTTTGCTGCTGTGCCTCTTGCTGCTGTATCAGTAACTGTTGCTGTTGTTCTGATTGCTGCTGCTCTGCAAGATTCTGTGGAGCTTGTGGTGTAGCATGGGCAGGGGAAATCTGTCCCTGTTGCCCACCCAGCCACAGCCCCCCTAAAGGCAGTGAAGCCAGGACTGTATGGTCAAGGAGAGAGGGTAGACCTCCGGTGGTTGACAACAGCTGGAGCAGCTGCTCTTGGTTCATAAAGGGGAACGCCTCTGCTAGAGGCAAAGGAGCTGATGAGTCCCCCACACTAGAAGGGGTAGTGGGACTGGGGTTGTCCCCCAGGCGAGATGAGCTGCTAGGCCCAGGGCTGTTGGCCCCTGGAGGTTTGGTCACCGTGGACACCTGTGGGTCCACACCCACAGGCTCATCTGGCCCTGCAGAAGGAGAGATACATGAGTAACAGCAAATTCAGCATTGTATAGGCTGACAAACCAGTCAGTAAACCAATTCTGTACATGACATTCACACTAACAAACAAAGACTCAATTAGGAGCAAAATCAAAGGAAGACTATTAAAACATTTGTCCTAAGTCTTCAAGACAGAAAATGGAGCTCATCATAACTGAGAGTCAAATGCTACCCTCACCTGTAGTGTGATTTCCTGGCGGAGACGTCACAGCACCGGCAGTACGGTACGATGAGCTGCCCTCCCCCTGGGGCACAGTGGAAGATGCTGCAAGCAGCGCCAGAACATGGTTGCTAAGATCGAGAGGCTTAGGGGAGGTGGATATCACCATAGCAACACCACTTTGAGAATGACTCAGGTCCACTGTTGTTGACATGCTACTGCTGCCAATCTCTGTTGCCGCGGTGACCTGGGGAGAGGCTTCCTGCAAGGGTGCCTGGGAAATGGAGTCTATTGTAGGAATGAGATTTTCAGGCGGTTGGTGCTTGTCTGAGGGAGTTGGAGAAGTGTGCTGGGGGGGGTTAGTGCTGTTGTGTGAAGGTAAATGAGAGCTGGGTGGCACTACAGAAGAAGGGGAAAGTCTCTGTCCTGATTTAGCATATTGAGGCTGTGATGGAGACTGCACTGATCTGGACTGAGAAGAGGAAGGAGGAGGAGAGAGGGGTTGTGGCGTTGAGGGTAGAGGAGTAGTGTTATTGGTTCGGCATGGAGACTGAGGCTGGAGGGACCTGACGCTGGAGTGAGGGGCAGGGGAAGAGGGCGACAGTCTGGGGCTATGTTTATTCGTGCCTCCACCGCCTCCTCCTCCAATAGATACAGATCCCAGCTGAACTGATGCAGAGCTGGATGCAGCGGCTGTGGCCTGGGCGTTCTGCACACTGAGCAGGTGTAACAAAGCAGACAGGGGCTGTGTTGGAGGATCCAAGCCAAGAGGAGGCCCTGTGGCCGACGTCAGGCCTGTAGTGAAATCCAGGGCCTCACTTTGTCTGGGGGGCCCAGCAAGGGGTGCTGGCTGCCGGTTAGCAGAGAGCCTGGGCATCTGCCCGGGAAGGAGATGCTGGTGGTTCTCTAAGATGGCAGCGTTATGTTTCTGTGCAGCTGAGGTAGAGGAGGAGTGTGAGGGAGAGGGGAAGGAGGAGGAAGAGGACGAGAGGTTGATGACGGCAGCGGAAACGGCATCTCCAGGTGGGGTTTTCCTTGGCCCATTAGCAAGTTGCTGGGTGTCTCTCAGCATGCTGAGCACTGTGGGAGATCGGCGTTGCCTCTTCCTGTGAGAGGCGCTGCGGTCCGCTGTGGGCGGGAGGTGGTGCGAGGAGGTGGCCAGGGACTGGGCCAGAGGGTGGGATGGAGGGAAGAGGAGGGAGGAGGCCGCTGTGAGGGAAGGATGGGGAGGAGGCGGCCTGGTAGTAGCAATGGAGGAAGGAGGGAGGTTGTTATGTAAAGTGCTGTTTGTTACCTTCGATGACTGCTGCTGCTGTGTCTCTTTCAAGACCTCCAGAGGAGTGGCCAAGCTCACTGGGTTGCTGGGCAAAACTGGACCTTGGCTCTGGGTCATCTGGCTGGCCAGCTGGGCCTTGGCAGCTGCAGAGAGGAGGCTACTAGCTGGGAAGGAAGCCGGGTGCGTCTGCCTGCCCTGGTGGCCGTGGTGGTGGTTCAGAAATGGCCCCAGAGGTAAACCGGAGGGCCCTGCAGTGTTGAGGCCAAATCCTTGTGGTCCTGTGTTGGGCGCTGCACCCACAGGAGTCTTTGACGGCTTCAAGTTGGCAACTTTATCAAGAGCTAGGGAGAGAACATGAGGGTTGCTGCTGCTTTGGTTGGTCAGTAAGGAGGGGTTGGTGGGAACAAGGAGGTGGTGGTTGTTAGTGCTGCTGTTGCCTGAGTTCTTAAACTGCTCCAAGATGTCCTCCAGCTTGTATTTGGGGAAGTGGAGGCTGGGGTTTGGGGAGCCACCAGCAAGAGGGGAGTGTGGAGAGGAAGAGGTGGATTTCCTCCTCTGGGGCAAGTTACTTCCCATCAGCCCTCCTCCTCCCTCTGCTGCCAAGCCTCCTCCCTGCTCCGACAAGGAGGAGGAAGAGGCCGAGGGGTGGCGGGACCTCTGGTGAGGAGACACACAGTTCATGTTACTGACAGAAGGAGAGAGGGAGGGAGATGGTGAGAGGGGAGACCCGCCTACAATAACACCATGAGGATGGTGAGCATGAGTCTGCGCTCCTCTTCCTCCTCCTCCTCCCCCTCCACCGCCAAGGGTCATGGGAGAGGATGGGGGAGGCGGGGAGAGGGGCCCCAATCGAGGAGAACCAGGAGTCTCTGGGGTTTTGGGTGTTGACCTTTGACCCTGACTGACGTTCTGAGGTGTGGGGGTGCGGGGTGACCTCTGGGCAGTGCTGTAAGCTGGGAATGGGGAGCTGGAGGAGACGTTGGAGGAGGAGGTGGGGATGGGAGCGGGATGGTGAAGCCTTCTCAGAGCATCTAGGGGATGGTGCGAGTTCGTGCCTGTGTGGAGGAGGGGGGAGGAACCATTGTAAGGGTACATGAGCTGGGGGGATGATCTGGGGCTGGCACAGGGGACCGGGTGCAGGTTGTTGTGGGGTCGCAGGGGGACTAGATGGGGTTTGGGTTGGTAAGTGCCACGGTCCTCGTCGTCCCGCTCCATGAGTATCCTCTTTGGATCGCGGCTGTCCATGACCCCACTGTTCACCTCTGAAAGTTCACAGGAAAAAACATTTAGCATTTAATAAGCTGTGGAAAAGGATTTGATACATTGTGGTTAACAACACAAAAAATCCCTTAATGCAGAGCTACAAAAGAGACAGACTTGCCACAGCAGTATTAAAATTATGGACTTGCTGGCTGGTCACTCCAGGCATGCATACTAGCACCTCACCGTTCCACTTGAGCACACAGAAAGCACTAGTGTGTCTGTGTTTTTTCAGTTTCAGTTATTATGTTCAACTGGGTGAATTCAAAATGAATTGACCTCAAGTAAAATACATTGATACTCAACGCATTGATGCAATAGATTAATTATTACACCCTTAATGTACGCTGTCCTGTACATGTTTTACCGAATGTGCATATTAGCAACACCACAGCTTTAGGATTAATTAGGCATTTACTCCAGGTGTGCTTTTTCAGAAACCGAGATCTGCTTTTTGTATTAGGAGGGAGTGTGGGTTGTGAAAAAAAAACCAAGAAAACAAGAATATGAGTCAAAAAGCAAATGAAAATCAAATGAATGGGAGTTGTGTCTTCTGTATATCAAAATATAGACGGGAGAGATGTCAAAATTAAAATTTCCATTATCTGTCTCTATGAATTGATGAAGTCATTATTTTTCTTGTATCCCAACAATTAATATGACATCTTTGTCTTGTTCTCTGTCAAAATTTTGTGCTGTTTTCAGAAAAAAAAAAGCAGCCACAGAAATCCATTTGTCTTAAATCACAAAAGGTTTCACTCTTTTCTCATTGCTGCCAGGGTGTCATGCAGATGACATAACATTATTTTTAAATGCAAGAGAATTGCAGATGGTGAAAACCTGCAACTTACTGTAAAGATTCACAGTAACATTATATTTTTCCTATAATACAACTTTTGCTTCCTTTTACCAAGTAGATAGCTAGATAGGCAGTAGCTCAATAATAAATAACAGGTTTTTAGAAACTGATTTCTGCAGGCACAGAGGAGTGAAGGGCTTCATCTCTTACTGACTGACCTGCTGTGACAAGACACCAGCAGTACGTCCACACATACCTGGATGAAGGGTGGTGAAGGGCAGCTGTGAGGCCTGCATACTGCGACACAGAGCAGCCATTGCCACCACTTTCCTGCGGTGGTTGCAGAGTTTGGTCATGTCCTGCTCTGCTTTGCCGAGTGGCTGGCTGTGCTGCTCCACCTTCACACCAATAGTGAAGTTGAAAACCTGCCGGAGACCAGATAAGAGAGGCATAGTCAGAATTTAAAGAGAACAATTTGCATAATCTTTTAAGCACATTCAAGACAGCTAAGGACATCAACAGGGTTGTTCTACACTTGGTTACTCATGTGTCCATAAACATGCACAGACATTTAACGTTTTTTTTTTTTTTTCTTTAGGACTGCTTCACCTTATGGATGACGAGTGGACACTCCAGACCGCATTTGCAGGTGCCATCAGTCAACAGATAGGTTTTGACCTCGTCCAGAGAGGATAGGGCAGTGCCACTGGGACTAAAGGAAGCAGACAGGGACCAAAGTAAAGAGTGAGCCCAAGGTTAATACAAAGACTTATTTGAGTTGCAAGATACATAAGAGTTTCATGAGTTTTTTTTAAACCAGTGTTCAATAAGATGATTCTTCAAAATACTGGAATTTTTTCTTGCAATGAGATTAATTTGGAAAACTGATTAATGATCATGTTATGACACTTATTACTGAAATTCCAGCTTCTCCCAGATCTCAGATGCAACATGGTTTATGGCACCAGCTGAGAGCAGAGAAGAATACCAGCAACGGCAACAGCGATTTGTTGTTGAAGTTAAAAATTTAGATTTTTGCCATCCACCAGAATTGCAAACAACTCAATAATTTTAACATGAATACCACGAATTGTAGGATAGATGTAGGAAAACTTACCAAGATGTCACCAGAAAGGCTTAAGATAGGGCTGGGTAATATGGGTAATAATAATATATTTTTCAACTTTTCACGATTCAAAATTTAATCTAGATTTTTCTTGGTTTTCACTTACCATTACCACTAACTGTCAGGAATCTTTGTGGGCATGACCATGTGACTGGTGATTCATGCATGCATTTTTTTTGTATGCATGTTCTGTGTAGATGAGTGAATTACAGTTTGTTTGATAGGGTGGTCAGCGGCTGTCATAACCTTATGACCTTATAATAAAATCTCAACTTCATGATTCGTCTGGTTTTTGCATCAATTTAAAATCTAATTTCTAATTAATCGCATTATTGCCAAGACCTTGTCTGCTATTCTATGAACTACCAGTATTCTTATAAGCAATCATGGACTCAGACACCTAAAAAATATTTTATCAAACACATTTTGCTGAATTTTTGTAATTTTGTGGAACAGCATTGTCATAGCAACATGATACCATACTTGTTTTGTTTTGCCACCCTACTCATTTGCCCATTATTTTCCAATACCATCCCAAAAATACCATTTTGCCGTCTGCCATCTAGCTTATCCAACATGAATGCTGCACAATTCATGTGCAGTGAGATAATTGCACAAACTGGTTAATCTTCACAATGCAGGTAAAGCCTTGCACTGGGCTACTTGTGACATCCTGTGACAATAACATCCTCTCCCACTTTCTCCTTAAGGTCATCTACAAGGCCAGACCTAAAAGCTGAGGGATGTTATGTTCTGACTTTTCAACACACCTGAGAGCAGCAGCGACGTCGCTAAAATTCTCAGGTCAACTAACACGTACAGATTGTATGCAGCCTCAAACACATTTGTGCTGATGGCATAAAAACCCTTTAAAACATTATCAATATATTAAAATAATCTTGGCTTTGAGTCCCTGGTCCCTGGCATATAGCATGATATACACATATAGAATTATTGCTTATATAACAGTGTGCTGTATAATAAAATTCCATAGAGCTGTATGTGAGGAGCCTGATAAGGATTTAGCAGCAGTCCATGGACACAAATAGAAAAGGGTCATCACACCAGTGATGACAATATGTAAAGATTTACAGTTGAAGTTACATTTTCACTAGAAATATATGATTTTTACAATATGACGTGTCCCCACACTGAAACCTTTCCTTTCACCTTCCTTTTTAAGGTATAGGCCTAAAGGCTTGAGGTCTCAAATTTGAATCTTAAAAAAGGACCATACCAGTGATTTGGCATTTTTAGTGTAATAACTACACAATGTACATAATTCACGTTTCTGCTCATCTTTTTCTCCAATATAATTTTCCTACCTTTGACCAAGCCATTGGTAAACGATATGGAAATGAACTTTAAAAGACTTCAAACTTTCTTCAAACCACTATTCCAACACCATAATAACTTTGTTGACATTAATTTTCCTACAAGCAGCAGCGCTATTGTGTTGTGATGACTTTACTTGGGAGGAGTGATATGGTAACTCTTGTTAGCGTTTGCGTTATACAGCGAATGATCAGTTCCACGGTTCATGAATGGTGATGTCTTTGTTAGTTGCAGAAGCAGAACATTATAAGGCGACCAAAATTTCAAATATGAACCATGAAAGTTGAGGAATTGTGATTATACGCTGAGAAATCTTTAATACTCCCACATGATCTGCAAAATGGATTATTGAAATGTAAAATGTGGCTAAAGTAAATGGTGCAAAAACTCAAAATCACTGGTATAGTGCACACTGCAGGTAAAAGACACCTTGACTAACCTTTTTGGATTGAATTTTGAAAATTCTGTTTGGAATTTAATAAGGTGTGTGTTTTGTAGGAACTGTGCAATGCAACAGTCACCTAAGTCATGCAATTCTGCAGCTACCTATGATTTTTCACAACAATAAATACAGCACATCATGTCAACAGTGACATTAAATGTGTGTTATCAGGACTAATTTTTTTTACATACTTCTGCAGAATTTTCTGTTGACTCCTAAACTTTTAAAGACCCATGAACGATCAATTCCAAGTATGCTTTTTCAAAGTTGCGAGCAAACTGTGTGTTCCCTATTTTAGTAGTTTTCTTTAATATTTCCTTGGAAAATGCATTGGTGGCACCATGAGTACTTCAATGATTGTTCATAATCTTATAAAAACAAACAAACAAACAAAAGAAGGGCTTCATTCCCTGCTCACTGAAAAAAATCATACTTTCTCCGCCACTCAAACCACATAAACCAAGGCCATCGTTCCAGGAAATATGTGCATTTGCGAGGGAATATTTTAAAGCAAGTCACCCGTTCTGCCCTGCACTGACCATACAAGGCAAAGGCAAATCTTACAAGAACCACAACAAAAAAAGAAAAAAGGGGGGAAAAAACACTAGTTTGAGAAAATTTCTACAAGTAAACCACAGAATCCACAATTATCTTTCCTGGTAATATCCACAAAATATGTTGACCAAAGCAGCACTTTGAACTCAATTCACCAGTGTTAACTCTGTAAACAGTGTTAGCCAGCAAACACAAACACAAACACACACACACACACACACACACACACACCACTTTTTCTTCTCCATGTGAAGGAGCATACCTGACATAGACCACCTGTCCGTCCTGCACCCTCCTCTGCCAGCCGATGGGGACATGTATTGCCGTGGTGTGGACCCCATCCTTGTCCCCACTGACAGTCTCACTGCCTCCCATCATTTTGTAGCTGCTGCCTTCCAGCACCTTGGGAAAGAGCAAGAGGCGGCAAAGCGTAAAGAGACGCATGCTAAAATCCACTCAAATCAAGATAAAGTTATTTAATTTCAGGATGCTACAAAATCCCTTTGGGGAAAAATGTTACTTGATGTTCAAGGCTCAACATCAGAAAAAGACAGACTTGACATTGTTTAAATTAATATTTTATAACTTAAGGGATCGAGATAAATAACATCTAACAGTATTAACAACAGTGACTTTAATTTCCATGCCAGCAATCATTTCAGAGGGCATCACACTGCATTTTTCAAATTTAGCATTTAACAACATAATAAGCAAATTATTTGCAAAGAGCTTTATGAACATCATAAAAGTGGTTTTACAAAAAAACAAGTTGATAAAACTGAAAAATTTGCAAAACACAAAAAGAGCTGGTACATTCAAAGACTTCTTTGTGAATGTACAGTACGTATGTGTGCGTGCGTGCAACTGTAGCTTGTTCAGTCTGTTGTGCAGCACTGTAAGGGGATAAATAAATAAAAAGATGCATCCATAAATGGATGAATGAATGTCTCAGTAGTCAGACTTGAGGACATCAGTGCTCTAACTGAAGTAACACATGTGTGGACTACTTTTATCTGATTACATAACATCAAACACCAACATCACACGCACTGCTGTCAACGGCAAGAACAAAAACTTAGGCTTAGTGCCACGCTGAAATTAGCTGAGGTGTAGCAGAATGGTGAGGATGCATAGACTCATGGGTGCTAAATAACTATCTTGAATTAATCAAATACTTCTGTCTAAGGGTTTAGTGATTTCTTTCCGACGGACTTCTGCACGCCCGCAACACAAACATGCACAGCACTGGACTTCCCACATAGCTGTGGTCCTGAGAGTCGAGTCTCTAGTCTCAGGCATGTGTTCTTATACTAATAGCTGGGATCTAAAAAGGGATGGAGGCCTGTTGCTAGTGGGTGTGGCCATGGAAAAAAGAATGAGACTCAAATGGAAATATACAAAATACCAGGCTTACCCTGCTCTCAAGCTAAAATAATGGGGGGAAAAAAAAAAAAACAAGCGGGAACAAATTCCTACATACCTTGTCATCTTTGGGAAGCCAGGATCTGTTTTGGCTAGGGTGTCCACTGTCCAACGTACATGCTGCTGGGTTGGAAGCACAGGGACTGCCAGAAACACCTGACTCGATGCTGACACCTGGTCTGTCCCCCAACTATGAATGAGGCTTATCCCCCAAGTCAGAAGCCCACTCCTGCAAGTTTGCTCATATCAGAGTAAGGGGGCTGAGATGGGAAGCTGTGGAGAGAGATGGGAGATGGATTATACAAGCTGACAAGGGCAGCTGGGGAAAATAACTCTACTAATTAACCATTTCCTGCAAAGAATCCGGTCAGAGCTTGCCTGAAATGAGCACATTACCTCCACGGCTCTCACATAAGGACTACAAGTTGAGAGCAAGCTGTGGCTACTTTGAAGTGGGAGGGTGTGTTTAGATAGGCCTGTGCTTCATTGCATTAGTGTTTAGTTGCAACACAAGCAAAGAGCCCATTTTTACCCCACAAGTAAAGCTAGCTCACAGGCTAGCAAAGGCACAGCGATAATAACTCAGAGTTGAGCTTTGGAAGAAAAAAAAAATCAACCATCCCTGCAAAGTGGCCAGCTCGACAAGGAATAAATGATGTACGCTTTGACTTATTTATTACAAGCCAGGCTAACAGCTAAGCTAACCGCTAAGCTAAGCTAAACTGGCTACTTTGTGCAATGTTGTCGTGACAGCTGTCAGGCGCACAAAACACTCTTATGCAAAACTCTTAGGACACCAAATAAACGAGCCGTGCGTTGTAATGCTTCGCGGAGAAACCCTGTAATAACTGGATGTCGGACTTGCACCGACGCTAACTCACATTAGCAGCCGTTCTCTGCGTCAGGCTCTGTGTTTGCGAAGTTTTTGGGGAGTCTTGGGCTTTTCTGGGTCGCGGGAGAATCAAGAGTTAGCTGCCTGGGCTAACGTTAGCTCGCCGACTAGCTCGAGAATGTTTTGAATACGGTTGTTACCTGTCTATTACCGTCAAAATAAACCACGGCGTTGCTCATATCGGCTATTCGCGAAATCAGTCAACTACCCGTGTGTGTGCGACGTCTGCCCGTCCGGTTTAAAAAACAAAAACAAAGGGGCAATAACGCTTCATTTTACTGCGCCTCTGATCTCTCGGGGCTAGCGTTAGCATGCTAGCTAGCTAACGTATCAGGCTGAGCAGCTAGCATTGGCTGAAATTTACTTGATTGTGGAGTGTCCCGACAAGACTCAAGGATGTCCCGCTCCCGGTGCACCAAATAATCCAACCGCGGCTTCGGCCTCTACTCTGTTAAAACCCGTCGTGCATTCGGATGTATTCCCCAACTATCATGACGATCCATTAATCCCAAATTCACAGTTGCTCACTGTTTTTTTTTTTTTTTTTCTTGCAGATTCCGTGCAAAAATAATGGAGTTTTCTGTCGGGCATGCGCACTGAGCAGGGGGGAGAGAGAGAGAGAGTATTGTACCCGACATGCAACGGGACCTTTGTAGTGTGTGTGTGTGTGTGTGTGTGTGTGTGCGCTCCAGACATCAGTGTGTCGAGCTCCTTGATAGAGGACATGCTCATGAAAGAATAATAGTCATAATAATAACAGACCCTGGGACAGATGTCTTTCTTTAGCACAGCATAATGGATTCCTGTTTTTACCAAGTGGCACCTGTCAGCAGTGCATGTTTGTCTGGATAAGAAGTAGACACAAGTGCTTTTTTTTTTTTTTTTTTTTGGGAAGATGTGCAAATAAAATGCATAAAATACAACCACAGATTGTATACTAAAATATATGTGTATATGTAACATCCCATACTGCTCTCCTCGTGCTATAGAAAGTAATTGTTATTTAATGTGAATGGAAAAAAGAATTTATAAAGAGTTTGTTTCCTTACCCAGCTGCCTTTTATTCAAAGGCACTTAAGTGAAGTAATGAATGTGATCTTACACAACAAAAACAACACTCATTAACTATACTGTATAGGTAGACTTTTCTTTACATGTGCTCAATTCCTTTTTATAATTTATATTTTATTTAAGTTATAATTTTTAACACTGTACAGACACAAAAAGGAAGAATACAAAACAAGCAAATATATGCATATATATACAAACACAAATACATATCCATATATATATATATACATACACATATTATACATACATATACATGTGCTCAATTTCTTATTTCTGTATTTTTTGTTTGTAATATTTTGTAGGATTAATCCACATATTTATATATAATGCGCATACCTTTTTACAACTAGGATTAATGGACAAATTTTATGAATGCACATATTTATACATAATGCATATACTTAGTGTTTTGCTTTTTAAAAATTTCTAAGGAACATATTTTTTGTATTCCTTATTTCTTTTTCTGTGTCTTATAAATTAGGAATTTGAGCAGCTGCAACTGACCCAATTTCCCCTCAAGAATCAATAAAGTATTTCTGATTGTGATATACTGAACTCCAGCTATGCCGTAGAGGCCTAAACAGTAGAAATGTGTTAGTTCATGGCCTAGCATGTGAGTGCACAGTGAATAATAGCAGAGTGCAGACAGAGACATACAGGTGCCCTCGCTCACCCTGCAAACCCAGTGCACACACTTATTTTAAAACAGCATTGACATGTAGGGGCATCTTCAGATAAAAATGTCCCGAAGGCAGGTGACACTGATGTTTGTGCATGTGTTAGCCTTGGTTTCTAAGTCTTCCGAGCATTAAGGGGCAAGGACGGGGAGCAGCGCAAATGCTCATGTCCGTGTGCATGTGTTTTGTGGTGTGTGTGTATGTGTGTGTGACAAGGGGGAAGAGGTGTGTTTGTGCGTAATAAAGACAGAGGAGAAGAGAAGTATCTGATTTCCCCCTCGTCACTGGTGCCCGGTTTGAGGTCCCCAGCTGTCTCAAACCGTCACTTTGACGCCTGAGTGCTCTGCCACACACATACACACACACACATAGATACACACATACATACACAATCACAGACAAATACACATACATACACGCACAAGCCTGAGACGCCATTTGGAAATTACTAAGCAGGAATTTAAAGGGAATAAAGAAAAAGGATCCAAACTCAGAGACTTTTAAAGTGGACGCCCGGAGGCCTGAGGTAAGGAGGAGAGGTTGATTGGCTGGTGTTCGGTAGACTCTCATCCACCGGCTTTGAAGCGCTGCAGCCTTCACCAACAGGTGAAGGACTCATTTGCAGAGGGATTCACCAACACACAGGATTTGAAGTTTCTCCACTGAACTGTGTGAACTTTGACAGCAGGTACGTTTCACTGTAAGTGTGTGGTTATCGTCATTTTGCTGCAGAATATGTGTGCATGTCAGGAAGAGTCAATAAGAGTCAGTCATCTTATTGATTTTCTGTATCTCAGTGGTTCACTTGCATTATACCTCAGGCTGCTACATTAATACACACTGTATGAGGGTAGTTTTTAATGACAAAGTTGGATTTTTATGTTAACATTGTTGTCATATTTTCCAGAATTTCTCCGCTCTTACTGGCAGAGGCACCCAAATTTAGCTGTGATGAGATTGAATTTCATGTCCCCAGAATAGTTTGGTCAAGTGGACAAGTGCACTTGTGCGTGCGTGTGTGTGTGTGTGTGTGATATGTGAGTGTCTCTTGCCTTAAACCACCTTTTGGTTTTGGTGATCTAGTTTTCACAGCGGAGATCAAGATGCATTAGAGTCATTCTGCAATGAAACAATAAGCTCCATTGATAAGAGTTACTGTATAACCACTGAAGGGTGTTAAAATACTGAGCCTAAATTTATTTCATATATTTTCAAATGGCTGGAAAATAACGACCAACAACCATGCACGACCGATATAAATGCTGAGCACCATAAAATGTGCAATTAAGTTCACGTCTTTGATCATTTTAGAAGATTTGGCAGTTTGTCAAACACAGAATAAAGCAGCTGACATGGGTAAAGACATATCTTAAAAAAACAAACACACACACAATAAAACATTTGAAGAAACATCTATGAATTGTTTGAAATTTACTGCAGTTGGTGAAAAGTAACTTGAGTTTCGTGCTGTCAAGCCACTGGGTTTTGCTGAACCAGTGAAGTTGCAGCCACAGCTAAATTCCCAGTACCGTGGTGCTTCATTAAAGCATGAAACACAATTTTACTTAATCTGCATCCTGAGGTTATGAGTCCTCATGAGACAGCATAACTGTGGCAAATCCCATCACAAAGTAGCAGGGCACTATTCATGTTTTTTCTAGTTTGCATGAGATTAATTACTCCAGAAAACACTGGATATGATAATGAATGTGATTTTCCTTGTCTAGGTGGGGCAGCACTAAGATTGTCCACACCACACCATGGACCAGTGAGTATCGTCCCTGAAATCAATACAGTTGCCACTTTAGTACAGCCGGAGAGTTGCTGGCTCTGGCCTGATTTCCACTTCCGTACCTTCGTCATTAGCGCCCACTCAGATTCTAGGCAGCTAAATTTTGCACCAGCCCAGCCTGAGAAGCACTAACTATGAGCTGTCTAACTAACGCAGCTCATCCTTCATTTTCTATATTAAAAAATAATTTCACTGCTCTGAAGACAAAATGCATTAGACATGCAGCACGACCGACCATCAAACATCATATTTTCTGCTGCAAAGTTATGAAATCATGTCATGTATGGAGGCATGACTGAATCTTTCTCCTGTGTGTGTGTGTGTGTATGTCTCAGGGAGGATGACAAAAACTCAGTGGATATCCATGACAACCCTCCAGCACCTGACAACGTAGTGAGGGAGGATGGAGACACTGTGAGTGACAGCGACATGTCAATGTTTCACCATTAGCAACACAATGTCCTTCCCTCGTGGTTTAAAATAGCCTCCAACCGGTACTGTTGGAAAGCAGGACAACGTCAATTAAAATCATATGAGTTCTGACTTCGGAGTTTCCTTCTTTCATCCCGTTGGGACAGAGCGATGCCGCTGGCTGGTGTGGGCGGCAAGCTCACTGCGGCTTTAATGAGAGATGTGATTCTGCGCTGGTTGTGCTCGCTCTCTAACATGGAGCAGATGAAGCTGCACAGATTTTATGAACTCTGCGTGTGTCTTTATTCTTACTGATAATGACTCTGTTCCACTCATATCATCTTTATTGCACACAAGGACAAATTCTCCCTGTATCGAATGTCATAAGAACAAGCATAGACACATATACTGGATTCAAAAAGTACATAAAACATAGCACAATAAATTAGGAGCCATTATCATCCCTGCATAGAACAGCATTAATAATACATTTCTGATTATTCAATGAGGCTAATTAGTTTCACATTTAAAATAAACCCATTAATGTGAAAAGGTAATTGAATTAACAACACAGAACCCCATCAGTCAGTCCACGTTAACCAGAGATAAGCACTTTAATGGAAGAGTAACAGAGATGGAGTAGCAATTACAACTGTTTTTTCAGGCAGTGGCAAATTTTAAAGAGTGAAACCTCCTCACAATGCAGATTTATTCTATAATGCTGCATAACAGCTTGAAATAATGTATCAAAGAATATGTCTTATATAAAGGCTGCAGGAATATTTCAAGGCAATGTAGGGAAATATTTCAAAATGACTCAACTAAAACTTTACTCTTATAGCACCTTTTGTGCAAGATAGTAACACAAGGTGGTAATACAAAACAGATAAATAAATTTGAAAAAAGTAAAGAAAAAGTAGTGCATAGTAGTTCAATGTATTAGTTCCTTTCCCCTCTGCAGGCAGTGTTGGCCCTAGATGGCCATCTTAATGTGACTGAGATGTGTGGCTTGTGTCTGCAGGTGTATTTCATCTATGAGGAGGAGGTGGAGGTCGAGGAAAAGGAGCCAGAGCCTCCTTCAGAGCCTGTTCTCCGGGTCAACGACAAACCCCACAAGTTCAAGGACCACTACTGCAAGAAGCCCAAGTTCTGCGACGTCTGCGCTCGCATGATCGTCCGTACGTACCGACTCGTGCCACAAAAGGCAGACTGTGCAGTTTCAGCTGGCAGGTCGCCCCACCTAGTAATAATGTGGCAAAGAATGAAGAATGGCACTCATTTCTCAAATTTATATAATTTAGAAATACCTCAGGGGTTTAGGACAACTCTTCAACAACCCCATCATAACCCAAAATATAAGAACATTTCTTCCCTTTAATTAATGGACATCAAAACTCTGGGTCCAAGACAAGCATTTGAAAGTGTTTCATTTTTTCTATGAGTTATAAGTCTTGGCATGAATCTGAGGGGTTTTCATCCCTCCTCAGCCTCACCCTTAACACGAGTAAGAAAAAAAAAGTGGCATGCCCTCCCTTTTCAAGCTGCATAGTCTTCCGTTAAATATGGGAAATGAAAGCACACCACATCACACCTGTGTTTCCTCTGTCACTGGATGTTCTGGGTTGATCAGCATGCACATGAGACGAGCTGGTATACCATCACTTTTACCTTCAACAAAGAGTTTCAGATTAATTAATCCTCAGATTATGGTGTTTCAAAGGCCATGATTGCCGAGAAAACATCTCTGAGGGAAACATTGCATCAAGCAGGTGAAAGACCATAAGCTATTCACAAAAAAATAAAAAGGAAGACAAGCTCTGGCCATGATGATACAGAATGTGTAAATGTAATATTTCCACAGTGATGTGTCAGTAAATAGTTAAGGTAATTGTAGAATCCAAAACATACATACTGACCAGTTTATATGTTGAATAAATACAACCTGGTAATCTGTGTTGCTCAGGACACTTTCACATCATGTCAGTTCTCGTTACACCGAGTGATTCAAGGTTACTTTCAATAGCTGAACCAGCTTTCTTTATGATCTTTGAGGGATTGTTGTCATCTTTTTCACTGGCTTCTCCTGCAGGATGGCCTAACTGAGACACACCTGCAAGAACACCATATTAACCTACAAAAGCAACATAAAAAAAATCTTGATTTCTTAGCAAAATAGTGCCTTAATTGCATTTTTGCATCCATCTATAAGTTCTTCCCCCAATTCAGCCTAGATTTTAAAGAAAAAGGTGGTAAAAATATATATATATATATTCAGGATGTTGTTTTGTTTGCAGTAAATGCACTTCTGACTGCTCCTCCTCCTCCTTTCAGTCAACAACAAGTTTGCTCTGAGGTGCAAAAACTGCAAGACCAACATCCACCACTCGTGCCAGTCCTACGTCGAGTTCCAGAAGTGTTTTGGCAAAATTGTGAGACATGCTCCTTACAGTTCTTTGCTGATGAAATGTCCCAAATATATTATATACATTCTCTCATCACTTCAACTTTTGTGAGACTAATATTCTTCATTAAAAATGAGCTGAAATTGTAAAATCACCATTGTCTGTGTTCTCCACAGCCCCCAGGCTTCAGACGGGCCTACAGTTCCCCCCTGTACAGCAGCGACCAACCAGATCCAAGTGAGAGCGCTCTTACTAATAAAGCAACATTTCTAATCTACATTACAGAGGTTTCTTAACCGCAATTTGGTATCTAAGAAGAAAGAAGTACTTTAAGAAGATGTAAGATGTATTTTGACTCTGTCATTTCAGGACTTAAATTTTGGATGTCTAATTTTGGCTCCCACACTGCAATTTAAATGATCAGTTTCTGTAGCCTGGGGATGTGTTTGTCTGAAACTGCTTGAAACTCTTTTTTGCCAGGAATTATTAGCTCTTATGAGGAGGTAAAACTCAATTCAGCTTCCCTTGATTTGACATAAAGAAGCAGTTTTATTGCTGTAAGACACTCATACATCAGTTATGAAATACTATATTCAGTTTAAGTATTAACTGTCATCTATTAATTCCAAACAAGTAAGAAACGTAAAATGCATCACTCCCTGTATAGCATAGAATTTAACCTGAAACACACATATGTTTGTTAAACTGTGAAATTTGATCCGATTCACCTGATTGCTCTGTCATGGACCAGACAACCCAAACCGGAACGACCCAGTCTTCGACACCCTGCGGGTCGGAGTCATCATGGCCAACAAGGAGCGCAAAAAGAACGACAATGACAAGAAGAATGTGAGTGCTGGAACAGACTTTTGATCAGGCCATAAAATCAAAAATACCCACAGAAAACAACAACTTCTTTGCATCTTCACACTTCAGATGATGATGATGATGGAAGAGGAAGAGGAGGAGAACCAACAGCCCAAGGAGAATGAGGAGGGAGGAGAAGGTATGCCACAGCCTTCATCCACTTTGAACTGCAGTTTGAATATCGCACATAATGTGACTGTGGATGAATGATTCAAACCATTTTCATGACATGGTTCATGTTTTTGCGTCCACACAGGGAAACCTGAGGATAAGAAGGAGAAAGGAGGAGACAAAGCAGATGATAAGGTGGGAAAAGTCAAACTTTCTCAGACTGAGAGAGGCTGTAATACTGTATATGCCCGTGTTTTTGTTTTTGAAACCTGGATCAAAAACTATTTATTTTTTAAATTTGTTGGCATTTTTAGTTTGAAGCGCTATGCACTGTCAATCAACAACAAAAGGAGCAAAACTCTGTTATTTTTATGAAAAATATATTTGGCAAATACTGAAAACTAATACTGTCATGCTTTACAAACTGCAACACTGTATGTGCATGTGCTATAGTGCACGTTCAAGGCATGACTTTTTCTTGTGTCCAATTGTGCAATTAACTTCTCTAGACATTGTCAGCATTTTTATTATGAAATTCTTTTAAGTCTTAAATAAAGTTTTGAAAGCAAGGGAATGTAAAACTGTTGCACCATCTCTCTCATGGTACACTCACATACAGTCTAATCGTAGTTTGTATGCTGTCAAATGGGGTTACAGCATCAAACTGTCCTGTGGGAGTAAAGCCTACATTGTTCTTTTTATTAGAGCTACATCCCAAAACAGTGACTTCTTATTTTATTTGTATGTCAACAGACTAAAGGTGCATTCTCCCAGTCCCACTACTACCTGGCTCTCTACCGCTTCAAGGCCATCGAGAAGGACGACCTCGACTTCCAGTTGGTTCAAGAGACAGATTCCACTCCCTGCATGCAAACGCCTTCATACATTTATTTATTTATTCATTAAACTGCCACATAGTGAATGCAACTTTGCTCAAGCATATCAAACTATAAAACAAAAAGCTGGTGGCAGATATTAAATGTTTTGTCTGTGTGTGTGTGTGTGTGTGTGTGTGTGTGTCAGTCCCGGCGATCGCATCACAGTCCTTGACGACTCCAATGAAGAGTGGTGGAGGGTGAGTTTAAATGCAGCAGTTTTTTTTTTTTTTTTTTTTTTTAATTCTTTTATAGCAGAGACTGATTCTATTGTATTTGAGTCGATTCAGTTCTTCAGTGTTTTTTTCTGAGTTTAGGTGAGAATTAATAAAGCCTGTTCACTCTCTCTCTCTCTGTGTGTGTGTGTGTGTGTGTGTGTGTGTGTCTTCAGGGAAAGATGGGTGAGAAGACAGGCTACTTCCCCACCAACTACCTCATAAAAGTGCGCGCATCTGAACGGGTTTTCAAGGTGACTCGCTCCTTCGTCGGGAACAGAGAGATGGGACAAATCACGCTGAAGAAAGATCAGGTAGCTGCAGTGTCTGCGCGCGCGCGTGTGTGTGTGTGTGTGTAGCTGAAGAACACGTCACAGTGCTCTGATTGATATCTGATTGTGAGCGATTGGCACAAAGTTTTTCACGTTCGTACGAAGATCCTTGTCACTCCATGATAAGAAATGAAATGATACAAAATTTTGGAGTTTAATTATAACAGATACACAGTTGGGTATCTTCCAAAAAAGCTTTTTTGTTTAAGTGGTCACCTGAAGGGTATGTCCTTGAAAACCATTTTAACTATCAAATATTAAGTGTGAGTAGTGACACTAAAATGAAAATGGAATGTAATAAATTACACTCAAAGCCTTCAACATCCGAGCAGCATTCAGAAACACACATACATTAAGTTTTTTAATTGAAATGGTATTTTTTACAGTCTAGTGTAAATAAAAAAAAAACTATGAATTACACAAATTGTAAAGTATGATCACATTATATTGTATTGGCTTGGAAATATTTTCCTAGCTCCAAAGCGAGGTCAGAGGTCAGATATAGATGGGTATAGGGGTTCAGTGCCCACCCTGCTGCCAAAAGTTTAGTCCTGATTTTATCGGTATAGTTGTGACAGAATAAGTGTTAACACTGTTTTTGTGTGACAAGCCAGTAGCAGCAGATAAAACCCGAGCAGCAGCGTGTCCGTCTGGGCCTTGCAACAGGATGATGTTAATGCCGAGGCGCTGAGTCGTGCCTTTGTTTCAGATCGTCGTGAAGAAAGGAGATGAGAAGGGAGGCTACTTAAAGGTCAGCACCGGACGCAAGCTGGGCTTCTTCCCTGCCGACCTGCTGCAGGAGATCACCGTGCAGTAGAAACCACCGAGTGTGTGTCACCCTGAGAAGCACAAGCACACACACACACACACACACACACACACACACACACACACTGCAGGCGTCAATCACTCCTCCTGTTGAAACTTTCAAACAAGTGGCCTGTCAGACATAATCTCGAATTTCGCTGATCACCACCACAGATGTGTTTTCTCCCACTCTGAACCTTTAAAATGTGAGAAATGAGGATTTAACAATCTGATGGGTGACAAAAACTGAGTGCCACTGATTGTGTCTGAATGTAGAAATTTGCTTTGCTGTTTATAATAGTGTAGAAACCCAAAAGCTGTTTTTATACTGCCCGCATTGCTTTACTGACTATAGTGAACATTGCACAGAGGCTTCAAAACATTACAGTTTTAATGTGAGCAAAGATTTGAATAAACTAAGTAGAAAGTGCAAAAACAACTTTCTAGACTGAGCCTGTAAATATTTTCCTATCATGTGACCATCTGAAGAAAAAAACTGCATGCAAACAGCAGGGCCAAGGCTGTAGTGGCTGTCAAGATAAAACCGTTTAAAATGTTTGCACATTTTGTACGCTGCTGACTGCCAGCTGAACGCGTAGAACCTAAATGTTTCATTAACTAAACCTGAAGTGCACTTCTTTCTTGTCCAATAAAACCCATTCTACTCAAGCAATTTCAAATCTCCAGCTATTTATTCATTTCTTTATTACAACCATTGAACGTGTGAATAAGGCAAACTTCAAGAAAAGGACTCTTCCTGCAAAACTGAACTATTTACTCAAGCTAACAGTTGCATTGATAAAATTCCATATTTAATGTTCTGCTAGAGCTGTAAGGATTAATGGATAAGATTTATTTTTTCTTGAGAGGTCGTTCCCTCCCCCTTACAATGTCATTTTTTTTTACATTCTTTCATTTCTGAACCTATGCCTCCCTTTTCATCTTTTCAAATATGTCATCTACAAGAAAATGAATTTACCAAGCACAAAGAACAAGGCCAAACTTTAGAGCTACCCATCTACAGGCAATGTATTTAAGGCAATATATTTAACCCTCCTATTATATTTGGGGTCAATTTGACCCCAGTCAATGTTTAACATCTCAAAATAAATGATTAACATCATTTTTTTTTTTTTTTTTTTGCTTCATATTTAATGAGTTTTCCTAATGTAATGGGTACTACTGGGTAAACATGAAATTCACATGATGATATGTTTTCAATGTCCTGATGTCCTGTTATACAGGACATCGGTTATAAATAATAAAAAAAAATCTGTACTTAGAAATAATATAAAGCCATTAAAAGACCAAAAATTTATATTTCTTTCCAATTTCAGATCAATCAGTGAGATTTTATGGTGATTTGCATATTTTTCCATAGTCGCATAATAGGAATACTGGATGTATAAGTGGGGGTGGGGGGTGGGGGGTATGTTTCATTTAAAGAAGTATTTAGGTCGTCAACAAAGAAACATGAAGTACCTGACACATAAACTTTGGTAACAGTTTTAGTTCTAATAATTTTGTGGAGGTTCAAACTGCTGGGGTCAAATTGACCCCAGACATAAAAGATGTTAGTAAATTTGAACATAACAGGAGGGTTAATACTGAAATATTATCAAAACGGGGACTGTCCAAAAAAAGTAAAACAACAGGTACAGGGCAACTTTGACTGAAGGTGATGATGGTGGATAAAATATTGAGCCAAATATTGACTGACTAAACTTTGAAAACGTATGAATCAATGGTGTGCCAGTTTCAGAGGGGATTTCCAGCCATGGCAGTGTGAGCGTCGTGTGTGTGTGGGGCAGTTAGGTCAGGGAGAGTGGGACATTCGGTGAAATTTGATTCACAAATCTTCATCTGCCCCCCCCCACACACTCACGTACACACACAGATGTACACAGAAAACTCCTGGTGAACCTGAAGTAGGTCAGCTGGCCATGGAGCCTGAGCTGGAAGTTACTTGACTCTGTGTGTACGTGTGTGTGTGTGTCATAAAATGGATTTGGCATACACACACGTCTCATAGCGGCAGTAAAGCCCCTAAAACTCCTCAAAGAACATATGTTAAAGGAAAGAGTCAGATATTAGTCACTGTAAGTCACAAGTAAGCAAAGACGTGTTGTTTATTAGTGAGACTGTGTCACAAGTTACCACTGAGTTAAACTATGAGCTTTTTTTGGTAATCAAATGCCTGCTGTCACTTCATTTTGACATGTGACCTCTGTACCATTTCACAACAGTGATTTTAGAGGGGTGTTTTATGTAATAATGTATGACTCATAAAAAAACAATATTTGCTCACGTTCTGCTCTTACCGAGTCGTTTGCGCAAACAAAAGCTAGTTTTTGTCAGTGAATTCACTATAAACTCACAGCACTCAAGTTTGTTCTTATATTTGTGTCATTTATCGTAGATCTACTCAAAACCTGTGCACCTTTATAATTTCAAAAAATAAATATAAATCAAAACTGATCAGGTCAAAGTAGAAAATGTTTATTTCACCTTAAAAAATCAAGTGTTGCTTTTCTAAATTTTCTGATTGAAGTGTCTTTTCAGTTACCTTTTTACAGGTTGGATAACTCACTTTAAAGTCACCTTGTTATGCTCAGATTTTACTCAAAGTGAGTATAATCTGAGCAGATTTGGATTAGATTCTAATCCAAATCATACAGGAGAAGAGGGTCGCCTTGAAAGGTTTTATTTTTTTTTATTATTATTCTTGAGTGCCACCTACTGGCAAGATAAGATATTGTAGAAAAACTAACCAAAAATTACATTTCTTGTGGCCTAACTTTTATCTGTATATGGTTTTACTGCACTATCAGATAAGAGGCACTACCCAACATGTCACAAGTACAAGTAATTAAATCTAATTAACAGAAAAAGTTTAACAATGACTTGAGAAAACATGGCACTCAAAAACAGATTTTTCTCAATGTTTTTTTTTTCCTATTAATACAAACTAAGAGATGGTTGGGATCAATAAAGTATATCTATCTATCTATCTATCTATCTATCTATCTATATGACTTCTATAGAGAAATTAAAGTCCTAAGTTATACAGAAATGCTTGTACATTCAATTATAACACTTTGGTGTATTAAGTGTCAGTCTGAATGTTCATTTCAGTCAAGATGGGTGGTACTGCCATTATGTCTTTGAAAGGCAGCTGACGGAGAATGCCGGTGAAGGTAGCAGTCACATTTTGGATGACGGCTACGCTGCAATTGAACAGTGCAGCGAGGTGAAGGTCGGTGTAATTATGCCTCAGTTTCATTAGAGTCAAGAAGACCTGGTCCTCGACAGTGATGCATTCCACTTTCCAGCCGGCTGAGTAGCAGACTGAGTCCTTGCAGTGCAACACGCGTCCAGCAATTGTGTTTAAAGTGCCACGATCCGGAAGGCCCGTCTCCATGCGGATGACTTCCTTGCTGAGCTGAGCGGCAGAGTATCTGTGACACCAGTGCGCCTCCTTCTCCTTCAAAGCCCTCAACTCTGCCTTGGTTCTCTCGAGCTCAATTTCAAGTGCGACCTTTTCCGCACAAACAAACATACATTCTGTGTCATTTTGACAATTAACGCCAGTGTGAACGTTAACACTCTCCACTGGACAAACCTCAGCATCCTCAGCTGAACATGGAACTTCTTCCTCTTCCTCCTTTTTAAATACAACCTCTTCAATTTTTAAGTGACTGCCTTTGGGCATCTCTTGCTCCCAGTATGGAGTTGGATTTGATTTTAGAGAGAGCCCTGGATCATTTTCCTTTGCTCTCTGAAAATGACAACTGAAAAGCCCTGAGGATGTGGTAGGTTGTCCATCGGCTTCCCTGTAAACACAAAAACAAAAATCACTTAATCGGGTTCATGAATCAAATTATATTTGCTTAAAACTACTATGCATGAAGTACTGACTATCAAACTGTTTTAAACTTCCATGATTTTGATTGAGATTTTCATTCAGTAGTTATTCAAATGTCGGATCAATATGCATAATTGCATACAAAATCCGTAGCAGACTGTCTACGTGTAGGTATGGAATTTGCAGCAGAGCTGAACATTGTGTTTTTGATTCAATATACAATAAATATACATTGATATAGTGTCTTAAGCAAAACCGTCTCTGGCTGCAGACTCAGGGAAGACCATGGCTTGCTGGAAATACCAATGGTGTGTTAGAAGTACAAAATTTATTTATTTATTCACCATAGACCTCAACTGGTGACAAAAAATTCAAGGCACCGTTTCTCTCCAACAGATGACATCAGACGTTTTGAGAAACCATCCAACCAACCACTTTTTCTGGGAGTTTTTTTTTTAGTAAACCAGGAGAGACGGGTGACAAATTAAAAGGAAAACCAACATGAGTGCCGAGTGAGGGTGTGGAGGCTGCATGGCAGTCTTCCGCTGGACCATCTGTTGGAGTAGAGAAGTCACGTCCTGAAGAACGGCCATCTCCTGCGCCCTCTCCAGCTGCTCCTCTCTCCGTACCCGCTCCTCATACTCGCGCTGCTCCAGCAAGCGAAGCCGCTCTCGCTCGTTTAAGTTCCTGTCCAAGTCAGCGAACAGCTCCCTGATTTCTGCAGACAGAGCACTCTCCGAATGCATCTGGTCCTCTCTCCCCTCCTTCTTCTTCTTCTTAGGTGGAGAGTGACACGCCGACTCTAACAACAGAAACAAGAACAATATCAGTTTAACCCTTGTGTGATGCTCAGGTCTTTGGGAGCCATTTTCAAGCTCTCAATGAAAAATTATACAGCGTTTTTTTTTTTTTTTTTTTTTTTAACCTGAGACTTTTTATGTCTAGATGAGTTCAGGGGTTTAGTGCATGTGTGAAATGGACAATATAAAGTGTATTATTAGATGCTGGGTCACAACCAGCTGCCAGAACAGCTCCACTACTCCCCGGCATAGTGCCTACAAATCTCTGGAGCTCTACTGGAGCAGGTGAAGTGCCACTGTGCCAAAAGATGTTCCCTCATTTGGTGGTGGATAGTGCTGTCCAACATGTTGGTCCGACAGGTGATCCAGCTGGGTGAGATGTGTTGCAACATCCTCAGCAAACTTCAGTAAGACACTTCAAGTTGTTTTTTCCTTCACTTTGCAATCTGTTTGTATGGTTCACATCACAAGCCCAAAGGTTGATTAGAGCATCAACAATGGAAAACCACCCAGCTCACAAGCTGTGGTGTAGGGTGACCATGGTTTCAAACCACCAAACCGGGGCCCTTACATGCACCATACGCACACGCACGCACGCACGCACGCACGCACGCACGCACGCACGCACGCACGCACGCACGCACGCACGCACGCACGCACGCACACACACACACACACACACACACACACACACACACACACACACACACACACACACACACACACACACACACACACACACACACACACACACATATGCGCTTATGCTCTCACCACAGGTGTTTTCATCAGGATATGGGACAATTATTTCAGCACTTAGCTCACCTACCGAGCACCTTTCAACAACATGGACAGATGAAAAATTGCTTTGTCTCCCAAAATCCACCAAAACATAGTTGAAAACAGTATAATCACACAAAACAAGGATAGCATTGGTGTAATATAACATAAATACTGACTGTCAGAAAACAAACCACAAGGTATCTGTCGCTGTGCAAAAGTGCAGGCTGCCTGACTGAGACATATCCTTGACAAAACTCAAAATGAACTGCTGCCTATTGCTTGTTGCATTATGAGAAAATTCTGACTACTACTTTGTTTTTCAAAAAAATATTTTCTGCTATGTATTACCTGCCATTGTGGTGCACTTAAGAAAATATAAGCAAACTAACTTTTTTTGTGAGGGGCACATTTCAACTCAGCTGAAAAGACAACTTGGCCAGTCTGAAGAACAAGTCAGAGAGCTGAGCAGGATTTAATACGTCCCTCTTTTGTTCTGCACAGGAATGAGCTGTGACAATACCTCAAAGACACCGGGGACATAAAAACATTTCATTTCAACCTAACACATCTCTCTGCTGTTAGCCACATAAATGAGCTGGGATAATAACCTTACCAGACATTTTTCCTCTGTAAACTAAACAACCGCCAAAAATGAAGTAATGCAACTAAGAAGAAACACTAAATTTACATTTCAACAAAATAGGAAGCCCCACTAAATGCAGGGCATCAAAAAATTAGTTGATACTCATAATGTTACTCTCCACGGAAATCTTTAGTAAAAGGCGAAAGATTTATACGATCTGAAGAGAAACAAGAGTGAACTGCCTCAGAGAGGAACGAGGATCCAGCCCCTTTCTCCGTCTTAACATCCTCGGTGTCGGTTTATATACCAACTTTGTGAACTGACACCACTTCATACATCTCATCTGGAGGGCATCTTGGATCAACAGACAGTAACGAAATCCGCGGACTGTTTTATTCAGGAGGAAAATCTGTGGGATTCTGCGGAGTGATTTGTTTTGTCGCACACACGCGACACCGTTGCACGCTACGGAGTTTATCTTAGAAACGAGACCACCGGGGACGACGGCACATTTCAAATGATTTCAGACTGTTAACCAGCTGCTAGGTAGTAGATGTTACTCACCCAAACCACTCGTCTTTCTGTTGTAGTGTTTTTGGGACTTCAGATGCACGAAAATGCTCTGTTTCCTCAGATAATCCACCGAGTGCTTGCAAACTTTGCAGTACAACACTCCCCCGCTCTCATAAAAATCATTGGGAAATTCATACGCCCTATCTCTGGCAGTGATCCGTGTTGCTAAATGACGACGCCTCAGCTCATCTGCTGTATATTTGGTTTTCGGCATATTTTAATGGTTAAAACAAGTTGTTTTCTGTTCTGATGTTGCACCTCACGACACGACATTAACCACATATAAAGGGGGAGGGGCGTGATGCGTTTAGGGACACTGCAACGCTGCTGCGTTCAAATTCCGCGGGGTTTTTCAGCGGATTTCTCGTCGGAGCACCGCGGCCGCAGATTCTGTTCGGGCCTGCTGAAGTGACTCTAGCACAGACAGAAATGATGAAGGCAGAAAAAAAAGCCAACCATTGCTCTCGTTGCATTATGGGAAAAGTGTGACCACGGCTCTGCTTTTCAAAAAAAAAAAAAAAAAACTTTTCTTCTTTTTAATACCTGCAGTTGCATTGCACTAAAAATGTTAAAATAAATAAATAAAAGTTTTAAAAAAAATTGTGTAAAAGACACATTTCATTTCCATCTAAATTACAACTTCCCCCCATTTGGCCGCAGATTCTGTTCGGGCCTGCTGAAGTGACTCTAGCACAGACAGAAATTATGAAGGCAGAAAAAAGCCAACCATTGCTCTTGTTTATGGGAAAAGTGTGCTTTTCCAAAAAAAAAAAAAAAAAAACTTTTCTCCTTTGTAATACCTGCAGTTGCATTGCACTAAAAATGTTAAAAATAAATAAATAAAATTTAAAAAAAGTATAAAATACACATTTCATTTCCATCTAAACTACAACTTCCCCCATTTGTAGAAAAAGACGTGAAAGAAGTGAGCAGGATTTAACAAATAATATCTTCCTCTTCACACAGGTTCCACTGTGTTGAACCTAAACAATTGATGATGATACAGCTGTAAACTCAAGAAAACACATTAACAAATGCTTACTTCTCGGTTCTCCTAGTTTTTTTTTTTTTTTTTCAATCGCTTTTTCCAGTATAATGAAACTGGGATCCACTTTGTCATCATCTTCACCTCCAAGCTACAGCACAAGTTTTCTGTTGCAAATGTGTTCATATCTTTTCATTGGATTCACACATTTTTCACCCTCTTTTGCACGACACTTCTCACATGTGTCATTTACATGGCCCTGACTCCATTGACTTCACTATGGTAGTCAAAAGCAAAACATCTGCTCACAGCTGATAGAAATTACCTGCATCACTGTGAAGTCACTAGTGCACCTGCATTACTACCCTCTCCACAATTTTTTTTTTCATTTTTTTCTGTGAAATACTGTATGTGAATTACAGTATTTAAGTTTTTGCCATCAATACAGTAAATTTCACTTCAAAGTCTCTCTGAGTTTGGATGCAATTCTTTACTGTAAGTTCACATTTGAATGTGTAGCACATAGGAGAGCCTTTTTCAAACTGATAGCTGTGTTTTGTATTCTGTTGTCAGCTGTGTTACAGTACAGTAGAGCTGATTAGGCCCGTTTCCACCGCAGGAACTTCAGGGTAATTTTATGGGGCCAGGGCCATTGTCGCGTGTCTCCACTGCAGGAACTACCTTGAAGGAGAAAGTTCCTGAACTTTTACAGGGGCTAAAAAAACGGCCCTGCCTCGGGTTAGGGACTCTGAGCGGCCCTGAAAAACTCCTGGGTGGGGCTTGGGGTTTATTTGGTGCTGGTTGGATATACTCACGGCGCGATGTGGTGTCAACAGAAAGGACAAAATAGAGTGGTGAAGTCCCGCCCCTTCCAGTGGACCCCCATGGGACCTTTCGGAGCGAAAAATGGTGTCAATGGACAGAAAATAATTATTTTCTGGTCCCCCCGTCGTTATGCCATGGATTACACAAATGTTGTTTATAGGCTTAAATAACAAATTTTCATGTCAAGAGTTTGACCGTTTATTGTGCCATTGTTCAGTTAAATGCTGTTGAGAAAACACAATTAGAAAGACTACATACTGTGTCGCGTATGTGACGTCACGTCATCGCCGTTTCCCTCCATCCAGATTCAAGTCAAGATGCCGGTGTGTTTTGTTCCCGATTGTCCGCGTCTCCGAGGGCCGACGGAGCGCTGGGCCGGGCGGGAGGGCGAGCGGACCCCGCCGTCGGGCGGAAAAACTCAGAACCTCAAAAACTCAGCGCGGAGCAGAGAAATGGCCATGTCTGTTGTAGGCTTCCAGTGCGGGTGGTGACGTATATCATTCGCACCGAGAGCAGCGAAGAGTTGTAGTTTACAAAGCGGGCTCACACAAAACCTAGCATTATTAATATTCTTCGCGCTAAATTGTAGTCTTTGCGTGAAAAATTATGTTTAAATATCACAAACAACATATGTGAAATCCATGGCACAATTCAAACGGGACCAGAAAATAATTTTTATCTACCCATTGGATCGCATTCATAATTTTTTGCTTTTGAGGACCCATGTACCGGAAGTGGGTGGGCGGGACTTCACCACTCAGTGGTGGTGAAGTCCCGGCCCGGCGCTCCGTTGGCCCTCCCGCCCAGCCCGGCGCTCCGTCGGCCCTCGGAGACGCAGACAATCGGGAACAAAACACACCGGCATCTTGACTTGAATCTGGATGGAGGGAAACGGCGATGACGTGACGTCACATACGCGACACAGTATGTAGTCTTTCTAATTGTGTTTTCTCAACAGCATTTAACTGAACAATGGCGCAATAAACGGTCAAACTCTTGACATGAAAATTTGTTATTTAAGCCTATAAACAACATTTGTGTAATCCATGGCATAACGACGGGGGGACCAGAAAATAATTATTTTCTGTCCATTGAACACCATTCATTTTTTTCGCTCCGAAAGGTCCCATGGGGGCCCACCAGAAGGGGCGGGACTTCACCACTCTATAGACGGCATTAGCTAGCGCTAGCATCCCTAGCAACAATGACCACCACTACCAAGCTAATGCTAACGTGTTAGCTAACACTAACAACACGCTTTTTTAACAACATGCATTTTTACGCCCTGGTCAAATGCGCAACAATTACGTCACACCCAGAGCCCGGTAACTTTACAGGAACCTTCCTCTTGGTGGAGACACGGCAGTTGAGAGCATAGATACAGAAACATAGATGCCGTGTTCGCTATGTGGCGATGCGTTAGCGGAGTCGCCATATTGGTAGGGGCCACAGAGTGGGAATGCCCGGGAGTGAGTGACATGGGATAACCTTTCACAGGTATAAGTGGCAATTTCATTGTATTGAACTGTTTAGAGTTAGTGATTGTGAAATGTTGCTTCAGACTGTCATGAAAATGAGCTGACACTGTGGTGGTGATCTAATGTTAGTAACCTCACATCACCAGCCTCTTACTCCAGGTTAGCCACTTACTGAGTATCACTAGAGTAAATTTAAACGTGGTATTTTGACATCTTTTTGTATAATTTAGTTAATAAAAATGTTCAGCTGAGTGTGTTTATATTAGCTACGTCTAGTAAGCTATGTTTATGCTGCTATCTCTGGCTTAATGCACTAGCAGAGGACTTTGACAGAACTGGGCAAACCGTGCGTCTCAAGGACTGTGTCATCCCTTCAGTTTTCCCGGGTATCTGAACTTTCAGTAGCTGTTACAGGTTCTCCTACAGGAGTTGACTTTAAATCTTTTTATGTGTTATTAAACACCTTTACAAACCCATTGGTGAAGACAATTTTTGGTAAGGAATTTATTCCCAGATTTTCATAATATTCACATAATATTCATAATATTGAATTTTCTATTGAATTGCTAATATATTCCAGCAATATTGAGGGGGACATTTATGGAGTGCCTGAACATTGGGGGGGACTTGCCAATGTACCGTGTTTCAACAATTAATCGCCTGGCCGCAAATAGCCGCCGGGTTCTTATAAACGCCTGGGGTCTGCCTAACCCTAACCCGAATAACCACCAGGGCAATTATTTGCATCATAATGAGGTAACCCAAAATAAGGTTACTCACCTTATTTTTGCAGCAGTATTATCAGTTTATTGTAATTTAACAGTAAAAACATTTTACAGAGGAAATTGACCTCAGTGTTGTAATTAGGGGCCGGGCAGCCTAAGCTGCTAGGACCCTGTTGTATTCCTGCGTGTTCTTCTTCTTTCTTTCTTTCTTTTTTTCTTTCTTTCTGTCTGTCTTTCTTTCTTTCTTTCTTGCACAAAGGTCCAGTCCCATGCCAGATTACCTCAACTGCAAACACAAGCCAATAGTCCTGATGGGGCCGCTATAGCAAGCGTCTAAATTTCAAAACTTTGAAAATTCATAACAAATCAACCATATGTGCTACATAGGGGCGGCTGGCCCATAGTGGGCGATAGTGCATCGCCCTCCTAAAGCCAAACGAAAAAAAAAAGAGTTTATCTTGACAGTCTAGGTCTTAATATTATTGTCCAATCAGCAGCCCGAATATTGCTGTGACATCAGCAGCCTGAATGTCACTTTCCAACCAGCAGCCCCGCCCCTTGGGGCGATCTCAGTTAGATTGAAAATCGCCCTAGGCACTCTCATAGACTTACATGGTGAGATTTTTTTTTTTTTTTTCCCCCACATTTTGGACCCTACAATTAATTTCTATGGGCCCAGGGAGGGCTTACCCATACCTGTCAACATTTGAGTAGTAAAATCCGGGAGATTTTTTTTTTTTTTTTGGGGGGGGGGGGGGGGGGGGGGGGGGGGGGGGGGGGGGGGGTCCCCCGGTATGCACGTCATCACGTTGAAATACACAGGCATGGCCCGACATCATTATAAATCAATAGTTCAAATACAGTCATCATGTCTTCCATTTAACTCAAAAACGTTTTTGGTCCTTTTAATCAGACATGGGATGTTTATTTACCGCGACAGTTTCGGAGGTCAATTTTCACTCTTCTCTGACAATGTCACACTAACCTCGCGACAACTGCCACCTACAGTACATGCAGTAGGTTACTGTAGCGGGTGGCAGACGTCAGACTGGGAATGGGCGGCTCGCCCCGGGGTATTATTATTATTTTTAATAAATGCAGGTTAAATACGGGGAATTTACGGGAAAATACTAATACGGGAGGGGGCCGGGAAAGGAGGGTAAAATACGGGAAAATCCCGGCCAAAACGGGATACTTGACAGGTATGGCTTACCCCAACGTGATTTCGTCATACACACCGTTGCGTGCGCGGACGATACGTGCAGCGTTGGGCGGGAGGCCCAGCAACTCCATCATTTCATTCTGCTGACAGTGATTTCATGGGCAAACTAGTAGAAGACAGTGTAGCTGTACGGTGGAAGTGTTTTTGTTGTGGAATCAAATTTATTGTATTTGAGGCATTTACCGTATTGACCCGCATAAAAGACGACCCTGATTTTAAGACGACCCCTCTTTTTCAAGACCCTTTTTTGGAAAAATACTTTTTATATGGACAAAATCTTGTTTGAATAAAAAAGCCACCGGTCGGCATCAGGCGGGCCGGCCGCGGCACCGGCCGGTACCGCGCCCACCCAGTCAGGACTGCCGGATCTGACAGGTGAGCGGCGCACACAGACTGGCATATATACCTTTCATTATAAATCAACTTTTGTTCATACGCGGCTGCAGCAGCACAACGGACAATGACAGAGACAACATGGTTGATTATTGACTGCACAATGCGGCCATTCGCCGGTAACAGCGGCATCAGGCGAGCCTGCCTACAGCACAATACATGTGTATTTGCTTAGACCCCCAATATTAGACGAGGGCGTTTTTTCAGGGCATTTTCAATGGAAAAAATGTTGTCTTATGTTCGGATGAATATGGTAACTTGATATAGCTGTACAAAAATACCACCATGTGTACAATTCATATCTGGTGTTGCCATCTAGTGATTGAACAGGAAAACCACATTAAACAACTGTAAAGTTAGCTATCTGTCTTTTATTTATTATTATTTTACCCATTGAATGGATCATCTTAGCCATCATCGCAATAGTTGCCCCCCCCTGAGAAATTTGTCAGGAGCCGTCACTGGTGCTACAGCTTTGCAACTTTCACCAAAATGTAGCCCCAATGTTGAAGAAACTTTTGTGCACTTAAACCTATTGCAAATTATGAAATCCATCACTTTGTTTTTTCAGAAACTATAAAACTTATTAAACCTATCTCCTCCCACAATTTTTGCTCAAATGTCACCAAACTAGTTACAGAGCATCTTCAGACTGTCCTACACAAATGATCCACACAGATTTTTGATTTATCAAAAATTGAGCCTATACAGTGCATCAAAATGTTTGACTGTAAACAGTACTGTAAACATACACTTAAAAATTCTTGGTAAATAAATCTTAAATGTTGACAAAATTTTGGAGTCATGGTAGATGATGTGTGGCAAATTTCAGAATTTTATCTCAAAAACCCAATTTTTGATAGCATTTTGAATTTTGCTCTCATGTGAACAATAGGAGTCAATGCAAGAATGGCATTTTTAAACATCAGTTTTTCACTTATGGAACAAATCAATCCATCCATCCATCTTCTGCCGGGTCGCGGGGGCAGCAGTCTAAGCAGAGATGCCCAGACTTCCCTCTCCCCAGACACTTCCGCCAGCTCCTCAGGAGGAACCCCAAGGCGTTCCCAGGCCAGCCGAGAGACAATAGTCCCTCCAGCGTGTCCTGGGTCTTCCCTGGGGCCTCCTCCCGGTGGGGCATGCCCGGAACACCTCCCCAGGGAGGCGTCCAGGGGGCATCCGAAACAGATGCCCGAGCCACCTCAACTGGTTCCTCTCGATGCGGAGGAGCAGCGGCTCTACTCCGAGCTCCTCCCCCTATCTCTAAGGGAGCGCCCGGCCACCCTACGAAGGAAACTCATTTCAGCCGCTTGTATCCGTGATCTTGTCCTTTCGGTCATTACCCAAAGCTCATGACCATAGGTGAGGGTAGGAACGTAGATTGACTGGTAAATCGAGAGCTTCGCCTTTTGGCTCAGCTCCTTCTTCACCACGACGGACCAGTACACCGACCGCATCACTGCGGAGGCTGCACCGATCCGCCTGTCAATCTCACGCTCCATCCTTCCCTCACTCATGAACAAGACCCCGAGATACTTGAACTCCTCCACTTGAGGCATGCCCTCTCCAACCCGGAGAGGGCATGCCACCTTTTTCCGAAAAAAAAAAATCATTGTTAAAAACAAATGATCAACATCTCCATGCTGTCTAGATGCACTATGTGTATTTTCAGATTTTTGTCTTAATAACTGAATTTTTGACAGCTGTTTAAAATCTGCCTTTCCATGCATGGATGGCTGCTGTCCTGCACGTCAGTGATTGGCTCAGTCAGTTTGTGAAACTGCACATTAATTGACACTTGCCAGTTAGCTCAGAGAGATAGTGTGTTGTCCTTTATGCCAAAAATTGTGAGTTCAAATCTCAACTGATGCAGAATGCCACCTTTCTTTTCATCTTCCTATTCTCCACTTGTTGCTCAGAATTGTCTAAAATTGCCCGGCCACAACCATTGCTGCGCAGCAGCTATAATTCAAGATGAAATTGAATGTGCCCTCTACACCCTTTTTTCTTAACCTAAATTTCTTTAGCAAATTGCAGCAGCAGATTTCTCTGCCTGTTAGTTTCCAATTCAGTGAAAATTTAAGGGTTCATGAATAATTCTTGATGTTGTAACTGTTTCTTTGGAAACTATTTGGAAACTCAATGGCAGATATTATAGAAGAGAAAAGACTTTCGAAACGCAGAAGTGTGGTCACAATTTACCCATAATGCAGTGTGCAATGGGTATGTTTTTTCCTGCCTTAGTCAGCTCAGGATGAGATGAATCAAGTGGTGTCAGTTCACAAAGTTGATTTATAAACCGACACCGAGGATGTTAAGACGGAGAAAGGGGCTGGATCCTCGTTCCTCTTTGAGGCAGTTCACTCTTGTTTCTCTTCAGATCGTATAAATCTTTCGCCTTTTACTAAAGATTTCCGTGGAGAGGAGCATTATGAGTATCAACTAATTTTTTGATGCCCTGCATTCACTGGGGCTTCCCATGTTGTGCAAATAAAAGCATAGTTTACACAATTAGTTATTAAGATCACAGATTATTTTTAAAGCAAAGTTATGCTCACAGTCTCCCCATAATGCTTGTAGGGCTTTTAACACTGTGGAGAAGCAAGCATTTGTTAGTGTGTTTTCTTCAGCTGTATCATCACAAACTGTTTAGGCTGAACACAGTGGAAACTGTGTGAAGAAGAAGATATTATTTAGTGTATTATCTCAGCTCGTTCCTGTGGTGATTTGTTAAATCATGCTCACCTCTCTGCCTTTTTCTACAAATGGGGTGAAGTTGTAATTTAGATGGAAATTAAATCTATCTTTTACATAAGTTTTTTTTTTTTTAATTACATTTTTAGTGCAATGCAGATGAGGGTATTATATAGGAGAATTTTTTTTGAAAAGCAGAGGTGTGGTCACACTTTTCCCATAATGCAACAAGAGCAGTGCTCGCAGTTTTTTTTTTTTCTTTTTTTATGTTGTTGTTTGAATCATTTCTGTCCAGTGATCGTGCTTTAAGTCTTGATCTGCCCTCCTGATGAGATAAATGAAGTGGTGTCAGTTCACAAAGTTGGTTTATAAACCAACACCGAGGATGTTAAGACGGAGAAAGGGGCTGGATCCTCGTTCCTCTCTGAGGCAGTTCACTCTTGTTTCTCTTCAGAGCGTATAAATCTTTCGCCTTTTACTAAAGATTTCCGTGGAGAGCAACATTATGAGTATTTACTAATTTTTTGATGCCCTGTGTTTAACAGGGCTTCCAATGATGTGAAAAACAAGATAAATAACTTAATAATGTCACTACAAATCTGCACTATGCAACTGAGTTTGATTAAGATAAGATATTCCTTTCTTAGTCCCACAGTGGGGAAATTTCAAGTGTTACAGCAGCAAAGTGGATAGCAAAATATGAAGCATAATTTACATTATAAACAGTATAAACAGATAATAAATAGCAAAATGCAATATAAACATTATAAACAAGGAATATAGAAAAAAAATTACCATAACCTATGGAAGTATTACAGATTAAATTCTAATGATAACACAGTGGGAAATGGAGAAACATAGTATTATTTTTGGTTTTTTATTAAGTTGAAGTGTTTGCTTCATATCATTGCTGATTACCCATAATAAGCTAAATAGAGGTTTATATGATAATTCGCTAAATAAACCATAAATACTGATAAATTCAGTAGACTCGGCTGGAAGCAGAAGAAAACCCAGCAGAGTTGTTGCTGCACATGGTAGCAAAAAAGCGAAAGGCTGACATGGAGTGTGGACTTTTTCAATAAAAATGGAAAAAGCGAAATTTTCTTCTGTGAGGTCAGTGGCAAACCTGTGTGGTGTTTATTTGTGTGTGCTTTCCCCACGTTTTTTGTTTTGTTTTGTTTTGAATTAAACATTTCTGAAGTGAATCACAATAGCAAGTGTTATGTAGGAGAGCAACATTTTTGAAAAGCAGAGACGTGGTCACATTTTTCCCATAATGCAACGAGAGCAATGGGTAGCAGCTTTTTTCCCCCCAATTATTTTATTTGTAGTCTTAACCCTTTCTGTCCAGTGCTTGTGCTTGAGAGTCACTTTAAGTCTTGATCTGCCCTCCTGATGAGATGGATGAAGTGGTGTCAGTTCAGAAAGTTGGTTTATAAACCAACACTGAGGATGTTAAGACGGAGAAAGGGGCTGAATCCTCGTCCCTTTCTAAAGCAGTTCACTCTTGTTTCTCTTCAGAGCGTATAAATCTTTCGCCTTTTACTAAAGATTTCCGTGGCGAGGAACATTATGAGTATTTACTAATTTTTTGATGCCCTGTGTTTAACAGGGCTTCCAATGATGTGAAAAACAAGATAAATAACTTAATAATGTCACTACAAAACTGCACTATGCAACTGAGTTGGATTAAGATAAGATATTCCTTTCTTAGTCCCACGGTGGGGAAATTTCAAGCGTTACAGCAGCAAAGTGGATAGCAAAATATGAAGCATAATTTACATTATAAACAGTATAAACAGATAATAAATAGCAAAATGCAATATAAACATTATAAACAAGGAATATAGAAAAAAAATTACCATAACCTATGGAAGTATTACAGATTAAATTCTAATGATAACACAGTGGGAAATGGAGAAACATAGTATTATTTTTGGTTTTTTATTAAGTTGAAGTGTTTGTTTCATATCATTGCTGATTACCCATAATAAGCTAAATAGAGGTTTATATGATAATTTGCTAAATGAACCATAAATACTGATGAATTCAGTAGACTCGGCTGGAAGCAGAAGAAAACCCAGCAGAGTTGTTGCTGCACATGTTGGCAAAAAGCAAAAGGTTGACATGGAGTGTGGACTTTTTCAATAAAAATGGAAAAAGCAATATTTTCTTCTGGGAGGTCAGTGGCAAACCTGTGTGGTGTTTATTTGTTGCATTTCTCTCTCCTGCTTGATGTCATTGTGTCTGATGTCTTGTTTTATGTGACAGCAAACAGCTTCTCATTGATCTGTAGGCTGCAAATTAGTTGCTTCAAATCGCGCTCACCTCTCTGTCTTAGTCCTCAGTGGGTGAAGTTTGAATTGATATTTAAATGAAATGTTCGTTTTCGCCAAGTTTTTTTGTTTTGTTTTGAATTCAAAAATTTCTGAAGTGAATTACAACAGCAGGTCTCATGTAGGAGAGCAAAATGTTTGAAAAGCAGAGACGGGGTCATACTTTTGCCATAATGCCACGAGAGCAATGGGTAGCATTTTTTTTTTAATTATTTATTTTGTAGCTTGAATATGAACTCATGTTTTATGGCGCTTTTCCACTGGCACCTACTCGACTCGGCTCGGCTCGACTCTACTCGGTTTGTAAGCTTTTCCATTAGGTGGTAGTGCCTGGTACCAGTTACTATTTTAGTACCTTCTTGGCCGGGGTTCCAAGTGAGCTGAGTTGAGCCAAAATGTGACGTAAATGGAGTGCAAGCCACTGATTGGACAGACAGGGATGACACATGAGAGCGACTCCTTCACGAAAACCAAACCCGCCATTTTAAAAAAAAAAAAAAAAAAAAAAACAACCTGGCAACAGCGACCGTGCGCATTGATCATCGCTGAAGTTGGCAAAGTTGGAAAATGGCAAGCAAACCGGTACCGTGGTCAAATGAAGAGGTGGAGACTTTTCTGCGCTTGGTGGTGGGGCCGCCTTGCTATGACGACTCCACCCACGATGAGGTGGTACTCAATTGTAATGGAAAACACCTGAAACCGAAAAGCGCCAATAGAGTCAGTAGCTGGGTTTCCATCCAAATATATCGAAATTTTTGAGCGAATTTTGTCCAAATGCGCAAAAGAAAATGCGAATTTATGCCTGTTTCCATTAGTTTTGTTTTGCAATTATTGAGAGGAGAGTGCGCCGTGAGATGACATCATAAGATAGCGTCTGTGTCCACTGAACAACAACAACAACAATACTGAATTCCCCGGACACAGCCAAACACTCAGCTGACACTCAACAGCTGATCATGGACAGATTCCTGCTGAGCTTGTCGGCTCTTGGGAGAAGTCTGGTTACTATTTTGGCAGCGCTAACTTCGTACCGACCCATCCTAAATAAGGAATAAGAGACTAATAATAATAATAACAACTAATAATAAGACTGTAGCGTAGAAGTTTGACGTGATATCTGGTCCAGTCATCGTTTATTCGCAAAACCTGTTTCCACAGCAAAAAGTCGCATTTTCTTTTATCGATACGCTGAGAAATCCACCCCCTCCGAGCGTAAAAACTTTTTTGCGAATTTTCGGCCGTTTTTCGAATTTCTGGCGTTTCCATCCAAGTTTTTTTTCGCAATTTCTGAAAATGCGAATAAAAATAGGTGGATGGAAACCCAGCTACTTTAAGACTTGATCTGTCCTCCTGATGAGATGGATGAAGTGGTGTCAGTTCAGAAAGTAGATTTATAAACCGACACCGAGGATGTTAAGACGGAGAAAGGGGCTGGATCCTCGTTCCTCTCTGAGGCAGTTCACTTTTGTTTCTCTTCAAATCGTATAAATCTTTCGCCTTTTACTAAAGATTTCCGTGGAGAGGAGTGTTATGAGTATCAATTAATTTTTTGATGCCCTGCTTTCAGTGGGGCTTCCCATGTTGTGCAAATAAAAGCATAGTTTACGCCATTAGTTATTAAAGTTACAAGTTATTTTAAAAGCAAAGTTGTGCTCACAGTCTCCCCATAATCCTTGTAGGGCTTTCAACACTGTGGAGAAGTAAGCATTTGTTAGTGTGTTTTCTTGAGTTTACAGCTGTATCATCACAAACTGTTTAGGCTGAACACAGTGGAAACTGTGTGAAGAAGAAGATATTATTTAGTGTATTATCTCAGCTCGTTCCTGTGGTGATTTGTTAAATCCTGCTCACCTCTCTGCCTTTTTCTACAAATGGGGTAAAGTTGTTATTTAGATGGAAATTAAATCTATCTTTTACATAAGTTTTTTTTTTTTAATTACATTTTTAGTGCAATGCAGCTGAGGGTATTATATAGGAGAATTTTTTTTGAAAAGCAGAGGTGTGGTCACACTTTTCCCACAATGTAACAAGAGCAATGGTCACAGGTTTTTTTTTCTTTTTTTATGTTGTGGTTTGAATCACTTCTGTCCAGTGATCGTGCTTTCCTGATGTCCTGATGAGATGGATGAAGTGGTGTCAGTTCAGAAATTTGGTTTATAAACCGACAACGAGGATGTTAAGACGGAGAAAGGGGCTGGATCCTCGTTCCTCTTTAAGGCAGTTCACTCTTGTTTCTCTTCAGATCGTATAAATCTTTCGCCTTTTACTAAAGATTTCCGTGGAGAGGAACATTATGAGTATTAACTAATTTTTTGATGCCCTGCATTCAGTGGGGCTGCTAATGTTGTGCAAATAAAGCTGTAAGTTAACAGACTATTGATAAAGGATTTGGTTTTTTTTAAGTTACATTTTTAGTGCAGTGCAGCTGAGGATATTATATAGGAGAACTTTTTTTGAAAAGCAGAGGCGTGATCACACTTCCCCCATAATGCAACAAGAGCAACAGGTCACTTTTTTTTTTTTTTTTTATTATAATTTTTTTGTTTTTGTTGCTTGAATCATTTCTGTCCAGTGCTTGTGCTTTAAGTCTTGATCTGCCCTCCTGATGAGATCGATGAAGTGGTGTCAGTTCACAAAGGTGATTTCTAAACCGACACAGAGGATGTTAAGACGGAGAAAGGGGCTGGATCCTCGTTCCTCTCTGAGGCAGTTCACTCTTGATTCTCTTCAGTTCGTATAAATCTTTCGCCTTTTACTAAAGATTTCCGTGGAGAGGAGCATTATGAGTATCAACTAATTTTTTAATGCCCTGCATTTAATAGGGCTTCTAATGTTGTGCAAGAAAAGACTCACTATAAAGGTTTGTTTCAGGTTGTGTGAGATTGTTGGGACCTACAGATTTACAGATTCAATTCTAATGATGATACAGTGGGAAATGGAGAAATATACACATTATTATTTGGGTTTTTTTGTTCACATCATTGCTACCTAGGACACTTGCTTTTGTAGCTTGAATCATTTCTGTCCAGTGCTCTTGTTTTAGTGTCACTTTAAGACTTGATCTGCCATCAGGATGCGTTTCAAGTAATTTTTGATGCCCTGCATTCAGCAGGGTTTCTAGTTATGTGAAAATAAAAGCAAAGTTTAACTGTTTGACACAGTTGATGTATTCAGAGAGAAACATGTCTTGAGTCCCTTTAATTTAGTCATCCTGTTCATTCTTGTGGCAAACAAAAGAGCAGGGTGTTAGGTTGTGAATCAAGTTAAGTGAAAGTGAAGCTTATTACAGGTAATCAGCAATGATAGGAAGCAAATACTTCAAGTTAAAAAAAGATGCAACAATATGTTTGTTTCTCCATTTTTCTCCATATCATTGTTGAAATTTGATCTGTAACATCTCTATATCGTAATCCAGAAAAATCGTGGTAATTCCACTTAATTTCATGAAAAGATAAAGACTGAACTAAGTACTAATGTCTTTTTTTCCCCACAACATCAGATTATGTGTAATTAGCAATGATAGGAAGCAAATACTTTAACTTAAAAAATATATATAAAATTATGTTTGTTTCTTCATTTTCCACCATATCATCATTGGAAGTTGATCTGTAAAATCTCTCTAGATTATGATAATCCCACTCAATGTCAAGTACCACTGTATTTAGCATACTAATTTTTTTATGTTATTTTGCACAACACTGGGAGCCCTGTTTTAACGCAGGGCATCAAAAAATTAGTTGATACTCATAATGTTCCTCTCCACGGAAATCTTTAGTAAAAGGCGAAAGATTTATACGATCTGAAGAGAAACAAGAGTGAACTGCCTTTGAGAGGAACGACGATCCAGCCCCTTCCTCCGTCTTAACATCCTCGGTGTCGGTTTATAAATCAACTTTGTGAATGACACCACTTCATTTATCTCACCAGGAGGGCAGATCAAGACTTAAAATGACTCTAAAACAATTGACCCATTGCTCTTGTTGCATTATGGGAAAACTGTGACCACGCCTCTGCTTTTCAAAAAAATTCTTTTCTCCTTCGTAATACCTGCAATTGCGTCGCACTAAAAGAAAACAAAAAACAAAACAAAACAAAACAAATAAAAAAAACTTGTATAAAAGACACATTTCATTTCCATCTAAATTACAACTTTCCCCATTTTTGGAAAAAGACAGAGAGGTTAGCATTATTTAACAAATCACCACAGGAACGAGCTGAGATAATACGCTAAACGATATCTTCTTCTTCACACAGTTTCCACTGTGTTCAACATAAACAGTTTGTGATGATACAGCTGTGAACTCAAGAAAACACACTAACAAATGTTTACTTCTCTCTACAGAGTTAAAAGCCCCACAAACATTATGGGCAAACTCTGAGCACAATTTTGCTTTTCGAATAACCTGTGAACTTAAAAACTACTGCTGTAAACTATATTTTCATTTGTACAACATTAGAAGCCCCACTGAATGCAGGGCATCAAAAAATTAGTTGATACTCATAATGCTCCTCTCCACGGAAATCTTTAGTAAAAGGCGAAAGATTTATACGACTTGAAGAGAAACAAGAGTGAACTGCCTCAGAGAGGAACGAGGATCCAGCCCCTTTCTCCGTCTTAACATCCTCGGTGTCGGTTTATAAATCAACTTTGTGAACTGACACCCCTCATCTGGAGGGCTGATCAAGTCCTAAAGCACGAGCACTGGGGCTGGAAAAGCAGAGGCGTGGTCACACTTTTCCCATAATGCAATGAGAGCAATGGGTAGCAGTTTTTTTTTGTTTCTCAATTATTGTATTTGTAGTCTTAACTGTTTCAGTCCAGTGCTCATGTTTTAGAGTCACTTTAAGTCTTGATCCATGACAGCGAGCACTCCATGGCCTTCCCAAACATGTGGAGGGTGTTTGGGAAGGCCATGGAGTGCTCGCTGGAGTCTGCGGAGGAAGTAACCAAAGCATACGTTGCTGTTCACAACTACCTTTGCTCATCTAACCAACACGAGCGGCTGAGGTACATCCCTGTCAACTTTGCAGATTCTGACAGTGCACCAGTAGAATGGAGGGAAGTTGTTGGTGAAGACAAAAACTTCCATTGCTCCACTTTTGGCAAATTGAATTGTAGGCAACTGGACTTGTATTTGTCTTAGGAAGATGTTTCACCTCTTATTCAAGGGGCTTCATCAGTTCATGCGCATTGGTCTTTCTCGTCCGCACTAGTCTGACAAAGACAGTGGGGTAAGGTCCAGGTATTTAACCTCTGTGGGAGTGTCCACCCTAATGCCTGTGGGTGTGTTCATGCAGGCACTGGTTTCACTTGACCATTGTTGTGGTCTGGTGAAGCGACAGTCGCCAGAGTCACACCAGTCGTACCAGACCACAACAATGGCCAAGTGAAACCAGCACCTAACGACTGTCGTTAACACGACAAGCCTGGTCCTAACCAGAGGCCTGTACCATAAAGCTGGATTTGGGCTTAGCGAGCTAACTTCAGGCTTAACCCTGGCTTTTCTGTACCATAAAGGTGGCTTACTTTTTATCGGGCTACGTTGCCGTGGTAACGTATGCTGAACACCTAACCTGCTCCGGAGCAGGCTAAGTTCAGGACAAGAGCTCAGCAGGTAGAAAAGCCCCACCTACTGACCAATCAGCTCTCTTGGAAAATGGCCTGCCCATTTTCCCTTTCTTCTTCTTTTATAAAATTAAAGTTAATACATTTTAGAATTCTTCTTGTAGGCTATTTTTTTTGTTACTCATGACTGCACTGTCCAACCAAAAATTGATCTTGTAGACTGATGTAGCCTAATGTTTTTTTTTTTTTTTTTTTTTAAATGTTTATGAAAATAAATTAGGGGAATTTAATTCAGAGGGTTAAATAAAAGTTTCATAAAATACACGCCAGCCTCTGGGCTCCTTTAGGTTTCCATTAGTTTGTTCATATTTAGTATTTAGGGAGTCTGCCCTGAAAAGTCCACATGGGAGTTAATGCTAAATGTTTTACAGTCTTTAAGTGACGGTGAAATAATATTTTAACCAGCAGAATAATTACGAGGCGTCAGATGGTTTATAAAATGAAATATCAAAACCAGTTGAATCAAAGTGGCGATTCTGACAAAACTCAAACTGAAGGCAGCGGTCCAGCGAGGGTCGACCCTCACTGTTAGAGAGGGCCAGTTCCTCTGCAGGAGTGTATGGCTGAGTGAGAGACACATTCATTTATTGAACACACACATTACTGTCAGATCTACTCGTGGCGTCATGGTGGGGAAGTAATATTATAATCCCACTAATTTACGCATTGACACAGTCGGCGATTTTTTGCCACCATTCCTTGCGGCTTTTGGCAGCTGCAACTGTGTTGCTTTTTGCCTGGATTATTGATTTATATTCCTCGTATTTATTAATGATTATTGTCTACTCCTCGTATGCGGCTTGGGTAGATTTTTCCATGTCTGCGATTGGTCGCATGCAGCAAACTCCCCCCTTTTTATGTGAGCGCGCACAGATCTAGATTGGAAAGCCTGGGTTGAATTAGTGAGTTGATAGCCGGCTTTATGGTACCGAAAATCCTGAGTGCTGATGTCTCGTTAAGTGAAGCCAGATAAGTAAGAGAAAGCCCGACTATGTTAATCTAGCTTTAGGCCTCAGATCCTAGCACTTTAAAAGAACATAAACGTCCATGAGTTGCTTCATCTCTCTCATCAGTCTTTTAGCGAATCTTGTGGCAACTCCTGTAATGGCCCTTTCCCATTAGTATCTACTCGGCTCGACTCTACTCGCCTCGACACGGTTTAGGTGGTTTTCCATTACAACTGAGTAGCACCTCGCCGTGGGTGGAGTTGTCATAGCAAGGCGGCGCACCGTCCAGCTCCCTCTGGATTCTTTGGGCCGCCACCAAGCACAGAAAAGTCTCCACGTCTTTATTTGACCGCGGTAGCGGTTTGCTTGCCATTTTCCGACTTTGACAGCTTCACTGACGATCAATGAGCACGGCCGCTGTTGCCGTTTTTTTTTTTTTTTTTTTTTAATGTCGGGTTTTGTTTTCGTGCGGGAGTCGCTCTCGTCACTCCCTGTCCAATCAGTTGTCTGCACGGTGTTTACGTCACATTTTCAGCTTGACTCAGCTCGCTTGGAACCCCAGCTGAGTAGGTCCTAAAATGGGACCTGCTAGCAGGTACTACCACCTAATGGAAAAGCTCTTAAACCGAGTAGAGTCGAGCCGAGTTGAGCTGACTAGGTACTAGTGGAAAAGGGGCATAAGAAGCTGCCCGCATACATCCTGAAATTGGCGTAGAGGTTTTGACTTGATTGCCGATCCTCCCTGATCTCATCGAGCCTCTTCAGAAGGGCGGCCTCCACAGCATCTATCTCTGGGGCACGCTTTCTTGCTTTTCTTTTGCTTTTCCTGGACTCAGAGGGAAGTTGGTGTCGGTGCTGCGGTGGGAAACATAATTCTTAAGCCAGCCAAGACGTTTTATAACGGCCGGGCAAAATATATCCTCTGCCCCGTCCCTGCTCCGCTTCTCAAGCATTTTCCGTCTAGTGCAAATATACCGATTGCGGATTGCCTTCCAATTCTTCTGGCAAGTCTCTCCATCGACCCCCAGGACTCCTCCGATCTGTCGCCAGCTGTTAAGACAAGCTTGCTTGTCACTATGCAACCAAGTTATGACATCAGTCAATATGCCATTCTTTTCAACAAACTGTACACTCATTCCACAGAACAAAATGATAAAAATCCAACCAAAATCATTGGATCTGTGATGATTTAACTACTAGTTGGCAATCAACAGGCGCAGAACTTCAATGGAATTTTTTTAGACAACTCAAAATTCTGAAAAACATGCTGGATATTGAGCATCATGGCACACTTACACACACAACCAACCGACGGTAACCAACGGATTTCAAAGCTGCTCATCATCATCTGTGGTAAGTGACAGTGACTTTGGTGGTACTCTGGATGCACTGCGAGCCCATCTCTTTGTGAGCATCAAAGGAGACATGCGTTGTCTTCCACCAACTGAAGATGCCTTCCTATTACACCTTCGCCGAGCCCTGCATCAGTTGGCTGTGTGTAAGCGGGCACACCTGGTTAAGCCAACCTACCCAGCTGCAACTGATTTTGGGAGACAACTTGTCAATGGCAAATTGGTGGCAACGATGATGCTGAAAGAGGCAAAACCTTCAGAACTCAAGCACAGCAAATACTGCCGTTGCAAGAAAAGCATGTGTTCCCGGGGATGCTGCTGTGCAAGAACCAATGTGAAGTGTGGCATTGCATGTCTCTGCACCGGGGACCCAAACAGATGTTCAAGGATTGAACTTGCGCTTGAAGACAGGGACGCTTTAGTAGGCCGTGTGTGTGTGTGTGTGTTTGTTGAAACAGTTTGTTGAAAAGAATGGCATATTGACTGATGTCATAACTTGGTGGAATAATTGATTGCCAATGAAGTAAAGATGAAAATATTGGAAAAAAGTGAGAAAACGCCTGATTTTCCAGCAGAGCAGACCCTCCAATTATTGGTCCTTAGGGTCAAAGTTAACAGAAAAAACACAAATAAAAAGTATGGCAGACCATGTCAGGTTCAACCCAATTTATTGAGCTTTTGAATGTCACTTTCCAACCAGCAGCCCCGCCCCTTGGGGCGATCTCAGTTAGATTGAAAATCGCCCTAGACCCCCCCCTCAGGGCATTTTCAATGGAAAAAAATATTGTCTTATGTTCTTGATATAGCTGTACAAAAATACCACCATGTGTACAATTCATGTCTGGTGTTGCCATCTAGTGATTGAACAGGAAAACCACATTAAACAACTGTAAAGTTAGCTATCTGACTTTTATTTATTATTATTTTACCCATTGAATGGGTCATCTTAGCCATCATCGCAATAGTCCCCCCCCCGGAAATTTGTCAGGAGCCGTCACTGGTGCTACAGCTTTGCAACTTTCACCAAAATGTAGCCCCAATGTTGAAGAAACTTTTGTGCACTTAAACCTATTGCAAATTATGAAATCCACCACTTTGTTTTTTCAGAAACTATAAAACTTATTAAACCTATCTCCTCCCACAATTTTTGCTCAAATGTCACCAAACTAGTTACAGAGCATCTTCAGACTGTCCTACACAAATGATCCACACAGATTTTTGATTTATCAAAAATTGAGCCTACAGTGCATCAAAATGTTTGACTGTAAACAGTACTGTAAACGTACACTTAAAAATTCTTGGTAAATAAATCTTAAATGTTGACAAAATTTTGGAGTCATGGTAGATGATGTGTGGCAAATTTCAGAATTTTATCTCAAAAACCCAATTTTTGATAGCATTTTGAATTTTGCTCTCATGTGAACAATAGGAGTCAATGCAAGAATGGCATTTTTAAACATCAGTTTTTCACTTATGGAACAAATCAATCATTGTTAAAAACAAATGATCAACATCTCCATGCTGTCTAGATGCACTATGTGTATTTTCAGATTTTTGTCTTAATAACTGAATTTTTGACAGCTGTTTAAAATCTGTCTTTCCATGCATGGATGGCTGCTGTCCTGCACGTCAGTGATTGGCTCAGTCAGTTTGTGAAGCTACACATGAATTGACACTTGCCAGTTAGCTCAGAGCGATAGTGTGTTGTCCTTCATGCCAAAAATTGTGAGTTCAAATCTCAACTGATGCAAAATGCACATCAGAATGCCACCTTCCATTTTTCATCTTCCTATTCTCCACTTGTTGCTCAGAATTGTCTAAAATTTCCCGGCCCCAGCCATTGCTGCGCAGCAGCTATAATTCAAGATGAAATTGAATGTGCCCTCTACACCCTTTTTTCCAATTCAGTGAAAATTTAAGGGTTCATGAATAATTCTTGATGTTGTAACTGTTTCTTTGGAAACTGTTTGGAAACTCAATGGCAGATATTATAGAGGAGAAAAGACTTTCGAAACGCAGAAGTGTGTGGTCACAATTTACCCATAATGCAGTGTGCAATGGGTATGTTTTTTCCTGCCTTAGTCAGCTCAGGATGAGATGAATGAAGTGGTGTCAGTTCAGAAAGTTGGTATATAAACCGACACCGAGGATGTTAAGACGGAGAAAGGGGCTGGATCCTCGTTCCTCTCTGAGGCAGTTCACTCTTGTTTCTCTTCAGATCGTATAAATCTTTCGCCTTTTACTAAAGATTTCCGTGGAGAGGAGCATTATGAGTATCAACTAATTTTTTGATGCCCTGCATTCAGTGGGGCTTCCCATGTTGTGCAAATAAAAGCATAGTTTACACAATTAGTTATTAAGATCACAGAACATTTTGAAAGCAAAGTTGTGCTCACAGTCTCCCCATAATGCTTGTAGGGCTTTTAACACTGTGGAGAAGTAAGAATTTGTTAGTGTGTTTTCTTCAGCTGTATCATCACAAACTGTTTAGGCTGAACACAGTGGAAACTGTGTGAAGAAGAAGATATTATTTAGTGTATTATCTCAGCTCGTTCCTGTGGTGATTTGTTAAATCATGCTCACCTCTCTGCCTTTTTCTACAAATGGGGTGAAGTTGTAATTTAGATGGAAATTAAATCTATCTTTTACATAAGTTTTTTTTTTTTAATTACATTTTTAGTGCAATGCAGATGAGGGTATTATATAGGAGAATTTTTTTTGAAAAGCAGAGGTGTGGTCACACTTTTCCCATAATGCAACAAGAGCAGTGCTCGCAGTTTTTTTTTTTTCTTTTTTATGTTGTTGTTTGAATCATTTCTGTCCAGTGATTGTGCTTTAAGTCTTGATCTGCCCTCTTGATGAGATGAATGAAGTGGTGTCAGCTCAGAAAGTTGGTTTATAAACCAACACCGAGGATGTTAAGACGGAGAAAGGGGCTGGATCCTCATTCGTCTCTGAGGCAGTTCACTCTTGTTTCTCTTCAGACCGTATAAATCTTTCGCCTTTTACTAAAGATTTCCGTGGAGAGGAACATTATGAGTATTTACTAATTTTTTGATGCCCTGTGTTTAACAGGGCTTCCAGTGATGTGAAAAATAAGATAATTAATGTCTTGTTTTATGTGACAGCAAACAGCTTCTCATTAATCTGTAGGCTGCAAATTAGTTGCTTCAAATCGCGCTCACCTCTCTGTCTTAGTCCTCAGTGGGTGAAGTTTGAATTGATATTTAAATGAAATGTTCGTTTTCGCCAAGTTTTTTTGTTTTGTTTTGAATTCAAAAATTTCTGAAGTGAATTACAACAGCAGGTCTCATGTAGGAGAGCAAAATGTTTGAAAAGCAGAGGCGGAGTCATACTTTTGCCATAATACCACGAGAGCAATGGGTAGCATTTTTTTTTTTTTTTTAATTATTTATTTTGTAGCTTGAGTATGAAAACCAAACCCCCCATTTTTTAAAAAAAAACAAAAACCTGGCAACAGCGACCGTGCGCATTGATCATCGCTGAAGTTGGCAAAGTTGGAAAATGGCAAGCAAACCGGTACCGTGGTCAAATGAAGAGGTGGAGACTTTTCTGTGCTTGGTGGTGGGGCAGCCTTGCTATGACGACTCCACCCACGATGAGGTGGTACTCAGTTGTAATGGAAAACACCTGAAACCGAAAATCGCCAATAGAGTCACTTTAAGACTTGATCTGTCCTCCTGATGAGATGGATGAAGTGGTGTCAGTTCAGAAAGGAGCATTATGAGTATCAGCTAATTTTTTTAATGCCCTGCATTTAATGGGGCTTCTAATATTGTGCAAATAAAATTGTAATTTATAGCAGTAAGTTAACAAACTATTCATAAAGGGTTTTTTTTTTTTTTAAGTTACATTTTTAGTGCAATGCAGCTGAGGGTATTATATAGGAGAACTTTTTTTGAAAAGCAGAGGTGTGATCACACTTCCCCCATAATGCAACAAGAGCAACAGGTCACTTTTTTTTTTTTTTTTTTTATTATAATTTTTTTGTTTTTGTTGCTTGAATCATTTCTGTCCAGTGCTTGTGCTTTAAGTCTTGATCTGCCCTCCTGATGAGATGGATGAAGTGGTGTCAGTTCACAAAGGTGATTTCTAAACCGACACAGAGGATGTTAAGACAGAGAAAGGGGCTGGATCCTCGTTCCTCTCTGAGGCAGTTCACTCTTGATTCTCTTCAGATCGTATAAATCTTACGCCTTTTACTAAAGATTTCCGTGGAGAGGAGCGTTATGAGTATCAACTAATTTTTTAATGCCCTGCGTTTAATAGGGCTTCTAATGTTGTGCAAGAAAAGAAGTCATCAACAACTCACTATAAAGGTTTGTTTCAGGTTGAGTGAAATTGTTGGGACCTACAGATTTACAGATTCAATTCTAATGATGATACAGTGGGAAATGGAGAAATATACACATTATTATTTGGGTTTTTTTGTTCACATCATTGCTACCTAGGACACTTGCTTTTGTAGCTTGAATCATTTCTGTCCAGTGCTCTTGTTTTAGTGTCACTTTAAGACTTGATCTGCCATCAGGATGCGTTTCAAGTAATTTTTGATGCCCTGCATTCAGCAGTTTCTAGCAGTGTTGTGCAAGTTCATAGTTCTCATGAACTAGTTCAAAGTTCAGTTCACACAGTATAAATATGAATAGTTCACGTTCATAGTTCACCATTTCAATTTTGAACTAGTTCAAAGTTCAGTTCATTTCAATTTTTTTAGGTGAAAAGTGAGAATGAAAGACTGACCTTGTTTTTAAAAGAAAACTGACATCCATCACCAACTAAAACTGTTCACTGTTTACAATTATGTATTGTCCTAGTGGAATTGTAGAACAATATTGAATATAAAGTGGTTTTCTTTATTTATGCTTTTTAGCCTATGCATGTTTATTTCTTCACACCCTGCAAACAAAAGCCACAACAAATTATAGTGTTGTTTCATGCAATTAAATAAATTATATCAATCAATTATATTCTATCACATAAAATGGATTAAGTTATTGCATATGGAACAAATGTGTGGATAATGGACACAATTTTGTTTTGTTTTGTTTTATTCATCTGTTTCCTCAATACTGTTCCTCTAGAAAAGGACTTCAATTAAGAAATAAATCATAAAATCATAAATTCTTTTACCAATTGAGGTACTATTAACTTTTCAGATTACCTCTTTCATTGAATATTAAAGAAAGAAAAAAAAATATGCTCCAACATTCTGAAATATTGCTTAGGCAGCTTGACAAATTGGCAATGACATCATACTGCATTTGAACAACATTAAATAAATCTTTAGGATCCCCAGGATGCTTTTTTACTCTTAATCAACTGCATCACCCATGTAGAAGTAGGTGTTCTTCTGTAATGGGAATGTGAACACTTTCCCAAACTCTGAGTAAACAAACATGAAAAAAACAAACAAACACGTGTTCTTATTTAGCTATGTTCACCAGCAAGAAAAGAAATGCTCCATAGTGCTGAAAAAGCTTAACGAATCCTAGTGTCATACTGCATTTGAACAACAGAAAATATCTTTATGGTCTCCAGGATGCTTTAAAATAATAAAAAAAAAAACTCCTTATCAAATGCATCACCCCTGTAGATCTAAGTGATGCTCTGTAATGGGACTATGTCACTGTAAACACAATAAACAAAAAGTAAGCATGAGGAAAAAGCTTCTTATTTTGCTACACCATTAACGTTGTAACATCTGTTAATGAAATTTTAAGCCCCCACAAAAATCACAATATTGGATGAGCAGTCCACTCTGAAGTCCACAGACTAGGCTTACTGTTTTCACTTAAGTCCAGACTACTGTTTTTTGTTGACATTTAAAAGCAATTGCTTCTCAAAGTTTGCATCACCCAATCTGTTTCTCCTGGGCCTAAATATCTGGCCACCAGTACTGAATAGCCTCTCCACTGGAGCGCTTGAGGGGATTGCTGTGTTGTATTTGACGAACAGCTTTTTCAGTGTGGGTAGGAGCATGTACTCAGTGAACTCATCAGTGGTCTGTGCATCCAGGTAGATGTCCACCTCAGATTTTTTGACACTTGATGGGATGCGGTTGAACTTGAAAAAGGACGAAGCACTGCTTTTCCTCTCAAGTTCAGAGGGCTGGGCTTGATCAGAGTCATTAGCCATGTCAACAGACTGAAACTCTTGCTTCAACATCACTCGGTATTGCAAGCGCTTAATCTCGTCCTCCACCCAGTCCAGCTTGAACGCTGGGAGCAGTATAGCTGCTAGTATGTGTTCTTTCTTATCAAGCATGCCCTCCAGTCTTGTTGAGAGTGACTGCATCATGTTCTGGATGAGGGGACGGCATACAGTCAGACCTTGTGTAGCAGTAGGCTTTAAACTCTCTTTCAACAGTCCATTCAAATCACTTTTCAACTGCACAATAGTGGGTGCCAAGTACCCAAGGAATGTGTTTTTCTCCCCCTGAAGGATGTTTAGTGCAGATGCTAAGGGGCTCATTACACTCACAAACTTGTGTATAAAGTCAATTTCTTCTGGAGTGAACCGACGAAGACCAAACTCATCACAGATGGTGTGCAGAAGGAGTCTGTCATATGCAGGAATAGGATCCATAGACAAACTGCTGGCCTGGGGAGTTAAGGTGGCTATGTGAGACAGTCGCTGCATGGAGAAGAACATAGAGTTCCAACGAGTGTCATTTGGAGTGACAAAGCTAATCCCAAGCTTTTCCTCAACAAAATCTGAGGCTTTTGGACTTCGTTTTACTCTGTTCCACAGTGCAGATGCTTTTGAAAACACAGGCCTCGCTAGTGTTTTGTACTGTTGATCAGTTACCTTTTCTGTGTCTTTGGCAACCAGATTTAAGGTGTGAGCCAAGCACCTTCTGTGGGGGGGGAGACAAGGATCCTCTAAAGCTGAGAAAGGTGCAGGCTCAATCCCATCATCATCATCATCTTCATCTTCACAAGCAGGGGCAGACTCTGATTCATTATCTTCAGTTGCTTCATCAGCTGCTGCTGCATTAATAGCAACACTCTCTCCAAAACAGTTAAATGCTTTCACAAAATTTGAAGCATTGTCAGTCACTGTGCACACAATCTTGTTTTGAATTTTAAATTCCTTATACACATCTGCCAACACTTTTGCCAGCACATCATGTGTGTGTGCTCCTCTGACACGGCGGCATGCAAGAGCTGCTGATCTCCTGTGTGACACATCATTTTTGTCAAGCCAATGAATGGTAATGCCCATAAATCCCTTGTTGACAGCTGACCAGCAGTCTGCTGTTGTGCATACATAGTCTATCTCAGCAAGTTCAGCTTTTAGGTTAGTGATAACCTCACTGAATTCTTTATTTAACAGTCCCTGCACCTGCCTTCTTGAAGGCACACGCCTGCTTGGTTGCAAACCAATCACTAGCTTGATGAAGGAGGGTTTTTCAACCTTACTCAGAGGCTGTAAATCTCCAACAATGTAGTCCATTATCAATTTGTCTACGTGTTGCTGGGAAATCATACCCCTGAAGGCTGCAGGCAGTGTGACTTGGGTCGTTTGGGGCTGGCAGGGGGTGTTCTTGCCCTTTCCTGATAACTTTTTGTGATTGTCAAGGACTTGCAGATATTTTTTCACGCTGGACGGATCCTTCAACTCCAAATGCCTTTTCAAATTTGAAGTTGACGAGGCTGACATGCGGACTTGTTTTTTCAGCGCAGGTGGACATGACTTGCACAGAAAAGTTAAATTTTTACTGTCGGAATCGATGGGAGACAATACATAAAATTCGCGTAAATACTCATAAGCGGAGGCAGCTGCGCCTGCAGCGTCTTCATCTTCACCTGCCATTTCATTTGACTGCACCGGGCCGGCGTTGCCATTGGATTGCTGGTTTGTTATGCTAGTAGTGTGTGCAATGCTTCGCGGGTAATGCAGTGAAGCAAGTCGAGTACTTTATGTGTAGCGCTGCCCGCTGGTAAAATGTGGGCAGTGACAACAACATGCTGTTGCAGCAGGAGTGCAAATATCTCTCGTCAGGAGAAGGGAAATTCCATAATAACTGGACCAAAACATTGGCGCTGACTCTCACATAATCTTAACGAGTTCACGTTCAAGTTCTTTATTTACAAATACGTTGCGTTCAGTTCAACGTTCTTAGAAAAATGAACGTGTTCAGTGAACGCGTTCTTTTGAACTCGTTCACGCACAACACTGGTTTCTAGTTATGTGAAAATAAAAGCAAAGTTTAACTGTTTGACACAGTTGATGTATTCAGAGAGAAACATGTCTTGAGTCCCTTTAATTTAGTCATCCTGTTCATTCTTGTGGCAAACAAAAGAGCAGAGTGTTAGGTTGTGAATCAAGTTAAGTGAAAGTGAAGATTATTACAGGTAATCAGCAATGATAGGAAGCAAATACTTCAAGTTAAAAAAAGATGCAACAATATGTTTGTTTCTCCATTTTTCTCCATATCATCATTGGAAGTTGATCTGTAAAATCTCTCTAGATTATGATAATCCCACTCAATGTCAAGTACCACTGTATTTAGTATACTAATTTTTTAATGTTATTTTGCACAAGACTGGGGGCCCTGCTTTAACGCAGGGCGTCAAAAAAGTAGTTGATACTCATAATGTTCCTCTCCACGGAAATCTTTAGTAAAAGGCGAAAGATTTATACGATCTGAAAAGAAACAAGAGTGAACTGCCTTAACATCCTCGGTGTCGGTTTATAAATCAACTTTGTGAATGACACCACTTCATTTATCTCACCAGGAGGGCAGATCAAGTCTTAAAGTGACTCTAAAACAATTTACCCATTGCTCTTGTTGCATTATGGGAAAAGTGTGACCACGCCTCTGCTTTTCAAAAAAATTATTTTCTCCTTCGTAATACCTGCAATTGCGTCACACTAAAAGAAAACAAAAAAACAAAAAACAAAATAAAACAAAACAAATAAAAAAACTTGTATAAAAGACACATTTCATTTCCATCTAAATTACAACTTTCCCCATTTGTAGAAAAAGACAGAGAGATTAGCAGGATTTAACAAACCACGACAGGAACGAGCTGAGATAATACGCTAAACGATATCTTCTTCTTCACACAGTTTCCACTGTGTTCAACATAAACAGTTTGTGATGATACAGCTGTGAACTCAATAAAACACACTAACAAATATTTACTTCTCTACAGAGTTAAAAGCCCCACAGACATTATGGGGAAACTCTGAACACAATTTGCTTTTCAAATAACCTGTGAACTTAAAAACTAGTGCTGGAAATTGTGCTTTCATTTGGACAACATTAGAAACCCCGCTGAATGCAGGGCATCAAAAAATTAGTTAATACTCATAATGCTCCTCTCCACGGAAATCTTTAGTAAAAGGCGAAAGATTTATACGATTTGAAGAGAAACAAGAGTGAACTGCCTCAGAGAGGAACGAGGATCCAGCCCCTTTCTCCGTCTTAACATCCTCTGTGTCGGTTTATAAATCAACTTGCTGATCAAGTCTTAAAGCACGAGCACTGGGGCTGGAAAAGCAGAGGCGTGGTCACACTTTTCCCATAATGCAATGAGAGCAATGGGTAGCAGTTTTTTTTTTTTGTTTCTCAATTATTGTATTTGTAGTCTTAACTGTTTCAGTCCAGTGCTCATGTTTTAGAGTCACTTTAAGTCTTGATCCATGGCCTTCCCAAACACCCTCCACATGTTTGGGAAGGCCATGGAGCGCTCGCTGGAGTCTGCGGAGGAAGTAACCAAAGCATACGTTGCTGTTCACAACTACCTTTGCTCATCTAACCGACACGAGCGGCTGAGGTACATCCCTGTCAACTTTGCAGATTATGACAGTGCACCAGTAGAATGGAGGGAAGCTGTTGGTGAAGACAAAAACTTCCATTGCTCCACTTTTGGCAAATTGAATCGTAGGCAACTGGACTTGTATTTGTCCTAGGAAGACGTTTCGCCTCTTATCCAAGGGGCTTCATCAGTTCATGCGCATCGGTCTTTCTAGTCCGCACTAGTCTGACAAAGACAGTGGGGTAAGGTCCAGGTATTTAACCTCTGTGGGAGTGTCCACCCTAATGCCTGTGGGTGTGTTCATGCAGGCACTGGTTTCACTTGACCATTGTTGTGGTCTGGTGAAGCGACAGTCGCCAGAGTCACACCAGTTGTACCAGACCACAACAATGGCCAAGTGAAACCAGCACCTAACGACTGTCGTTAACACGACAAGCCTGGTCCTAACCAGATCCTAGCACTTTAAAAGAACATAAACGTCCATGAGTTGCTTCATCTCTCTCATCAGTCTTTTAGCTGAATCTTGTGGCAACTCCTGTAAGAAGCTGCCCACATACATCCTGAAATTGGCGTAGAGGTTTTGACTTGATTGCCGCTCCTCCCTGATCTCATCGAGCCTCTTCAGAAGTGCAGCCTCCACAGCATCTATCTCTGGGGCACGCTTTCTTGCTTTTCTTTTGCTTTTCCCGGACTCCGAGGGAAGTTGGTGTCGGGAAACATAATTCTTAAGCCAGCCAAGACGTTTTATAACGGCCGGGCAAAATATATCCTCTGCCCCGTCCCTGCTCCGCTTCTCAAGCATTTTCCATCTAGCGCAAATATACCGATTGCAGATTGACTTCCATTTCTTCTGGCAAGTCTCTCCATCGACCCCCAGGACTCCTCCGATCTGTCGCCAGCTGTTAAGACAAGCTTGCTTGTCACTATGCATTGGTGCAGAAGTGTCGTATAGGTGCCGGTAGTTCCGGACAAGGTCTGACAGTCTCTCTTCAAAGCTGATATCCACCATTGTTATGACCTCCGACCTCACGTTCACGGTCCTTTCACACGAGCGCCTCTAGTGTTCATGTCAATATTGCATCTTGCGCACGTGTCACGTTACCTCTCATCAAAGTGAGCGGCCTACTCGCCAAACGACCGCAAAATACACATGGCAGCCATGATGCGTACCCACACGCGTAGTAAGTGTAGTCCGGCCCTTAAAGAGAAAAATGTCCTCAGCACCTTTAATTTAGTATCCCAGCTCATTCCTTTAGCAAACACAAGAGGGCTGTGTTGTGATTTATGTTGAAATGAAACAGGCCCTTTATTTTTTTTATTTATTTATTTATTTATTTTTTACTTTCAGCAAGTACAAAACTCTTCTCACAGACAAGAGAGAGTCATTCACTGAACTCAACCCAAAGAGGCTGGCAATTATGTATTTCAATGGTGATGTGCCTGATAGGTGGGAAACTTAAATGAAGAGAGATAGTAGCTCACAAGGACTAACCTACAACTTGAGTACTTGTTTAAGTCACTTCTGATACAGTGAAGTTTAAAATGTTTTTTGCTTGTTGTTGTTATATGACAAAGTCAACTTAAATTTCAGAATTTCATTTCATTTTGCCTTCTTTTTGATGCACTTTAATGTAATCTATGGAAAAGATTATTCTTAAATACTTTGTTATGCATAACCTATAATGAGAGGTTTTTTTGGTCCTGTATTTTTTTACTTGAGGAAAATAAAAGCTAATTGAGCACTTTATTTTTCTAATATATATTTTATTCTAATATATTTTACTGGATACATAAGCATTAATATTTTGTTAGTACTTGCAGTACTTATAGTGCAGTGTTATGTCGCATCATGCAGTATTAGTGAAGTATTGAAGAAAAGTGTTGTTTATTTGTTACCTCAATAAATTTAAAGTCATTTCTATTTAATTTGTGTGCATTTTAGTCATTAACATTAAAAACACACTCTTTTTGGTAATAAAATAAGAGTAAAGGGTAAAAAAACGGAATTTCCAAAAATTAAAACAGAAAAAACAGAATTTGGGAAAACATGAAACAGACTTTATAGGGTCCTAGGTTATGGCAATCCTGCTCAAACCACTAAAATCTTATATACCAAGATATTTATTAGTTGATTAAGTTTGTTTTGCACAAAAATGACAGCCCCACTGAATGCAGGGCATCAAAAAATTAGTTAATACTCATAATGTTCCTCACCACGGAAATCTTTAGTAAAAGGCGAAAGATTTATACGGTCTGAAGAGAAACAAGAGTGAACTACCTCAGAGAGGAACGAGGATCCAGCCCCTTTCTCCGTCTTAACATCCTCGGTGTCGGTTTATAAACCAACTTTGTGAACTGACACCACTTCATTCAACTCATCAGGAGGGCAGATCAAGACTTAAAGTGACTCTCAAGCACAAGCACTGGACAGAAAGGGTTAAGACTACAAATAAAATAATTGGGGGAAAAAAAGCTGCTACCCATTGCTCTTGTTGCATTATGGGAAAAATGTGACCACGTCTCTGCTTTTCAAAAATGTTGCTCTCCTACATAACACTTGCTATTGTGATTCACTTCAGAAATGTTTAATTCAAAACAAAACAAAACAAAAAACTTGGGGAAAGCACACACAAATAAACACCACACAGGTTTGCCACTGACCTCCCAGAAGAAAATTTCGCTTTTTCCATTTTTATTGAAAAAGTCCACACTCCATGTCAGCCTTTCGCTTTTTTGCCACCATGTGCAGCAACAACTCTGCTGGGTTTTCTTCTGCTTCCAGCCGAGTCTACTGAATTTATCAGTATTTATGGTTTATTTAGCGAATCATCATATAAACCTCTATTTAGCTTATTATGGGTAATCAGCAATGATATGAAGCAAATACTTCAACTTAAAAAAAAGATACAATAATACGTTTGTTTCTCCATTTTCCTTCATATCATCACTGAAATTTGATCTGTAACATTTCTCTATATTGATGTAATCCAGAGAAATCATGGTCATCCCATTTAATTTCATGAAAACATGAAGGCTAAGCTAAGTACTAATGCCTTTTTTTCCACAACATCAGATTACGGGTAATTAGCTATGTAAGGAAGCAAATACTTTAACTTAAAAAAAATGTATATTATTTTTGTTTCTCAATTTTCCACCATATCATCATTGGAAGCTGGCCTGTAAAATCTCTCTAGAGTATGGTAATCCCATTCAAATGGCTGGGATGTTAAGTACCAACATGTTTATGAAGTCATTAAACTTATTTTGCACAAGACTGGAAACCCCACTGAATGCAGGGCATCAAAAAATTAGTTGATACTCATAATGTCCCTCTCCACGGAAATCTTTAGTAAAAGGCGAAAGAGTTATACGATCTGAAGAGAAACAAGAGTGAACTGCCTCAGAGAGGAATGAGGATCCAGCCCCTTTCTCTGTCTTAACATCCTCGGTGTCGGTTTATATACTAACTTTCTGAACTGACACCACTTCATTCAACTCATCAAGAGGGATGATTGTCCCTGCGGTCCAATACTCATACTACCATACTATTTAGTAGGGAAAAAAAAGATTTAGTATGTCCCAATACATAGTATGTCAGATGCAGTATGCCAAGAGTTCCAGGATGTTCTACTACATCCGGTCAGATTTCGCAGTATGGATTTCAGCATGCTGCTCTGGCCATTCTGACCCACAGTCCTATGCGCAGCGGACGTTACGTAGCACTGACTGAGTTGCGTGTGCAAGCCACACCCACATACGGACGACAACAAAACACACATATCGCACAAAACTTGCTCAGTGACAGCAGAAGCGACAGGAAGACAGAAGATCAGAAATATGACAGACGACAGTGCAGCATGAAACAGCACCGGCATTTTGACAACAACATTCAAATTTGCAGCTACGGACGGCGGAAGAAGTGAGCAAGAGGGTCGGACTTCAGGTACGATGTATGTAGTGTGTCCCAGTAGTATGCATACGCATGCATATTGCATACTAAACTACATACTTTGTAAGGGCAGCTGCAGTACATACTAAAAGTAAAAAGTATATGCGATTTGGAATGCAGGGCGTGTCTTCACTGGACAGAAAGGATTAAAGCAGAAAAAAAAAATTGACCCATTGCTCTCGTTGCATTATGGGAAAAGTGTGACCACGCCTCTGCTTTTCAAAAAAATTCTTTTCTCCTTCATAATACCTGCAATTGCGTTGCACTAAAAAATTAAAAAAAAAAAACAAATAAAAAAAACTTGTGTAAAAGATAGATTTAATTTCCATCTAAATTACAACTTCCCCATTTGTAGAAAAAGACAGAGAGGTGAGCAGGATTTAACAAATCACCACAGGAACAAGCTGAGATAATACACTAAATAATATCTTTACACAGTTTCCACTGTGTTCAATATAAACAGTTTGTGATGATACAGCTGTGAACTCAAGAAAACACACTAACAAATGCTTACTTCTCTACAGAGTTAAAAGCCCCACAAGCTTTTCAAATAACCTGTGAACTGAATAACAACTGCTGTAAATTATGCTTTTATTTGGACAACACTGGAAGCCCTACTAAATGCAGGGCATCAAAAAATTTGTTGATACTCTAGATCCTTTCCATGGAAATCTTTAGTAAAAGGCGAAAGATTTATATGATCTGAAGAGAAACAATAGTGAACTGCCTCAGAGAGGAACGAGGATCCAGCCCCTTTCTCTGTCTAACATATGTTAAAGGAAAGAGTCACATATTAGTCACTGTGCTCATCGCTACATGCAAATTTCCTTATTTCATTTTAATGACTTATCACTTTGGACATGGTATCATTATATTTTAGTCTAAAAAGCTCAAGTAAGCAAAGAAGTGTTGTTTATTTGTGAGACTGTGTCACAAGTTACCACTGAGTTAAACTATGAGCTTTTTTTGGTAATCAAATGCCTTCTGTCACTTCACATTGACATGTGACCTCTGTACCATTTCACAACAGTGATTTTAGAGGAGTGTTTTATGTAATAATGTATGACTCATAAAAAAAACAATATTTGCTCATGTTCTGCTCTTACCGAGTTGTTTGCGTAAACCAAAAGCTAGTTTTTGTCAGTGAATTCACTATAAACTCACAGCACTCAAGTTTGTTCTTATATTTGTGTCATTTATTGTGGGTCTACTGAAAACCTGTGCACCTTAATAATTTCAAAAAATAAATATAAATCAAAACTGATCAGATTAAAGTACAAAACATTTATTTCACCTTAAAAAAAAATCAAGTGTTGCTTTCCTAAATTTGAATGTCATTTTCTTATTTTAGTGTCTTTTCAGTTACCTTTTTACAGGTTGGATAATTCACTTTAAAGTCACCTTGTTATGCTCAGATATTACTCAAAGTGAGTATAATCTGAGCAGATTTAGATTAGATTCTAATCCAAATCATACAGAAGAAGAGGGTCGCCCTGACAGGTTTTATTTTATTATTATTCTTGAGTGCCACCTACTGGCAAGATAAGATATTGCAGAAAGTACACTAACCAAAAATTACATTTCTTGTGGCCTAACTTTTATCTGCATATGGTTTTACTGCACTATCAGATAAGAGGCACTGCCAAACATGTCACAAGTACAAGTTATTAAATCTAATTAACAGAAAAAGTTAAAGATTTAACAATGACTTGAGAAAACATGGCACCCACAACTGATTTTTCTCAGTTTTTTTCTATTAATACAAACTAAGAGATGTAACTGCTTTATATGACTTCTATAGAGAAACTAAAGTCCTAAATTATACAGAAATGCTTGTTCATTCAATTATAACACTTTGGTGTATTAAGTGTCAGTCTGAATGTTCATTTCAGTCAAGATGGGTGATACTGCCATTATGTCTTTGAAAGGCAGCTGACGGAGAATGCCGGTGAAGGTAGCGGTCACATTTTGGATGACGGCTACGCTGCAATTGAACAGCGCAGCGAGGTGAAGGTCGGTGTAATTATGCCTCAGTTTCATTAGAGTCAAGAAGACCTGGTCCTCGACAGTGATGCATTCCACTTTCCAGCCAGCTGAGTAGCAAACTGAGTCCTTGCGGTGCAACACGCGTCCAGCAATTGTGTTTAAAGTGCCACGATCCGGAAGGCCCGTCTCCATGCGGATGACTTCCTCACTGAGCTGAGCGGCAGAGTACCTGTGACTCCAGTGCGCCTCCTTCTCCTTCAAAGCCCTCAACTCTGCCTTGGTTCTCTCGAGCTCAATTTCAAGTGCGACCTTTTCCGCACAAACAAACATACATTCTGTGTCATTTTGACAATTAACGCCATTGTGAAAGTTAACACTCTCCACTGGACAAACCTCAGCATCCTCAGCTGAACATGGAACTTCTTCCTCTTCCTCCTTTTTAAATACAACCTCTTCAATTTTTAAGTGACTGCCTTCGGGCATCTCTTGCTCACAGCATGGAGTTGGATTTGATTTTGGAGAGAGCCCTGGATCATTTTCCTTTGCCCTCTGAAAATGACAACTGAAAAGCTCTGAGGATGTGGTAGGTTGTCCGTTGGCTTCCCTGTAAACACAAAAAAAAAAAAAAAAAAAAAAATCACTTAATCGGGTTCATGAATCAAATTATATTTGCTCAAAACTGCTATGCATGAAGTGCTGACTAACAAACTGTTTTAAACTTCCATGATTTTGATTGAGATTTTCATCCAGTAGTTATTCAAATGTCGGATCAATATGCATAATTGCATACAAAATCCGTAGCAGACTGTCTACGTGTAGGTATGGCATTTGCAGCAGAGCTGAACATTGTTTTTTTGATTCAATATACAATAAATATACATTGATATAGTGTCTTAAACAAAACCGTGTCTGGCTGCAGACTCAGGGAAGACCATGGCTTGCTGGAAATGCCCATGGTGTGTTAGAAATACAAAGTTTAATTATTTATTCACCATAGACCTCAACTGGTGACAAAAAATTCAAGGCACGTTTTGAGAAACCATCCAACCAACCACTTTTTCTGGGAGTTTTTTTTTTAGTAAACCAGGAGAGACGGGTGACAAATTAAAAGGAAAACCAACATGAGTGCCGAGTGAGGGTGTTGAGGCTGCATGGCAGGCATCCGCTGGACCATCTGTTGGAGTAGAGAAGTCACGTCCTGAAGAACGGCCATCTCCTGCGCCCTCTCCAGCTGCGCCTCTCTCCGTACCCGCTCCTCATACTCGCGCTGCTCCAGCAAGCGAAGCCGCTCTCGCTCGTTTAAGTTCCTGTCCAAGTCAGCGAACAGCTCCCTGATCTCTGCAGACAGAGCACTCTCCAAGGGCATCTGGTCCTCCCTCCCCTCCTTCTTCTTCTTCTTCTTAGGTGGAGAGTGACACGCCGACTCTAACAACAGAAACAAGAACAATAACAGTTTAACCCTTGTATGATGCTCAGGTCTTTGGGAGCCATTTTCAAGCTCTCAATGAAAAATTATACAGCGTTTTTTTTGTTGTTTGTTTTGTTTTAACCTGAGACTTTTTATGTCTAGATGAGTTCAGGGGTTTAGTGCATGTGTGAAATGGACAATATAAAGTGTATTATTAGATGCTGGGTCACAATCAGCTGCGAGAACAGCTCCACTACTCCCCAGCATAGTGCCTACAAATCTCTGGAGCTCTACTGGAGCAGGTGAAGTGCCACTGTGCCAAAAGATGTTCCCTCATTTGGTGGTGGATAGTGCTGTCCAACATGTTGGTCTCACAGGTGATCCAGCTGGGTGAGATGTGTTGCAACATCCTCAGCAAACTTCAGTAAGACACTTTAAGTTGCCTTTTTTTCCCTTCACTTTGCAATCTGTTTGTATGGTTCAAATCACAAGCCCAAAAGGTTGATTAGAGCATCAACAATGGAAAACCACCCAGCTCACAGGCTGTGGTGTAGGGTGACCATGGTTTCAAACCACCAAACCAGGACCCTTACATGCACCATACACACATGCACACACCCACATATGCGCTTATGCTCTCACCACAGGTGTTTTCATCAGGATATGGGACAATTATTTCAGCACTTAGCTCACCTACCGAGCACCTTTCAACAACATGGACAGATGAAAAATTGCTTTGTCTCCCAAAATCCACCAAAACATAGTTGAAAACAGTATAATCACACAAAACAAGGATAGCATTGGTGTAATATAACATAAATACTGACTGTCAGAAAACAAACCACATCTGTCGCTGTGCAAAAGTGCAGGCTGCCTGACCGAGACATATCCTTGACAAAACTCAAAATGAACTGCTGCCTATTGCTTGTTGCATTATGAGAAAATTATGTGAAAAATATTTTCTGCTATATATTACCTGCCATTGTGGTGCACTTAAGAAAATATAAGCAAACAATTTTTTTTTTTATTTTTTTTTTTTTTTTGTGAGGGGCACATTTCAACTCAGCTGAAAAGACAACTTGGCCAGTCTGAAGAACAAGTCAGAGAGCTGAGCAGGATTTAATACGTCCCTCTTTTGTTCTGCACAGGAATGAGCTGTGACAATACCTCAAAGACACCGGGGACATAAAAACATTTCATTTCAACTTCAATTACAACCTAACACATCTCTCTGCTGTTAGCCACATAAATGAGCTGGGATAATAACCTTACAGCACTCCAGACATTTTTTCTCTTAAGCATTATTACAGGAGAGGGTGTGCTTGACCGTTATTATTGTCACGACAGTGATGCGGCCAGGAACGAGGCACTTGCGCCGATTTCCGTTAGCATCACTGAAGTGACAATAATAACGGTCAAGCACACCCTCTGTGTAATAATGCTAATTAATAACGATTAATAGGCTAATTAATGACTGATAACAATGACACATTAATAACAAGAACAAAGTTATAGCTTGCACATCTCCGAGGAAAATCTTACAGATGCTGTCCGTGGTGCTGACTCAGCTGCGGCATTTTATTATAGGCTAGAAATTAAAGCTCCATAAAATTCACGGAGGATCTTGTTTAGCTCTTCTTTCCTTACAGGTGAGAAATCAGCTGTTTGCCCGGTGTTTTTCAGGTAGTCTTGTAGACATCTGACGGCCCAAGACATTGACCGGGCCGTACCGGCTTCATTTCCTGACCTCTCCAGCTGATCCAGCTCTCGCGTGTCTCTCCCTTTTCTCTTCTGTCTTGTCTTCCTCGTTCAGCCATTTATGCAAACTTAGGTCGCCAAATTAATCAAAATGGACAACCAAACGGTCCATTATACAGACTAAAAAAGTTGACAGCGGCTTTTGATGCGAGTTTCAGTGAAACGTTTCGTGTTGCCATGGAAACCACACAGACTCTGGCAATAACATTTCCGGGCGGAGTAATATTTTTAGTGATGAGTTTTTTTCATTTAAGCACGGCTAGCCGTGTTCAATTGCTCATTTGAGCACATTCTAAACGTCTGATAGGCACATTACCTATTGGGATCGGGATCTACGTGTTGCATAATGTAAATTTAACAACAACCAAAACTAAAGCAATGCAACTAAGAAAAAACACTAAAACTTATATTTCAACAAAGCTGGAAGTCCCAATTCAAGTAGGGCATCAAAAATTAGTTGATACTCATAACGTTACCCTCCACGGAAATCTTTAGTAAAAGGCGAAAGATTTATACGATCTGAAGAGGAATGAGGATCCAGCCCCTTTCTCCGTCTTAACATCCTCGGTGTCGGTTTATATACCAACTTTCTGAACTGACACCACTTCATACATCTCATCTAGAGGGCAGATCAACAGACAGTAACAAAATCCGCGGACTGTTTTCTGTTTTTTTTTTTTTTTTTTTTTTTTTTTTTTTGTGGTGATTCAGGAGGAAAATCTGTGGGATTCTGCGGAGTGATTTGTTTTGTCGCGCACACGCGACACCGTTGCACGCTACGGAGTTTATCTTAGAAACGAGACCACCGGGGACGACGGCACATTTCAAATGATTTCAGACTGTTAACCAGCTGCTAGGTAGTAGATGTTACTTACCCAAACCACTCTTCTTTCTGTTGTAGTGTCTTTGGGACTTCAGATGCTCCAAAATGGTTTGTTTCCTCAAATAATCCACCGAGTGCTTGCAAACTTTGCAGTACAACACTCCCCCGCTCTCATAAAAATCATTGGGAAATTCATACGCCCTATCTCTGGCAGTGATCCGTGTTGCTAAATGACGACGCCTTAGCTCATCTGCTGTGTATTTGGTTTTCGGCATATTTTAATGGTTAAAACAAGCTGTTTTCTGTTCTGATGTTGCACCTCACGACACGACATTAACCACAGATAAAGGGGGAGGGGCATGATGCGTTTAGGGACACTGCAACGCTGCTGCGTTCAAATTCCGCAGAGTTTTTCAGCGAATTTCTCGTCGGAGCACCGCGGCCACAGATTCTGTTCGGGCCTGCTGAAGTGACTCTAGCACAGACAGAAATGATGAAGGCAGAAAAAAAGCCAACCATTGCTCTCGTTGCATTACGGGAAAAGTGTGACCACGGCTCTGCTTTTCAAAAAAAAAAAACAAAAACAAAAAAAAACTTTTCTCCTTTTTAATACCTGCAGTTGCATTGCACTAAAAATGTTAAAATAAATAAATAAATAAAAGTTTTAAAAAATTGTGTAAAAGACACATTTCATTTCCATCTAAATTACAACTTCCCCCCATTTGCAGAAAAAGACAGAGAGGTGAGCAGGATTTAACAAATCACCACAGGAATGAGCTGATAATACACTAAATAATATCTTCCACTTCACACAGTCTCCACTGTATTGAACCTCAACAGCTGATGATGATACAGCTGTAAACTCAAGAAAACACATTAACAACTGCTTACTTCTCTGTTCTCCTACAGTTTTTTTTTTCATCGCTTTTCCAGTATAATGAAACTGGGATCCACTTTGTCGTCATCTTCACCTCCAAACCACAGCACAAGTTTTCTGTTGCAAATGTGTTCATGCCTTTTCATTGGATTCACACATTTTCACCCTCTTTTGTACAACACTTCACATGTGTCATTTACATGGCCCTGACTCCACTGATGTCACTATGGTGGTCAAAAGCAAAACATCTGCTCATCGCTGATAGAAATGACCTGCATCACTGTGAAGTCACTAGTGCACCTGCATCACTACCATTTCCACAAATCACCATTCACCAATCAATCAGTATGCACCTACAAAATGGGGCCTATAAATTGTATTCTGTATTTTTTTTTCAACTTTTTCATTTTTTTCCCCTGTGTAATACTGTATGTGAATCACAGTATTTCAGTTTTTGCCATCAATACAGTAAATTTCACTTAAAAGTCTCTCTGAGTTTGGATGCAATTCTTTACTGTAAGTTCACATTTGAATGTGTAGCACACAGGAGAGCCTTGTTCAAACTGATAGCTGTGTTTTGTATTCTGTTGTCAGCTGTGTTACAGTACAGTAGAGCTGATTGAAGGAATCTGCACATTTGGGCATAAGATGAGCTGTTTGAGGGAAATATTGGCTTTTGCTACTTGCTTTACAATATGTAACTATGTAAACTGTCAAAAAAAATATGACTGCAATACACACAGGAAAACGTAAGGTTGAACCTGCTCAGACTGAAAAGGGTGTGTTGCATTTTGGTGTTGAGTATGAAGTGAGTGAGTGAGTATTTGCTTCCTGTCATTGCTAATTACCTGAAAAAAGCAATAGAGGTTTCTAAGAGCCTGTTTTATCAGTTTATTGTAATTTAACAGTCAAAACATTTTACAGAGGAAATTGACCTCAGTGTCTTTAAGGTGTGATCCCAGTTCATTCCTGTCGCCAACGAGAGAGCGATGTGTTGAGTTGTAATTCAAGATGAAATTGAACATGCCCTCTACACCTTTTTTTTTTTAAACCTAAATTTCTTTAGCAAATTGCAGCAGCAGATTTCTCTGCCTGTTAGTTTCCAATTCAGTGAAAATTGAAGGGTTCATGAATTAAGAACCCGTTCTTAATTATTATGCCTGTTAAAATAAAGGTCAAATAGCCTAAATAAATATTCTTGATGTTGTAACTGTTTCTTTGGAAACTGTTTGGAAACCCAATGGCAGGTATTATAGAGGAGAAAAGACTTTTGAAAAGCAGAGGCGTGGTCACAATTTACCCATAATGCAATGCGCAATGGGTAGTTTTTTTCCTGCCTTAGTCAGCTCAGGATGAGATGGATGAAGTGGTGTCAGTTCAGAGTTGATTTATAAAAAAAAAAAAAAAAAAAAAAAAAAGATTTCCGTGGAGGGGAACATTTTGAGTATCAACTAATTTATTGATGCCTTGTGTATAACAGGGCTTCCAGTGATATGATAAACAAAATAAAGAAGTTGATAATGTCAGTATGAATGTAAGGTTTTCCATTACGTGGTAGGACCTACTCGGCTGGGGTTCCAAGTGAGCTGAGTCGAGCCAAAAATGTGACGTAAACGGAGTGCAAGCCACTGATTGGACAGGCAGGCATGACACATAACAGCGACTCCTTCACAAAAACCAAACCCGCCATTTTTAAAAAAAAAAAAAAACCTGGCAACAGCGACTGTGCGCATTGATCATCGCTGAAGTTGGCAAAGTTGGAAAATGGCAAGCAAACCGGTACCGTGGTCAAATGAAGAGGTGGAGACTTTTCTGTGCTTGGTGGTGGGGCCGCCTTGCTATGACGACTCCACCCACGATGAGGTGGTACTCAATTGTAATGGAAAACGACCGAAAGGCGTGAGTGGAAAAGCACCTTGATCAGCTCTTCTGATGAGATAAATGAAGTGGTGTCAGTTCAGAAAGTCGTTTCACAAACCGACACCGAGGATGTTAAGACGGAGAAAGGGGCTGGATCCTCGTTCCTCTCTGAGGCAGTTTACTCTTGTTTCTCTTCAGATCGTATAAATCTTTCGCCTTTTACTAAAGATTTCCGTGGAGAGGAGTATTATGAGTATTAGCAATTTTTTTTCATGCCCTGCATTTAGTGGGGCTTCCAATATTGTACCCAAAAAAAAAAACTTAATAAACAGCTCACTATGAAATTAGGTTTCACACTGATTGGGATTGCTGTGACTTACTGAATGTTCATAAATTAAATTCTAATGATGATACAGTGGGAAATGGAGAAATAAGCAGTATTATTTTTGTTTTTTTTGTTCATATGATTGCTATTTAGGACACTTTTCCCATAATGCAACGAGAGCAATGGGTCACAGTTTTTTTGTTTTTAAATTATAATTTTTTTTCTTTTTTTTGCTTCCGCAGCTTGAATCATTTCTGTCCAGTGCTCATGTTTTAGTGTCACTTTAAGACTTGATCTGCCGTCAGGACGCGTTTCAACTCATTTTTGATGCCCTGCATTCAGCAGGGTTTCTAGTTATGTGAAAATAAAAGCACAGTTTAACTGTTTAATGCCTGTTCTGTGTGCTTTCTAAGATGCTGCAATTTAACACAGTTCAGAGATAAACATGTCTTGAGTCCCTTTAATTTAGTCATCCTGTTCATTCTTGTGGCGAACAAAAGAGCAGAGTGTTAGGTTGTGAATCAAGTTAAGTGAAAGTGAAGCTTATTACAGGTAATCAGCAATGATAGGAAGCAAATACTTCAACTTAAAAAAGATACAATAATACGTTTGTTTTCTCCATTTTCCTCCGTATCATCGTTGAAATTTGATCTGTAACATCTCTCTATATCGTTGTAATCCAGAGAAATCATGGTAATCTCACTTAATTTCATGAAAAGATACAGACTAATGTCTTTTTTATCCACAACATCAGATTATGGGTAATTAGCAATGATAGGAAGAAAATACTTTAACTTACTTTAACTACTAAAAATTATAATATAATGTTTGTTTCTCAATTTTCTACCATATCATCTTTGAAAGTTGGTCTGTAAAATCTCTTTAGATTATGGTAATCTCATTCAAACTGCTAAATTGTTATGTACCAGTGTGTTTACTAATTTATTAATTTTATTTTGCACAAGACTGGAAGCCCCACTGAATGCAGGGCATCAAAAAATTAGTAATACTCATAATGCTCCTCCCCACGGAAATCTTTAGTAAAAGGCGAAAGATTTATACGATCTGAAGAGAAACAAGAGTGAACTGCTTCAGAGAGGAACGAGGATCCAGCCCCTTTCTCCGTCTTAACATCCTCGGTGTCGGTTTATAAACCAACTTTCTGAATTCATTTATCTCATCCTGATGGCAGATACAGTGTTAAAACACGAGCACTGGACAGAAATGACTAAGGCAGAAAAAAACATCTTCACGAAGACAAAATAAAATGAAATACATAAAACTATAGAATCAATGTTGTCCATCTTGAGAGCACTGAAGCTGCTTATCGTTTTGTTTCATGCACAGGTGTTCACTGACACACCTCCGAAACCTACTTCGGCATTTTACGCTGCATCACTCGAATGCCCTTCGGGAAGCCTCGATAATAATGACGTAGGAATCCTCCGCAGGCTACACCGTCCCAATTCACTAAACTTTCAATTCCGGTAAACCTGATATCGGCACCTACGTCGTACGCCTCCTACATAGGGACCATAGGCTGCGACCTAGTAGTCATCTAACCCTTCGATTGAGACAGACCGTTTAAGTGACTTTAAAACAGGAGCACTGGACATAAAGGATTAAAGCAGAAAAATTAAAAAACTGACCCATTGCTCTCGTTGCATTATGGGAAAAGTGTGACCACGCCTCTGCTTTTTAAAAAAAAAAAAAAAAAAAAAAAAAATCTTTTCTCCTTTATAATACCTGCAGTTGCATTGCACTTAAAAATTAAAAATTTAATTTAATTTCCATCTAAATTACAACTTCCCCCATTTCTAGAAAAAGAGAGAGAGGTGAGCATGATTTAACAAATCACCACAGGAACGAGCTGAGATAATACACTAAACGATATCTTCTTCTTTACACAGTTTCCACTGTGTTGAACCTAAACAGTTTGTGATGATAGAGCTGTAAACTAAAGAAAACACACTAACAAATGCTTACTTCTTGAAAGCCCCACAAGCATTCAGAGTAAACTGTGAGCATGTGTTTGTTTTTTAAGTCATTTATGAACTTAATAACTACCACTTTTGCTTTTATTTACACAACATTAGAAGCCCTGCTGAGCAGCAGGGTATCAAAAAATTAGTTGAAACTCATGATGCTCCTCTCCACGGAAATCTTTAGTAAAAGGCGAAAGATTTATACGATTTGAAGAGAAACAAGAGTGAACTGCCTCAGAAAGGAATGAGGATCCAGCCCCTTTCTCCGTCTTAACATCCTCGGTGTCGGTTTATAAACCAACTTTCTGAAGTGACACCACTTCATCCATCTCATCAGGAGGGCAGATCAAGACTTAAAGCGCGAACACTGGACAGAAATGACTAAGGCAGAAAAAAAACAATAATAAAAAAAAAAATGCTACCCATTGCTCTCATTGCATTATGGGAAAAGTGTGACCACGCTTGTGCTTTTCAAACATTTTGCTCTTCCACATAAGACCTGAGGCCTGTATCACGAAGCAAGCTTAGTTTTCGCTGGATTAGCCAGACCTATCAGGATACACTAATCGAGATCATGGTGATAAGGGATAAGCGGTATCACGACGCTGGTTATCAACTCGCTCACTCGATCCAGGTTTGCCTCATCAGGAGCCGTGAACACGCACGTATAAGGGGTGGGTTCTGAGGCAGCAGACCAATCACAAACATGAGCCACGAGGAAAAACGCACAGCGTATTTCACGGCGGAGGTGCAGCGTGTTATACTGGAAAAGTATGAGGTGGAAAAACAAAATTTACATAGTAAATCGAACATCGTGGCTGCCGCGAAGAGAAGGCAGGATGCTTGGCAACGAATTGCTGACTGCATAAATGCTCAAATTACACATCAGTGGCTCAAGTCCACATCTGACGCTGAAAGCCATGCACTGCACTGCACAGATATGCTGCGTGTATGACCGGTATAATTGAAATCCCCCATGTGTATCCCCTCAGCACAGGAATAATTTGCCCCCCAAAAATATTTAGAGCTAATTAATTGTGCCATTTTAAATGTCCCTAAAATGTTGTGAAATGCCTATAAAAATACTTTTGATTATCAAATTTCCTTTAATGATCTCTCGTGTGTTTTCCTCTCCTACAGAGTGTCAGCTGTGTATAACAGGCAGCTGTTAGCCAGGCTGAAGTGCTGCTTCACATTACATACATTACATTACATCAGTGGTCCCCAAACTACGGCCCGCCTCCACATTAGGCCCGGCCCCCTGAACAATACCAGAGACGCATTATGATTTTTTTTTTCAGTCTGTCCACACGATCGAGACTAATACACGCATAGAACGTGACAAGCCTACTGGAACTTACAAAAGGATTATAAGGAAGGAACACAAGAACTTTGAGAGACTGCTCATATGAGTCATTTAAGCAGTGGCGGTTCTGCCTATGTTTCTGCTCTAGGCGAAATTACTGGCTTGCGCCCTTTCATGTTACTACTCCAACCCCCCCGCTCCCACGGCACCAGTCGGGCGCAGCACCGGGGCAGCATCAGTCGGCATCAGGCGAGCCGGCACTGGCCGCCATTAAGCCGCTCACCTGTCAGATCCGGCAGACCAGACCGGGTGGGCGCGGTACCGGTCGGTGCCGCGGCCGGCCCGCCGGCCTGCCTGATGCCAACTGATGGTACTGATGGCATGTGCGGGTCAATACAGTAGTCTAGAAAACTGCCGATTTTTTTTTTCTCATGCGCCCCCAAGTAGATTGCGCCCTGGGCGGTTGCCCACACTGCCCATAGCAAAAACCGTCCCTGCATTTAAGTAAGAGATTCTGCTCTGACAACTAAGCTGAACTTTTACCTGTTAAGACTGTGCACGGCACAACAGAAAGTTAATGTTCCATGGACTTTTTTTTCTGTGAAGAACCCAGAGAGGGTTATTTGGTTATTATTTATTTCACAAATAGTGCTATTTATTTCCTGACTTTATTTTTTCTGTGAAGAACCCAGAGAGGGTTATTTGATTTTTATTGATTTCATTAATAGTGTAATTTATTTCATTAATAGTGTTATTATTTATTTCCTGAGTTTTTTTCTGTAAAGATCCCGGAAAGGGTTATTAATATTTGGTTATGTGTGGCTTTCTGGAAAACAATCAATGTTTACGTTTAGGCACCCCTGCGATCATCGCACTTTTTCTGTTACAAACTGACCCCGGCCCCCCATCAGAGAAGGGAAAAGTTATGTGGCCCTCACAGGAAAAAGTTTGGGGACCCCTGCATTACATCCTTTCTCTCATACAGAGAGTCGTCAGCAAAATCTAACGGGTTTGATCGGTCAAGGAAAATCCTTTCACGCTGTAATGCTCTCCGGGATCCTCAATGATTGGACAGGCCACAGTTTGGCAAACAGCTGACTGGCCAGGGGGTGGTGCTTTATGTAGGATTCAATCCTATCCTGAAAGTTAGGCTGCCCCGGAGCAGGCTAGCTTTCAGGATAGGATTAGGACAGGTTTTCTATCCCGATCAGAGGTGAACCAGCTTTGTGATACAGAAAATCCGGAGTTGAGCCTGAAGTTATCTCGCTAACCCCTTAATCCCGCTTCGTGATACAGGCCTCTGCTGTTGTGATTCACTTCAGAAATGTTTAATTCAAAATAAAACAAAACGAAAACTTGGCGAAAGCAAACATTTCATTTAAATATCAATTCAAACTTCACCCACTGAGAACTAAGACAGAGAGGTGAACACGATTTAAATCAATCAATTTGCAGCTTATAGATTAGGGATGCAACGGTATGGAATTTTACAGTACGGTACGGTATCATCAAAATACCACGGTATGATAGTATTCAAGGTATTAAAAAAATGAATGACTATATATACACATATTCATTAATTTATATTTCAGTCACAAAAGTTTTTTTCAATATTGTCAAATGGCTTATATAGCGGACGGTGTCACATCATCTCACATGTTGTCATTGCTATGCGCCTCAGATCTATAAATGAACAAAGCATCGCGTTGCGTGGAGATGACAGCTTGTATATCTACTGTTTTGAACACCGTTGTATGGAGAATTATGTTTCGTTGCGATGTGATGACAACTTGTTCATCCGCTCTTTAGAATGAAATACAATCAAACAACACTGGATTTCGGTTCACCATCCTACCTTGGCTTTTGCAAACTTTGCATATTCGGGTGGGTGTCGTTCCCGGAGGTGACTGGACAAGTTACAAGTGTTTGCTCCTCTGGCAGCAACTTTCCTCTGACACAACTTGCATGCTGGTTCCCCATCATCTTGAATGGAACCGTCTGTTTGTTTTGGGTAGCCAAAAAACTCCCATACTGCCGTCTGAAGCCGCTTTGCTGCTGGATAAAGAGCTGGTTCTGGCAACTGATTTTCCTCAGCCTCTGCCATGTCTTGGCTCTCCTCTTCATGCCATGTGGATCTTCAGAATCATGGATGGACTACTTTTTTTGTCTTCTTTTTTTTTAATGGGTGGGTGTAACCTGGACAGCCAATGGGATCAATGGATGCGTCCCCTCCCCCCCAGCAAACAGGTAAGAAACGCCAATCAAATCAAAACAGCTGCTGTGGTGAAAATTGTGACCTGGTAAATTATGTGATCTTTACATTAGGCGTTTTTGTATGTAAAACGGGTTTCTGCTGTTTTAGCCACTAAATGTGGGAAAAGTATGAATGAATGTTTATTGACTGCGATCAGGCCTATTTTTAGTCAGATATGGTTTGATTTTGTCACAACTGGTCGTGCTGCACAGTGCAGGGCTGGCTGCAGTCACTCAGTCAGGGGGGCTTCTCCAAATGATCACAACGTGAGTCTAGCCACTCTAGCGACCCATGCAAGTGGAGCTGCACTCTGCTGCATATAATATGCGGCTGCGCATATAAAAATGAAAACACTGTGGGTACGGAAATCTTACGGTATCAATACCGTGGCCATTTGATACTGCGATACACCGTTTTATGGTATACCGCTGCATCCCTGCAACAGATCAATGAGAAGCTGTTTGCTGTCACATAAACAAGACATCAGGCACGATGATGTTGCAACAGTTTCTTTGGAAACTGTTTGGAATCTCGATGGCAGGTATTATACAGGAGAAAAAACTTTAGAAAAGCAGAGGCGTGGTCACAATTTACCCATAATGCAATGTGCAGTTGTTTTTTTTCCTGCCATAGTCATTTCTGTCCAGTGCTCGCGCTTTAAGTCTTGATCTGTCCTCCTGATGAAATGGATGAAGTGGTGTCAGTTCAGAAAGTCGATTTCTAAACCGACACTGAGGATGTTAAGGCGGAGAAAGGGGCTGGATCCTCGTTCCTCTTTAAGGCAGTTCACTCTTGTTTTTCTTCAGATCGTATAAATCTTTCGCCTTTTACTAAAGATTTCCGTGGAGAGGAACGTTATGAGTTTCAATTAATTTTTGGATGCCCTGTGTTTAACGGGGCTTCTAGTGATGTGAAAGACAAAACTAAGACGTTGTTTATGATGTCACTATAAAGGTATGTTGGGTTACCATAACCTATGCAAGTGTTAAAGATTAAACTCTAATGATAACACAGTGGGAAATGGAGAAACATAGTATTTTTTGTTTTATGTTAAGTTGAAATATTTGCTTCATATCATTGCTGGTTACCCATAATAAGCTAAATAGAGGTTTACATGATAATTTGCTAAATGAACCATAAATACTGATGAATTCAGTAGACTCGGCTGGAAGCAGAAATCATCCTAGACTTCCAGAAGTCAAGGACCACACTGCACTCAGGCCTGAGCATCAATGGGGAGGTGGTAGAGCGTGTCACAAACTTCACGTTTCTCGGACCGCACATCTCAGAGGACCTGGGCTGGACTGTGAACACCACTCACATTATCAAAAAGGCCCAGCAGCGACTCTTTTTTCTGAGAACGCTGAGGAGGAATAAACTCTCTCCACCTCTGCTGAGGAACTTCTACCACTGCACAATAGAGTGTGTCCTGACCTATGGATGTACGGTGTGGTACACCAGCTGCACCGAGAGGAAACAGCTGCAGCGGGTCATCAAGACTGCACAGTGGTTCATCGGCTCCCCACTACCACACCTGGTCACGCTTTTCCCATAATGCAACGAGAGCAATGGGTAACAGCTTTTTTTGTCAGTTCAGAAAGTCGTTTTACAAACCGACACCGAGGATGTTAAGACGGGGAAAGGGGCTGGATCCTTGTTCCTCTCTGAGGCAGTTCACTCTTGTTTCTCTTCAGATCGTATAAATCTTTCGCCTTTTACTAAAGATTTCCGTGGAGAGGAGCATTATGAGTATTAACTAATTTTTTGATGCCCTGCTTTTAGTGGGGCCTTCAAAGTTGTGGAAAGTGAATGTGAAGTGGTTCTTATGTTTGATGAAAATACAAACATAATGTAGCCTTTCAGTGGTTACATTGTCTTTGCGTTTTAACTTGAGATACACTTGCAGAGAAAAATGTCTTGACTACCTTTAATTTAGTGTCCCAGCTCATTCTTTTGGCAAACAAAAGAGGGATGTGTTGTGATTTATGTTGAAATGAAACAGGCCCTTTCCTTTTTTTTAACATAACTTTTTTTAGGCAAATTACCAGGGCAGGTATCAGGAGAACAGAGAAGTAAGCATTTGTTAGTGTTTTTTTCTGACATTTTTAGTCCAATGTAGCTGCAGGTTTTATAAAGGAGAAAATATTTTTTTGAAAAGCAGAGGCGTGGTCACGCTTTTCCCATAATGCAACGAGAGCAATGGGTCACAGCTTTTTTCTTTTTTCTCTGCTTTAACCCTTTCTGTCCAGTGCTCCTGTTTTAGAGTCACTTTAAGTCTTGATCTGTCCTCCTGATGAGCTGGATGAAGTGGTGTCAGTTCAGAAAGTTGGTTTATAAACCGACACCGAGGATGTTAAGACGGAGAAAGGGGCTGGATCCTCGTTCCTCTCTGAAGCAGTTCACTCTTGTTTCTCTTCAGATCGTATAAATCTTTCGCCTTTTACTAAAGATTTCCGTGGAGAGGAGCATTATGAGTATCAACTAATTTTTTGATGCCTTGTTTTTAGCAGGGCTTCCTATGGTGTGAAATAAAAAATTAGCACGTTTTCAAATACTTTCTTAAGTAATGTTTTTAAGAGATTCAATGGGATTACTGTGATCTAGAGCAGGGATGTCCAATCATGTGCCATAGAGGGCCAAGAGGCTGCAGGTTTTCATTCCAACCCAGGTCTCCACCAGGTGACTTCACTGATTAGTTCCTCCTTTCTGATACAAGATGAGATGATCAGTGAGCACGTTTACATGCAAACCATATTCCGGTATTATTCGGAATATTCACAATATTCCGGTTGCGCACGTGCCATGAAAACATGCACCGAACCCGATTAAGGTCATATTCACCTCAAGCATGTAAATGAAAGGCCAAACCTCAACAAAAGTTTACCGTTCTTTGTAAAAAATCGTTGTCGTGTAAACGGGGCCTAACTTCCAATGATTACAAGGTAGGAAATGGAGACATAAACAGATCTTTTTTGTTTTTAAAGTATTTGCTTCCTGTCATTGCTAATTACCTGAAAAAAGCAATAGAGGTTTCTAAGAGCCTGTTTTATCAGTTTATTGTAATTTAACAGTCAAAACATTTTACAGAGGAAATTGACCTCAGTGTCTTTAAGGTGTGATCCCAGTTCATTCCTGTCGCCAATGAGAGAGCGATGTGTTGAGTTGTAATTCAAGATGAAATTGAACAAGCCCTCTACACCTTTTTTTTTAAACCTAAATTTCTTTAGCAAATTGCAGCAGCAGATTTCTCTGCCTGTTAGTTTCCAATTCAGTGAAAATTGAAGGGTTCATGAATTAAGAACCCGTTCTTAATTATTATGCCTGTAAAAATAAAGGTCAAATAGCCTAAATAAATATTCTTGATGTTGTAACTGTTTCTTTGGAAACTGTTTGGAAACCCAATGGCAGGTATTATAGAGGAGAAAAGACTTTTGAAAAGCAGAGGCGTGGTCACAATTTACCCATAATGCAATGTGCAATGGGTAGTTTTTTTCCTGCCTTAGTCAGCTCAGGATGAGATGGATGAAGTGGTGTCAGTTCAGAAAGTTGATTTCTAAACCGACACCGAGGATGTTAAGACGGAGAAAGGGGCTGGATCCTCGTTCCTCTCTGAGGCAGTTCACTCTTGTTTCTCTTCAGATCGTATAAATCTTTCGCCTTTTACTAAAGATTTCCGTGGTGAGGAACTTTATGAGTGTCAACTAATTTTTTAATGCCCTGCATTCAGTGGGGTTTCCAGTTTTGTGCAAAATAAAGTTAATAAATTAGTAAACACACTGGTACATAAAAATTTAGTATTCGAGTGGGATTACATAATCTCGAAAAATTTTACAAACCAACTTCCAATGATGAAATGGTGGAAAATTGAGAAAAAAACATATTATATCTTTTTTAAGTTAAAGTATTTGTATTTGAAGTATTTGCTTCCTATCATTGCTGATTACCTGTAATAAGCTTCACTTTCACTTAACTTGATTCACAACCTAACACACTGCTCTTTTGTTCACCATAAGAATGAACAGGATGACTAAATTAAAGGGACTCAAGACATGTTTCCCTCTGAATACATCAACTGTGTTAAATTGCAGCATCTTAAAAGTACACAGAACATTAAAGACCCCATGGCATGAAAAATACGATTTTCGTTGTTCTTGCGTGATAGGGAAGGCCTTGGGGCCACATAAATACTGTCCCATGCATTAAACCTGTGATAAATGGAGAAATGCACACCGCCTATTTTTTGAAACTCTCCCTTTAAAACGTGCGGACAGCACTTCCTCCTCTTTGTGATGTCACACACAAGGCGACTCCGCCCACTTAAACTAGCCAGCCCGTCTGTTTCCCAGGTAACAAGGTAACAGGTTAGTGACATGTCTAAGAAACGTTGCTGCACCACAGACGGATGCAAGGAGACTCATGTTTCACTGCACACTCTTCCAAAAAAAAACCAAAAAAAAAAAAAACACACGTTACAGACCAGTGGCTGACGTCAATTTTTTTTCCCAGGTCCCACGGGATTTTAGTCCAAATTTGCTCCTCTGTTCGGCTCATTTCAGCGCCGACTGTTTTATCAACCTTGCACAATACAATGCCGGTTTCACAAAGAAACTGTTGGTAAAGGATCCTGCTGTCCCCACATCGTCTGGACCAATGTCAACTCCACGACCAGTAAGTGATTTTTTTGTCTCTGTCTCATCAAGACGGGAACGTTTTCGGAAGTTGTAAAGTTTTTCATTAGTACCGTTGATAACGTTATAGCCGTTAACTTGCCTGTGATTGGCCCGACCATATGCCACTGAGAAAACAGTCAGCCAATCAGTGGAGAGGGGCTGATTCTCTCTTCTGATTGGCTGCCAGAGCTCAGGGATAAAGGCAAGAGAGGAGCTGTGAAAATGTATTTAGCAGACCACAGGTCCTCAAAGCCACATTTTGCAGGAATATCAACAGTTAACATAAAACCCTGTAAAGCATGGGGCCTTTACCCAGTTAAACTATGCTTTTATTTTCACATGATCAGAAGCCCTGTTGAACACAGGGCATTAAAAAATTAGTTGATACTCAAAATGCTCCTCTCCACGGAAATCTTTAGTAAAAGGCGAAAGATTTATACGATCTGAAGAGAAACAAGAGTGAACTACCTAAGAAAGGAACGAGGATCCAGCCCCTTTCTCCGTCTTAATATCCTCGGTGTCGGTTTAGAAATCAACTTTCTGAACTGACACCACTTCATTCATCTCATCCTCAGCACAGATCAAGTCTTAAAGTGACCCTCAGGCACTGGACAGAAATGACTCAGGCAGAAAAACTACCCAGACTGTAGACTTTTGTGTAGACTTTTTCAATAAAAATGGAAAATGTGATTGTGTTGTGATTGATGTGATTGTGTTTGATGTCTGATGAAACAGCTTCTAATTGATCTGTAGGCTGCAAATTGATTGATTTAAGTCACGCTCACCCACGCTCACGTCGAATTTTTGTTGATAGGGGCGGGGGAGACACGCACACTTCAATCAATAATTAAGGATTTTAAGTTACTTTATAATAGCATGCAGTTATAAGAGAACCAGAATGGATGAACACACGGCTTTATTGTTAAGAAAATGAAACTTTGATCAATAAATCAAGTAATTTAAGGATCATAACATCATTATAACATAACATCATTACAACATAACATTATAACATAACATCATTTTAACATAACATCATTATAACATAACATCATTTTAATATGACATCATTATAACATAACAGCATGAAAAAAGAACAACTCTGCACTCCTGACTCAGGGCATTCATGTGTTTCCAAAAGTGGACCTTCTCTCAGTTTACCTACTGATAAATATTTCAAGCAGGGTCGAAACATCGCATTCATCCATAAGGTCACTGTGGGTATTCATAATGGCCAAATGCGTAAGTCTCTCCATCATGGTGCTGCGCAGCCAGGTGTTCAGCCTGCGCAAGGCTGAGAAAGAGCACTCGGATGCCGCAACAGATATGGGCAGGGCCAGACAGAGCTTCATGAGCTTCTCCACCTCTGACAGCATGGAGCGGGTTTGGGGCTGCAAGGTTTGCAGGACGGTCACAACATCCTGGATGGTGCAAATTTCTCATCCCCTACACACATCACTCAGGAGCTCAAGGCTTAGCTGCTCTCGTGGAAAGGGGGCCTGTTCCGGGGAACCCACATCGACTCGTTTCCCCTGAGCCGCCTCAATAACGGCCTGCTTTCGCCCTGCAGCTACGCGGAGTCCCTCCTGATCGAAATGCCGCTCCAACTCTGAGCACACCAGGTCCAGGGCCTACACAATTACAGGCTATTAATAAGTTTTATGGTAGGCTATGTGTTTTTCAAAATACTGTTGATATTGCCCCAAATAAGGCTTATTGTGAAACCTTACGTTATTACTATTTACCCTCCACGTCCTTCAACTCCCATTCCTCCTCCGCTGTATAGCGAAATCATGCTGGTGTGCGCTGGATATGGTGCCGTCAGCTTTTAGTGCCCTGTGTACTGCTTGGTCTTGGCCACCAGGTCGGCAAAGGTGTCCTCATGTCGCGGTGTGTCCAGTTGTTGGCAAAGGAGTTTGGCAGCTTCCATGGATCCAAGGGCTGTGACCTTGATGCCTTGCAGTGATCGAGCCACTGCTTCACATGGGGTGAATACAGTAACGCAGGCAAACAAGCCAAACACTGTGCGCGTACTGGTGCCCTTTTTGATCAGTCCTGCCACTTTGGCACGCATCTCCCCTTTGACAGTCCTGTCACCCTCCAAGGTCCTGAATGCCAGTAGCATCTCTCCATAGCCGGCCAGTAAACGTGACAGTGCCACAACTCTGATGCACCATCGAGTTGGGCACAGGGCAAGCAGGTTTAACACTTCACCACATCCAAAAAGAGACTGGTATCTGCTTTGCTGAATTATTAATAACAACTGTGACTTCTCATACGAAGTTCAGTGTATCAGCAACAAGGTGCACTTCTTTTGCTTCTTCTTGCGACACTAAATCCAGAGAGTGATTTGCGCAGTGGACAAACACGGAGTCAGGACATGTTTCCTTTAATCTTGCCTGCACTCCCCTGAACCTCCCAGACATGTTACTGGCTCCATCAAAACCGTAGCTTTTCAGCTTCTCCAGTGGCAAATTGAGCCGAACAAGGACATCTTTTAAGCGCAAAAACGGCATTTCTGCTGATGTGTCTGGGGCGTTGTAAAAGCCAAGAAAGAAATTGTGAACTTCCAGATTGTGATCAGCAAAGTGTATGTTGCATGAAAACTGTTCTTTGCCACTTGCGTCGGTGGTCCCATCAGCAGTTAAGCCAAAAAAGGGACTTTGGGATGCTTTGGCTACGATTTTTCTCTGAATGTCATGCGCAAACAGCTCCAGAATTTCATTTTGAATGCTATCAGACATCCAGTTGTCTCTCCTTTTCATCCAGTTCTCCAGGTCAGGATCAGTGCGTACCCTTCTCCACCATTAGCTGCCATAACACCCCATCCCGATTTGCAGCCCCTCTCAGAGGGAGTCCCTGGCGCCCCAGGAATCTTACGCAGCTGAAAATGAGCTCCAGCATTTTCCGCGCTGTTCTCTGATCTTTCGCAGCGGCCTCAGAGAGTAACGCATTAATTGGCGTTGTTTTCAATGCAGCCAATCTTTGGGTCGCATCTAAATGAATGCGAGTCTTTTCGTGGTCCCAGATCTTCTCCGTTGCTTTTCTCCAGTTTGAAAAGCCTTTATCTTTCAAAAATAGACTGTCGGCTTCTGACACGACCAGCTTGCTCTTGACAGCCGACCTGCACACACCACACACAATGCCATCACTGTCCACAATGTATTTCAGCCACTGCCACTCTCTGAACCAGGCAGCCTTGCAGGAGCAAGTGAACTTCTCCCCGCTAAACTTCCTGGCAGGAAAATTATAATCCTGCGATGGTTTGAAAGATATTACCTCTTGGCTACCAGCGGGTGGCATTGGGGAGGTAGGACCACAGCCGGGTCCTTTAGCTTGCTGCTGCTGCTGTTGCTCCTGTTGCTGCCCGCTTGCTGGCAGCAAATACATTCATCATGTCTTCCTTTTAACTAAAAGACATTTTTGTTCCTTTTAATCAGACATGGGATGTTTATTTACCTTGACAGTTTTGGAGGTAACTTCCTCTTCAGAAAGGTCCAATTGACATCCGGAGCGGCACCTGTCAGATCCGGCAGACCAGACCTGACCGGGTGCTGCGGCCGGTGCTGGCGTGGTGCTGGTCGGCACCAGGTCTGCCGGATCTCGGCGCACAGACTGCTGTACTTTCATTATAAACCGACTTTTGTTTATACGCGGTTGCAGTAGCAAACGGACAATGACACAGACAACATGGTTAATTATTGATTGGCAGGAGGAAAGTTTCATGATTTACGTCCGCGCGCTGCGTGCGTGACCATGCATGTGCTCGTGTATGCGCCCATACCGTGCTGAAGCACACCCCCTCCTACCGTGCCAGAGCGGGGGAAGTGTAGGCTACTGTATTCAAGTACGGAACAGAGCGATCACACTGGTCAAATAATCCGGATTTTAGGGGCAAACGTGCTTGGGCGCAGAACAGACTTGCAAATGTGAGTGTGCCCTTAGTCCTCAGTGGGTGAAGTTTGAATTGATATTTAAATGAAATGTTTGCTTTTGCCAAGTTTTTGTTTTATTTTGTTTTGAATTAAAAAATGTTTGAAAAGCAGAGGTCCGCGCTGAAATGAGCCCAACAGACAAGCAAATTTGGACGAAAACCCAATGGAGCCGTGAAACCGGGACCCTGAGCGTGATGTTATACGACCGTTCGTGTTTGAGCCCGACTCCGATCCCAAACCACAGACGGCAGGAAACACTGAACCACCTCAAATCTGTTTATTACAGGATGTTTCAGAATGTTAAGTTATGTTTGTTAAATGTGTTTTTAAATATGTTGTGAGCTTGTTGCCCGGGGAGCGGAGTCAGACTGGCTAAGTTTGCTCGCTTGTGAGCTTGTTGCCTGGGGAGCGGAGGCGGGCTGTGGGCGGAGTCACTGTCCTCATGACATCATTAAGTAACGGAAGTGCAATCCGCTCCTTTTACGGGGAGAGTTTCAAAAAACCGGCTGTGTGCACTTCTCCATTTATCATAGGTTTAATGCATGGAACAGTGGCTGAATCTCAATCTCCTCCCTAAGCCCTGAGCCCTCAATGACTTAAGTAGCTGCACCTGGAAAGTGATTGAGAGCGTGAGGCTGCAAGGGGCTGAAGTACTATAAAAAGGGAATGGGACAGCCCTTTGTTTGGGTGTCAACAGCGATGCATCATGTTTCTCACAATCGCAGCTTTGGGACTTTTTATTTTTATTTTTTTTTTAATTTAATTATTTTTATTTTCTTTTTATTTCACAAAAGGCATTGATGCGCTTGCCAAGAGATAAAAAACAAACATGCACTGCCTATCTGCTTATTTCCTTCGTTTCTGAAGGCCATCTTATATAAAATATTATACTCACATGGGAACTTCTTCTTTTTTGCAGCGTCACTGCTGATTGGACCCTCCATGTTTTTTGTTTACAAATTCGCTCGTTCCACTTCGCTTTTAAAGCGACTGCCAGCTGGTTTCCCCAGGGGATTCATGTCATACGTCACAATGCAATGAACTATGGGTAATTCCCTAACGCTAAGTCTGCGGAGATGCCCACTTACGGAAAGGGTGCATTAAGGGCTCAAAAAGTCCGCGAGAGATTCCTCACGCACTTCATGATTTGTCAATGGGACAACCCTAAGCCCTCACGGACTTGGCGGGAGCGCGCCTCAAAGTCAGTGAGTGTGTGAGGGTGGACATTGGGATTCCCTATCATGCAAAAACAACAAAAATTGCATTTTTCAGGCCATGGGGCCTTTAAGACTTGACCTGCCCTCCCGATGAGATCAATGAAGTGGTGTCAGTTCAGAAAGTTGGTTTATAAACCGACACCGAGGATGTTAAGACGGAGAAAGGGGCTGGATCCTCGTTCCTCTCTGAGGCAGTTCACTCTTGTTTCTCTTCAGATCGTATAAATCTTTCGCCTTTTACTAAAGATTTCCGTGGAGAGGAGCATCATGAGTTTTAACTAATTTTTTGATACCCTGCTGCTCAGCAGGGCTTCTGAAGTTGTGGAAAATGAAATAACAAGTTTAAGATTATTTATTTTTCCTTTTTTAAGTCAGAGTACTTGCTTCATACCATTGCTACCTACTGATATTAAACAAAATAGAGGTTTACATGAAAATTCCACTAAATGAACTATAAATACACATTAAATTCAGTAGACTCAGTTGGAAGCGGAAGAAAACCCAGCAGAGTTGTTGCTGCACATGTTGGCAAAAAGCAAAAGGTTGACATAGAGTGTGGACTTTTTCAATAAAAATGGAAAGAGCGAAATTTTCTTCTGGGAGGTCACTGGCAAACCTGTGTGGTGTTTATTTGTGTGTGCTTTCCCAAGTTTTTTGTTTTGTTTTGTTTTGAATTAAACATTTCTGAAGTGAATCACAATAGCAAGTGTTATGTAGGAGAGCAACATTTTTGAAAAGCAGAGGTGTGGTCACACTTTTCCATAATGCAACAAGAGCAATTGGTAGCAGTTTTTTTCAATTATTGTATTTGTAGTCTTAACTGTTTCTGTCCAGTGCTCCTGTTTTAGAGTCACTTTAAGACTTGATCTGCCCTCCTGATGAGATGGATGAAGTGGTGTCAGTTCAGAAAGTTGGTTTATAAACCGACACCGAGGATGTTAAGACGGAGAAAGGGGCTGGATCCTCGTTCCTCTCTCAGGCAGTTCACTCTTGTTTCTCTTCAAATCGTATAAATCTTTCGCCTTTTACTAAAGATTTCCGTGGTGAGAAACATTATGAGTATCAACTAATTTTTTGATGCCCTGCGTTCAGTGGGGCTTTCGTTTTTGTGCAAAATAAACTTACTAAGTTGGTAAATACACTATTACATAACATTTTGGCAGTTTGAGTGGGATTACCATAACCCAGACTAACTTCCAATGATGATATGATAGAAAAATGAGAAACAAATGTGATGTTATATCTTTTTTTGAGTTGAAGTATTTCCTTCATATCATAGCTTGTTCGTATATTATTAGTGCAATGCAACTGCAGGTATTATATAGGAGTTTTTTTTCTCTGATAAGCAGAGGTGTGGTCACACTTTTCCCATAATGCAACAACAGCAATGGGTCACATTTTTTTTTTACTATTATTTTTTATTATTATTATTTTTGTTTTGTTCCTTGAATCATTTCTGTCCAGTGCTCATGTTTTAGTGTCACTTTAAGACTGTATCTGCCATCAGGATGAGATGGATGAAGTGGTGTCTGTTCAGAAAGTTGGTTTACAAACCGACACTGAGGATGTTAAGACGGAGAAAGGGGCTGGATCCTTGTTACTCTGTGAGGCAGTTCACTCTTGTTTCTCTTCAGATCGTATAAATCTTTCGCCTTTTACTAAAGATTTCCGTGGAGAGGAACATTATGAGTATCAACTAATTTTTTGATGCCCTGCTTTTAGTGGGGCTTCCAGTCTTGTGTAAAATAATGGTAACAAATTGGTAAGCGTTAGTGCATAACCTCTCAGCAGTTTGAGTGTGATTATATACAATCTAGAAAGATTTTACAGACCAATTTACAATGATATGGTGGAAAATGGAGAAACAAAAATAATCTTATCTTTTTTAAGTTAAAGTATTTGCTTCCTATCATAGCTTATTACCCATAATCTGATGTTGTGGAGAAAAAAAAGACATTAGTACTTAGTTTATTCTTTATCTTTTCATGAAATTAAGTGGGATTACCATGATTTCTCTGGATTACAACGGTACAGAGAAATGTTACAAATCAAAATTCAACGATGATACGAAGGAAAATGGAGAAACAAACATTTTATTGTATCTTTTTTAAGTTGAAGTATTTGCTTCCTATCATAGCTGATTACCTGTAATAAGCTTCACTTTCACTTAACTTGATTCACACCCTAACACTCTGCTCTTTTTTTCGCCACAAGAATGAACAGGATGACTAAATTAAAGGGACTCAAGACATGTTTATCTCTGAATACATCAACTGTGTTAAATTGCAGCATCTTAGAAAGCACACAGGACAGGCATTAAACAGTTAAACTGTGCTTTTATTTTCACATAACTAGAAACTCTGCTGAATGCAGGGCATCAAAAATGAGTTGAAACGCATCCTGACGGCAGATCAAGTCTTAAAGTGACACTAAAACATGAGCACTGGACAGAAATGATGCAAGCTACAAAAGCAAAAAAAAAAAAAAAACAAAAAAAAAAACTGCGACTCATTTCTCTCGTTGCATTATGGGAAAAGTGTCCTACGTAGCAATACTATGAACCAAAAAAGAAAATACTGTCTTTATTTCTCCATTTCCAACTCTATCATCAACAATTTAATCTCTAAATTCTTTATAGAGCACAGCAATACCACTCAATCTGAAAGACAGCTTCAAAAATACTTTTTCACCAATTTTTTTTTCACAACACTGAAAGCCCTGCTAAACGCAGAGCATCAAAAAATTAGTTTATACTCATAATGTTCCTCTCCACGGAAATCTTTAGTAAAAGGCGAAAGATTTATACGATCTGAAGAGAAACAAGAGTGAACTGCCTGAGAGAGGAACGAGGATCCAGCCCCTTTCTCCGTCTTAACATCCTCGGTGTCGGTTTTTAAATCAACATTCTGAACCGACAGTACTTCATTTATCTCATCAGGAGGGCAGATCAAGACTTAAAGTTCCTCTAAAACATGAGCACTGGACAGAAATGGTTAAAGCAGAAAAAAAAAGTGTGGAAATCAAACCTACCCCGACACATCAAGATCAGTTTCTTCTCTGCTACTGTGAAGTCCATTCTCCTTTATGGCCGTGAGTGCTGGACACTGACGCAGGCCCTACAGAAGTCCTTGGACGCGTGCTACATGAGAATGCTATGTGTGGTTCTAACCATCAAACAGGATGAAAACATTACCAACACATGGCTGTAAGGGGAGTTACCACGTGTCAGAGAAGATAGCAACCAGGAGGATGGGACTTGCCGGTCACTGCCATCGACATTAACAACTCCCAGCAAGAAAGCTTTTGCTGTGGGAACCAATACGCAGTCATTGATCAACAGGGTGTCCCAAACCTACCTGCGTGGACGTGCAAAAGAACAACGCTGGTACAGAAAGCACAAATGAGCTGGCCAGATGTATGGAGAACCAGGTGGACTGGAAACGCCGATGATTGCCTCGTCTGTGGACGACGTAGAGAGAGACATGCATTATGGGGAAACTGCGCACACGTTTGCTTTTTTTTTTTTTTTTTTTTTTAAATCTGTGCTCCTAATACCTGATGTTCTAATTCACTTGAGGAAATTTAAGGTAAGAAAAAAGTGTAAAATTAAACTTCAATCACAACCTAGCAAACTGCTCTTTCATTTTCTGCAAGAATTAAAAGGATTATTGAATTATTAGTACTCAGAAAGCTTTTGTCTCTGAAAATGAGTTGAATTACACTTTAATTTTCACATAAACAGCAGCCCTGCTGACTGCAGGGCATCAAAAAATTAGTAAATTCTCATAATGTTCCTCTCCACGGAAATCTTTAGTAAAAGGCGAAAGATTTATACGATCTGAAGAGAAACAAGAGTGAACTGCCTCAGAGACAAATGAGGATCCAGCCCCTTTCTCCATCTTAACATCCTCGGTGTCGGTTTATAAACCAACTTTCTGAACTGACATCACTTCATCCATCTCATCAGGAGGGCAGATCAAGACTTAAAGTGACTCTAAAACAGGAGCACTGGACAGAAACAGTTAAGACTACAAATAGAATAACTGAAAAAAAAAAAAAAAAAAAAAAAACAGTTAAGACTACAAATACAATAATTGAAAAAAACTGCTACCAATTGCTCTTGTTGCATTATGGGAAAAGTGTGACCACACCTCTGCTTTTCAAAAATGTTGCTCTCCTACATAACACTTGCTATTGCGATTGACTTCCGAAATGTTTAATTCAAAACAAAACAAAGCAAAAAACGTGGGGAAAGCACACACAAATAAACACCACACAGGTTTGCCAGTGACCTCCCAGAAGAAAATTTCGCTCTTTCCATTTTTATTGAAAAAGTCCACACTCCATGTCAACATTATGCTTTTTGCCAACATGTGCAGCAACAACTCTGCTGGGTTTTTTCTGCTTCCAACTGAGTCTAATGAAATTATCTATATTTATTGTTCATTTAGTGGAATTATCATGTAAACCTCTATTTTAGTTGCTATGGGTAGATAGCAATGGTATGAAACAAACACTTTAACTTTAAAAAGGAAAAATGAATAGCACTTAACTTTTTATTTCATTTTTCACAGCTTCAGAAGCCCTGCTGAGCAGCAGGGCATCAAAAAATTAGTTAAAACTCATGATGCTACTCTCCACGGAAATCTTTAGTAAAAGGCGAAAGATTTATACGATCTGAAGAGAAACAAGAGTGAACTGCCTCCAAGGGCAACAATGATCCAGCCCCTTTCTCAGTCTTAACATCCTCGGTGTCGGTTTATAGATCAACTTTCTGAACTGACATCACTTCATCCATCTCATCAGGAGGGCTGAGCAAGGCTTAAAGCACGAGCACTGGACAGAAATGATTCAAGCAACAAAAAAAAAATTATAAATAATAATAATAAAAAAAAAAACTGTGACCCATTGCTCTCATTGCATTATGGGAAAAGTGTGACCGCCTCTGCTTTTCAAATACATACATACATATATACATACATACATCAATCAATCAATCAATTGATCAATCTTTTCTCCTATATAATACCTGCAGATGCACTGCACTAAAAATTTAAGAAAAAAAAACTTGTCTCAAAAAATTCTGTAAAATTCACCAGTTGTCCCTTATTTATCCAATAGGCACATTGTAAAATTAGTTTGCTCGGATGGATACTTTTTGAGATATGCCCAATTTAGTGAGGGGAGTATGTGTCGATTTTGGTGCAATTTTTCGCGCGTCCTTATTTTTCCTCCATTTTCAGGTGTCAATATCTCAGGAACTACACCACATAGGGGACTGAAATTTGGTACGATAATACACCTCCACCTACTCTCTCAGAATATACAAAAACATCTGTCATACATCATAACTGGTAGGCATGGCAGCACCTCAAAAATGGAAAAAAAAATTACACAGGTTTCGTGGTCAACCATGTTTAGGCCTTCAGAAAACAACTTTGTATTTGCCCCAGCTTCTTGATTTTCTCAGAGCTTTCAGATACATACATAGACTGTTCAAAGCATTAATGGTTAGTCAGATATATGCATCGGTTTCTGGATGGCAGCTTCTCCAAATCCATAAAAAAAGTTTTTGCGTCAGATTTTTATTGGTCCATAACTGCATGTGGGAATGTCTTAAAAAATCTGATCTCTGTTTTAATTTAAAGTTCAAAGCTTACTCTTTCTTGGGATATAAAACAGTTTTTCTTTATGCAAGTCCTTCATTTTTATTTTTGATCCCAAATATGGGGTTATTTCACCACTTGCGAATATTGAAATTCCTCAGTATTAGACCATTGTCGCTTGCTTTTGTCTTCATATTCATTTATTGTTTATTATTTGTTCATTATTAACCTAAAATATAATGACCATTGCATCAGACAAGCATTTATTTGTCAAAACATCAACATTTTCATGAACTTTTTACCAAATCTCTTAAGCTGCATATTCACACAGTTCGTGATTTCGCTTCCAAATTTCCACAGTAAAGTACCCAATTTCACCATACATAAAATATGCATAAAATTGACTACTTTACCAATTGAAACCATTTTGGTGTGATTATCTTCAAAATTGGAAAATTGGAAAATGTCACACACAGCGACCGGGGTTCGAATCCGACCTCAGGTCCTTTGTTAGAGATCCTACGATACCATTTTTTCCTTGCCGATCCGATACTAAATTCTGCCTAAAAGCCAATACTGATCCGATACCAGCGTGCTTCTGCTGTACACTACCAACCTTACATGATATGATTGTTGTCATCAGGTTAAGCCCTTTGTAAAATATGAAAGAACATACAGAGAATGAATGCCACAGAACTGTTCTTTTATTGTCCAACTTAGTTTGACAGTCTAGACACTCTTAAACCGTTAACATTTTAAGTTTACAGCTGCTTGTTGTAACAGTTACAACAGTAGTGCAATGGCATTTAACCTTCTAACAAAGTGAGCATCTACTCAAGTACTCAGTAGAGTAAACAAAAGCAATCTGTTGTTTGCTTCAAAAAAGTTACACACTGAACAACAGGAATACTGTAAGTTCACTTCAGTTCCAAAAGTAGGCTACAGTACAGAATTGAAGTAGCTGTACAGGAATAAAGACAAAAATAATCCCTGTTAAAGTGCAAGCATTAACAAAAGTAAAGTAAAAGTATTATTCTTTTTTAGAAACAGTATTGCAACAGCAACATTCAATGTGCAAATTAAACATTCAAAATGAATAAAAAATAAGAATCACAACAATTAGCAATTACAGGGACCAGGGTAAAAAGAAATAGCAGCATCTATGCTAACCCTACACTGTAGTGTAAACAATAACATCACTTCAAGTGGGCATTCAAGTGGGCATACACATTGTGTGTATAAAGCAGTAGGCCTACTGCTCTGACTGCTGCTAGTGCTTAAATCCAAGAGCAATGGTAAGTTCTTCTTCAAGAAGACGATCATTTCTGCTCTCTCCTCCAAGCCTGTTTCTCTTCGCATCGAGAATGTTGGAGACTGTACTGAATAGTCTCTCACTATCTACACTGGTAGATGGAGCACAGAGGAATTTTTCAGCAGTGGCAGCCAGGGTGGGAAACTGTAATTTGTTGTCTTTCCAGTACTTGAATGGGCTCTCTGTGCATGGGATGGTTTTCTGTGACAATTACGTATGTATTTGAAGTTGAACCTGGGAGCTTGTGCTGCTTGTTGCCCCGGGCTCATCTACCTCCATATGCTCCAGGAGGATTTTTGTCAAATACCCCCTTCAAGCTGCTTTTTCTGCCGCTGCTGCTTGCCTCAGCCTGTGCTTCCATGCGTGTGGCCTTCTCTGCTGGTTCTGCTTCCTCAGTTGTACTCAAAGACTCCTCCATCTTCTCCACCTCCTTGGTTAGTGCATCCTTTGCATGCTTGATGCTGTCTGCACTTGTGAAGTATCTGAAAATACAATATTAAATAATAAAAGTCTAAACAAACAATAATCTCCCTCTAAGTGTAATGATTATTAATGCATGTTGTGCCATGTAATGACAATAACTTAACGTAATGCAATATGACACTGGCTGTTTAGCCATTACTCGTGTTAAAATACACTTTAATATTAATAATTACATACAGATTTGGACTATTACATTATTGTTGGACAATGGACATACCAGTCTTTGTAACGTGCATCCAAGAGAGTGGCAACTGCGTACAATCCTCCTTTTCGACGTGTGCAAATCTATTATTGACAGCCTCAAGGAGGGTGGCCTTCATTGTTTTAATCCGAGTCCTCCTCGGTCTCCCGGGCAAGCAGCCGTTTTAGCACGGTGACATTGGGGATAACGTCAGCTGCAGATGAGGTGGAGAGGCTTATCTTTTTGGTCACTTCTTCAAATGGAGCCAGAACCACCGTTTTCTCTAGCAAAGCCCATTGGTTGGTTGTGAGGGTCGCTGGCAGGTCGTCGTGGTCAGCTATATATGATGAAATGGATCTCTTCTGCTCCAATATACTCTCAATCATATGGAACGTACTGTTCCACCTCGCTGCCACGTCTTGTTGCAGACGTTTGATGGGCATTTCGAGGTCTTTCTGGTGAACAGCCAGACGTGATGTAGCCGCTGGCGAGTGTTTGAAATGTCCAATTATTTTTCTGGCAATCGCCAGCGCATCTTTAACACTTCTCTGTGACAGTAGTCCTTTGTTCACCACAAGGTTGGTCGAGTGGGCAAAACATCCCAAACTAGACACGTTCATAATCTCCATTGCCTTCTTCATATTGCTTGCATTGTTGCCCAAAAACAATTATGGGAAAAGTGTCCTAGGTAGCAATGCTATGAACAAAAAAAAACAAAAATAATACTGTCTTTATTTCTCCATTTCCAACTGTATCATCGTCAACTTAATCTCTAAATCTTTTGTAGGTCACGGTAATACCACTCAATCTGAAAGATAACTTCAAAATTACTTCTTCATCACTTTTTTTTTTTTCACAACACTGGGGAAAAAAAATTGAAATTTTCTTCTGGGAGGTCAGTGGCAAACCTGTGTGGTGTTCATTTGTGTGTTCCTTCCCCAAATGTTTTGTTAAACATTTCTGAAGCGAAAGAGTTATGTAGGAGAGCAAAATTTTTGAAAAGCAGAGGCGTGGTCACACTTTTCCCGTAATCCAATGACAGCAATGGTTTTTTTTGTTGTTTTTTTTTTCCAAGTATTGTATTTGTAGTCTTAACTGTTTCTGTCCAGTGCTCCTGTTTTAAAGTCACTTTAAGTCTTGATCTGCCCTCCTGATGAGATGAATGAAGTGGTGTCAGTTCAGAAAGTTGGATTATAAACCGACACCGAGGATGTTAAGACAGAGAAAGGGGCTGGATCCTCGTTCCTCTCTGAGGCCGTTCACTCTTGTTTCTCTTCAGATCGTATAAATCTTTCGCCTTTTACTAAAGATTTCCGTGGAGAGGAACATTATGAGTATTAACTAATTTTTTGATGTCCTGCATTTAGCAGGGCTTCTAATGGTGTGAAATATGATTTTAATCTATTTGGAAGTATTTCCACATATAAAAATTTTAGGAGCTTCAATGGGATTACCATGATCTAGAGAAGGGGTGTTTAACAATGGTCCATGGAGGGCCAAGAGACTGCAGGTTTTTATTCCAACCCAGACCTCCACCAGGTGACTTCACTGATCACCTTACCAGAAAGGAGGAACTGATCAGTGAAGTCACCTGGTGGAGATCTGGGTTGGAATGAAAACCTGCAGTCTCTTGGCCCTCCATGGCACATGATTGGACACCCCTGATCTAGAGAAATGTTACAGATTAACTTCCAATGATGACAAGGTGGGAAATGGAGAAATAAACATATCTTTTTTTAAGTATTTGCTTCCTGTCATTGCTAATTACCTGAAAGTAGTAGAGGTTTCTAAGAGCCTGTTTTATCAGTTTATTGTAATTTAACAGTCAAAACATTTTACAGAGGAAATTGACCTCAGTGTCTTTAAGGTGTGATCCCAGTTCATTCCTGTCGCCAACGAGAGAGCGATGTGTTGAGTTGTAATTCAAGATTAAATTGAACATGCCCTCTACACCTTTTTTTTTTAAACTTAAATTTCTTAAGCAAATTACAGCAGCAGATTTCTCTGCCTGTTAGTTTCCAGTTCAGTGAAAATTGAAACGTTTATGACTTATTGTTGATGTTGTAACTGTTTCTTTGGAAACTGATGGCAGGCTTTATAGAGGAGAAAAGACTTCAGAAAAGCAGAGGCCGGGTGACAATTTTCCCATAATGCAATGTGCAATGGGTAGTTTTTTTTTTCTTTTTTTCTTTCTGACTTAGTCATTTCTGTCCAGTGCCTGAGGGTCACTTTAAGACTTGATCTGCCATCAGGATGAGATAAATGAAGTGGTGTCAGTTCAGAAAGTCGATTTATAAACCAACACCGAGGATGTTAAGACGGAAAAAGGGGCTGGATCCTCGTTCCTGTCTGAGGCAGTTCACTCTTGTTTCTCTTCAGATCGTATAAATCTTTCGCCTTTTACTAAAGATTTCCGTGGAGAGAAGCATTATGAGTATAAACTAATTTTTGATGCCCTGCATTCAGTAGGGTTTTTAATTATGTGTAAGTTAAAATGTAGTTTTAGTGTTTAAAGGCCCCATGCTGTACAGGGTTTTATTTTAACTGGTGATTATTCCTGCAAGATGTATCTGTGGTCTGTTAAATATATTTTCACAGCTCCTCTTTTTTGCCTTTCTCCCGGAGCTCTGGCAGCACAGTTTGTTTAGCCAATCAGAAGAGAGAATCAGCCCCTCTCCACTGATTGGCTGTTTTCTGAGTGACATATGGTCAGGCCAATCACAGGCAAGTTAACGGCTATAAAGTTATCAACGGTACTAATGAAAAACTTTAAAACTTCCGAAAACATTCCCATCTTGATGAGACAGAGACAAAAAATCACTTACTGGTCGTGGAGTTGACGTTGGTCCAGCAATGTGGGGACAGCAGGATCCTTTACCAGCAGTTTCTTTGTGAAACCGGCATTGTATTGTGTCAGGTTGATAAGACAGTCTGCACTGAAATGAGCTGAACAGATGAGCAAATTTGGACTAAAATCCCGCGAGACCCGGGAAAAAATTCATTCAGTGTGTGTTTTTTTTTTTTTTGAAGAGTGGGCAATGAAACACGAGTCTCCTTGCATCCGTCTGTGGCGCAACAACGTTTCTTGGACATGTCTCTAACTTGTTACCTTGTTACTTGGGAAACAGACGGGCTGGCTAGATTAAGTGGGGCGGAGTCGTCTTATGTATGACATCACAAAGAGGAGGAAGTGCTGTCCGCGCGTTTTAAAGGGAGCGTTTCAAAAAACGGGCGGTGTGCATTTCTCCATTTATCACAGGTTTAACGCATGGGACAGTATTTATGTGGCCCCAAGGCCTTCCCTCTCACACAAAAACAACGAAAATTTTTGTAGCTTGAATCATTTCTGTCCTGTGCTCATGTTTTAGAGTCATTTTAAGTCTTGATCTGCCATCAGGATGAGATAAATGAAGTGGTGTCAGTTCACAAAGTTGATTTCTAAACCGACACCGAGGATGTTAAGACGGAGAAAGGGGCTGGATCCTCGTTCCTTTCTTAGGTAGTTCACTCTTGTTTCTCTTCAGATCGTATAAATCTTTCGCCTTTTACTAAAGATTTCCGTGGAGAGGAACATTATGAGTTTCAACTAATTTTTTGATGCCCTGTGCTTAGCAGGGCTTCCAATAGTGTGAAAAAAGAAAATAAAGTGATAAATACAAGGTTGGCTTGGCAGTAAAAAAAAAACAAAAAAATTGGGTAAATGTGGAATTTGAAATGTGAAATTATGACTACATAAAAGTGAATGTTTTTATAAACAAATGATATGTATGTATGTATTAGATACAGTATTTTCCAAAGCGCTTTATATAATGGCAAAATTTGCAGCCTGGTTGAGAGCACTTAATTTTTCTTGTTGTCGCTGTTGTTGTCGTTTTTTTTTTGTTTTTTTTTATAAGAGCTCTAAGGTTCTATCATATGGAAAATTGACAATCAGGAAAATGCAATCAGGAATGTGTTATTACTGAAAATGACCTGACATTATGTCATGCTGTTTTTCATAACGTATCTGAAATGTGAAGACCAAACTTAAATGTAAAGCGGCTTTCACATAGGATGCGGTTTGCGCTGCACTCACCACGGGGTACGGCACAGTGCAGGGTGCAGAGCAGGGCACACATACGCACATCACGCACATCTTTGGTGCTATTTGCTAGGCGACCGAAACAGATGCTAGGAAGTAGTGATATGAAGCAAGGGTATGCTATATTTTATTTTAAGCATTTTATCGTGGAAGTAGCAAAAAACATCACACATTTCTACCGCTTTTTAAACACACCTGGTAAGCCCAAATTGTTGGAACTTTTTCTCCATATTTGAGTTTCCTTGCCGATGACACCGTATGACTTTAGTCTTGTGTCCCACAGCTCAACACACGGGGACACAGCAAAGATTATTCTCTTCTCCATGTTCGTGTTGATCTCCCAGACTCCACCAGATTGTTTTCAGACTCTGCCAGATTCTCTCCTAGTGGACACGCAGAGCGCTGTGCCCAAGTTAAAACATTTTCAACTCTGCTGCGCTATGTGAAACGGGCCTTATGCATCGTTAACGTTACCGGTTGGTGACGTTAACAGTGCGGTGTTAACCCTGACGTTAACATTAGGGTCCCAGAAAATCTCCCTCTTTTTCACAGGCTAACGTTGATATTAGCAGGTTTGTTTCAATGTAAAAATCAATCAAACTTAGCCTTTTTCTCACCCTTTTTTCTCCCTTTGCGCTCTTGATTCTGCCGCTGTAAAGCCAGACAGGAAAGTGATGTCTCTTATGATGTTTGTTTTTCAAAATAAAGTTCACTGCAGCGTGGTGTAACATTTCATAGCCTTTAAATTATAATTTCAAACTCTGATTACAATAAGTGTATATGTATAATGTATATGTGTGTGCACATATCAATTCATACAATATACTTTATAATGTTTTAACATCTGAAAAACAACAACAACAACATTGTGAAGGTGAGGCGGCTTTTATTTTGCCATGGTGGTGCACCACACTCAATTATATGTAGCGGAAACCCTGAAACAGCTCATAATGAAGTTAGGTTTGAGATTGAGTGGGATTATCATGACCTACAGACGATTTAGTTGGAAATTCATAAATAAAGACGGTATTATTTTTGGTTTTTTGATCATAGAATTGCTATTTAGGACCCTTTTCCCATAATGCAACGAGAGCAATGGGTCACAGTTTAGTTTTTGTTTTTAAATTATACGTTTTTTGCTTTTGTAGCTTGCATCATTTCTGTCCAGTGCTCATGTTTTACTGTCACTTTAAGACTTGATCTGCCGTCAGGACGCGTTTCAACTCATTTTTGATGCCCTGCATTCAGCAGAGTTTCTAGTTATGTGAAAATTAAAGCACATGTTAACTGTTTAATGCCTGTTCTGTGTGCTTCTAAGATGCTGCAATTTAACACAGTTGATGTATTCAGAGAGAAACATGTCTTGAGTCCCTTTAATTTAGTCATCCTGTTCATTCTTGTGGCAAACAAAAGAGCAGTGTGTTGAAAGTGGAGCTTATTACAGGTAATCAGCTATGATAGGAAGCAAATACTTTAACTTAAAAAAAGATACTATTGTATGTTTGTTTCTCCATTTTCCTTCGTATCATCATTGAAATTTGATCTGTAACATTTCTCAATATCGTTGTAATCCAGAGAAATCATGGTAATCCCACTTAATTTTGTGAAAAGATAAAGACTGAACTAAGTACTAATGTCTTTTTTCCCCCCATAACATCAGATTATGGGTAATTAGCTAGCTATTCCACCATATCATCTTTGGAAGTTGGTCTGCAAAATCTCTCTAGATTGCGGCAATCCCACTGAAACTGCTGAAATGTTATGCACTAATGTTTTACGATTTATTAACTTTAAACAAAACTGGAAACCCCACTGAATGCAGGGCATCAAAAAATTTGTTGATACTCATCATGCTCCTCTCCACGGAAATCTTTAGTAAAAGGCGAAAGATTTATACGATCTGAAGAGAAACAAGAGTGAACTGCCTCAGAGAGGAACGAGGATCCAGCCCCTTTCTCCGTCTTAGCATCCTCGGTGTCGGTTTATAAATCAACTTTCTGAACTGACACCACTTCATTCAGCTCACCAGGAGGGCAGATCAAGTCTTAAAGTGACACTAAAACATGAGCACTGGACAGAAATGATTCAAGCTACAAAATAAATAATGAAAAAAAAAGCTACCCATTTGCATGCATAAATAAAGACGGTATTTTTTTTTTTTTTTTGGTTTTTGATCTGTCCTCCTGATGAGTTGAATGAAGTGGTGTCAGTTCAGAAAGTTGGTTTATAAACCGACACCGAGGATGTTAAGACGGAGAAAGGGGCTGGATCCTCGTTCCTCTCTGAGGCAGTTCATTCTTGTTTCTCTTCAGATCGTATAAATCTTTCGCCTTTTACTAAAGATTTCCGTGGGGAGGAGCATTATGAGTATCAACCAATTTTTTGATGCTCTGCATTTAGCAGAGCTTCCAGTTTTGTGCAAAAAGAAGTTAATGAAGTAGTAAGTACATTAGTACATCATTTTTAGGCACTGTGAGTGGGATTACCATAACCTAGAGAGATTTTACAGATGTACTTCCAAAGATGATATTTTGGAAAATTTTTAAACAAACATTATCTTTTTTTTTTTTTTTTTTTTTTTTTAAATAAAAGAATTTCCTTCCTATTTCCTTCCTACTCAATTAAATGTAGCGGAAACCCTGAAACAGCTCATAATGAAGTTAGGTTTGAGATTGAGTGGGATTATCATGACCTACAGAAGATTTAGTTGGAAATGCATAAATAAAGACGGTATTATTTTTGTTTTTTTGGTTTTTGATCTGTCCTCCTGAAGAGTTGAATGAAGTGGTGTCAGTTCAGAAAGTTGGTTTATAAACCGACCGTGGGGAGGAGCATTATGAGTATCGACCAATTTTTTGATGCTCTGCGTTTAGCAGAGCTTCCAGGTTTGTGCAAAAGAAAGTTGATGAAGTAGTAAGTACATTAGTACATAATTTTTAGGCACTGTGAGTAGGATTACCATAACCTAGAGAGATTTTACAGATGTACTTCCAAAGATGATATGGTGGAAAATTTTTAAACAAACGAATTTAAATAAAAGAATTTCCTTCCTATCATTACTAATTACCCGTAATCTGATGTTGTTAAAAAAAGACATCAGTTAGTTTAGTCTTTGTCTTTTCATAAAATTAAGTGTGATTACCATGATTTCTCTGGATTACAACAATATAGAGAAATGTTACAGATCAAATTTCAATGATGATATGAAGGAAAATGGAGAAACAAACGTATTATTTTATCTTTTTAAGTTGAAGTATTTGCTTCATATCATTGCTGATTACCCATAATAAGCTAAATAGAGGTGTACGTGATAATTTGCTAAATGAACTATAAATACCGATAAATTCAGTAGACTCAGCTGGAAGCAGAAGAAAACCCAGCAGAGTTGTTGCTGCACATGTTGGCAAAAAAGCCAAAGGTTGACATGGAGTGTGGACTTTTTCAATAAAAATGGAAAAAGCAATATTTTCTTCTGGGAGGTCAGTGGCAAACCTGTGTGGTGTTTATTTTTTGCATTTCGCTCTTCTGCTTGATGTCATTGTGCCTGATGTCTTGTTTTATGTGACAGCAAACAGCTTCTCATTGATCTGTAGGCTGCAAATTGATTTAAATCGCGCTCACCTCTCTGTCTTAGTCCTCAGTGGGTGAAGTTTGAATTGATATTTAAATGAAATGTTTGCTTTCACCAAGGTTTTGTTTTGTTTTGTTTTGTTTTGAATTAAAAATTTCTGAAGTGAATCACAACAGCAGGTCTTATGTGGGAGAGCAAAATTTTTGAAAAGCAGAGGCGTGGTCACACTTTTCCCATAATGCAACAAGAGCAATGGGTAGCTTTTTTTTTCATTATTTATTTTGTAGCTTGAATCATTTCTGTCCAGTGCTCATGTTTTAGTGTCACTTTAAGACTTGATCTGCCCTCCTGGTGAGCTGAATGAAGTGGTGTCAGTTCAGAAAGTTGATTTATACACCAACACCAAGGATGTTAAGATGGAGAGAGGGGCTGGATCCTCGTTGCTCTCTGAGGCAGTTCACTCTTGTTTCTCTTCAGATCGTATAAATCTTTCGCCTTTTACTAAAGATTTCCGTGGAGAGGAGCATGATGAGTTTCAACTAATTTTTTGATGCCCTGCATTCAGTGGGGTTTCCAGTTTTGTTTAAAGTTAATAAATCAGTAAACATTAGTGCATAACATTTCAGCAGTTTCAGTGGGATTACCATAATCTAGAGAGATTTTGCAGACCAACTTCCAAAGATGATATGGTGGAATAGCTAGCTAATTACCCATAATCTGATGTTATGGGGGAAAAAAAGACAGTACTTAGTTCAGTCTTTATCTTTTCACAAAATTAAGTGGGATTACCATGATTTCTCTGGATTACAACGATATTGAGAAATGTTACAGATCAAATTTCAATGATGATACGAAGGAAAATGGAGAAACAAACATACAATTGTATCTTTTTTTAAGTTAAAGTATTTGCTTCCTATCATAGCTGATTACCTGTAATAAGCTTCACTTTCAACACACTGCTCTTTTGTTTGCCACAAGAATGAACAGGATGACTAAATTAAAGGGACTCAAGACATGTTTCTCTCTGAATACATCAACTGTGTTAAATTGCAGCATCTTAGAAAGCACACAGAACAGGCATTAATCAGTTAAACTGTGCTTTTATTTTCACATAACTAGAAACCCTGCTGAATGCAGGGCATCAAAAATGAGTTGAAACGCGTCCTGACGGCAGATCAAGTCTTAAAGTGACAGTAAAACATGAGCACTGGACAGAAATGATGCAAGCTACAAAAGCAAAAAACTTATAATTTAAAAACAAAAACTAAACTGTGACCCATTGCTCTCGTTGCATTATGGGAAAAGTGTTCTAAATAGCAATTCTATGATCAAAAAACCAAAAATAATACCGTCTTTATTTATGCATTTCCAACTAAATCTTCTGTAGGTCATGATAATCCCACTCAATCTCAAACCTAACTTCATTATGAGCTGTTTCAGGGTTTCCGCTACATATAATTGAGTAGGAAGGAAATAGGAAGGAAATTCTTTTATTTAAAAAAAAAAAAAAAAAAAAAAGATAATGTTTGTTTAAAAATTTTCCACCATATCATCTTTGGAAATACATCTGTAAAATCTCTCTAGGTTATGGTAATCCCACTCACAGTGCCTAAAAATGATGTACTAATGTACTTACTACTTCATCAACTTTCTTTTGCACAAAACTGGAAGCTCTGCTAAATGCAGAGCATCAAAAAATTAGTTGATACTCATAATGTTCCTCCCCACGGAAATCTTTAGTAAAAGGCGAAAGATTTATACACTCTGAAGAGAAACAAGAGTGAACTGCCTCAGAGAGGAACGAGGATCCAGCCCCTTTCTCCATCTTAACATCCTCGGTGTCGGTTTATATACCAACTTTCTGAACTGACACCACTTCATTCATCTCATCCTGATGGCAGATACAGTCTTGTCACTGCCATCAACATCAACAACTCCCAGCAAGAAAGCTTGTGCTGTGGGAACCAATACGCAGGCATTGCTCAACAGGGTGTCCCAAACCTACCTACGTGGACGTGCAAAAGAATGACGCTGGTACAGAGAGCACAAATGAGCTGGCCAGATGTATGGAGAACCGGGTGGACTGGAGACGCCGATGGATGGCTCGTCTGTGGACGACGTAGAGAGAGACATGCATTATGGGGAAACTGAGCACACGTTTGCTTTTTTTTTTTTTTTTTTTAAATCTGTGCTCCTAATACCTGATGTTCAAATTCACTTGAGGAAATTTAAGGTAAGAAAAAAGTGTAAAATTAAACTTCACTCACAACCTAGCAAACTGCTCTTTTGTTTTCTGCAAGAATAAAAAGAATTATTGAATTATTAGTACTCAGAAAGCTTTTGTCTCTGAAAATGAGTTGAATTACACTTTAATTTTCACATAAACAGCAGCCCTGCTGACTGCAGGGCATCAAAAAATTAGTAAATTCTCATAATGTTCATCTCCACGGAAATCTTTAGTAAAAGGCGAAAGATTTATACGATCTGAAGAGAAACCAGAGTGAACTGCCTCAGAGAGGAACGAGGATCCAGCCCCTTTCTCCGTCTTAACATCCTCGGTGTCGGTTTATAAACCAACTTTCTGAACTGACACCACTTCATTTATCTCATCAGGAGGGCAGATCAAGACTTAAAGTGACTCTAAAACAGGAGCACTGGACAAAACAAAAAAAATTTATCCAAAAAAAAAAAAACCAAAACTGTGACCCATTGCTCTTGTTGCATTGTGGGAAAAGTGTGACCACACCTCTGCTTTGCAAAAAATCTTTTCTCCTTCATAAAACCCGCAGCTGCGTTGCACTTAAAATGTCAGGAAAAAAAAATGTGTAAAAGACATATTTCATTTCCATCTAATTTACAACTTTCTCCCATTTATAGAAAAAGACAGAGAGGTGAGCAGGATTTAACAAATCACCACAGGAACAAGCTGAGATAATACACTAAATAATATCTTCCTCTTCACAGTTTCCACTGTGTTGAACCTAAACAGTTTGTGATGATAAAGCTGTAAAACTCAAGAAAACACACTAACAAATACTTACTTCTCTGTTCTTCTAATACCTGCCATTGTAATTCGCCTTAAAAAAAAATTAAGGTCAAATAAAATGTAAAGGGCCTGTTTCATTTTAACATAAATCAAAACACATTCCTCTTTAGTTTGCCAAAAGAATGAGCTGGGACACTAAATTAAAGGTATTCAAGACATTGTTCTCTCTAAATGTAATTCAAGTTAAAACATAAAGAAAATGCAAACCCTATAAAGGCTACACTATGTTTGCATCTTCATAAAACCACTAGTACCTTCAACCAAAACAAGCTCTATTTTCCACAACATTACAAGCCCTGCTGAACAGCAGAGCATCAAAAAATTAGTTAAAACTCATACTGCTCCTCTCCACGGAAATCTTTAGTAAAAGGCGAAAGATTTATACGATCTGAAGAGAAACCAGAGTGAACTGCCTCAGAGAGGAACGAGGATCCAGCCCCTTTCTCCGTCTTAACATCCTCAGTGTCGGTTTACAAACCAACTTCCTGAACTGACACCACTTCATTCATCTCATCAGGAGGGCAGATCAAGTCTTAAAGTGACTCTAAAACAGGAGCACTGGACAGAAACAGTTAAGACTACAAATACAGTAATTGAAAAAAAAAAAAAAGAAACTGCTACCCATTGCTCTCATTGCATTATGGGAAAAGTGTAACCACGCCTCTGCTTTTCAAAAATGTTTCTCTCCTACGTAACACTTGCTTTTGTGATTCACTTCAGAAAAGTTTAATTCAAAACAAAACCATTATTAGAATTTAATCTGTATTAGTTCTATAGGGTAGTGGTAATCCCACTCAATCTAATACATAACTTACAGAAGAGAAGGAGTGGGGATGAGTGGTTCAGGGGCTCAGTGTTTGAAATGTTTGAAACGGTAAACTCAGGTGCTCTTCAAGGGAAAAATGTCCAGAACCAAGTTAAGAGAAAACTGACTGTCTTAATAAATGTGTGTTGTAGTTATAAAGAGAGGTCCAGAGGCACTCTGGAGTGTGAATATTAAAATCCTTTATTCAAGCTGGGAGACCCAATGCGTTTCGATAGTTACATCTTCATCAGGGGTGTGAACATAGAATACACAAGTGCATATTTAAAAGGTGAGGGGTGGTCACATGACTGTGTCTTAAAGGATCACAAACAGTTGTCCATACAAATGAGAAATGCCAAGCATTTAGAACAGCAAATGTACACAGTGCATGAGCAAATACTTAAAAACAAGAAAATATCACAAACCACTTTTAAAATATGAAAGCACATGATCATAGAGAGGTTTCATACAAGGCTAAAAACAGTTGGCCAACATGGAGTAAAGCAGCAATACACGTGAACCATAAAGAGAGAACCAATGGAAACCATAAACCAAAGGGTTACACTGCCATCCAGTGGTTCCAAAGGGAATCACACAAGAAGAGGAAAAAAGGGGGAAAAAACACATACAGGTGAGTCTGAGGTGTGTGGTGTAGGCGTGCTCATGTGCTGAGTGGAGCACTGGGGATGTCCTGGTGGAGGACGCTCATATAGTGAGCTGAGCGATGAAAATGTCCTGGTGGAGGAGGAGTGAGGAAGGGGGTAAAGTCTATATCCTCATTGAAGCCTGGGGGGGAGGTGGCCATGAGTGTGCTTATCCAGAAGGTCTCCCTTTGGAGCAGACGTCTGAGTCTATCACCACCTCTGCGGTTCCAAGGGACGACCTCGATCACCATGATCCTCAAGTTGTCAATGTTTGTATGTCCAGCTGATCTTTAGTGTTCCTCCATTGGATAATTTGGATTCTTCGTTCTAATCGCGTATTTGTTTTCCCGCGAGCCGATCCTTCATGCTCCGCTTAGTGCGGCCAATGTAGAAAGCACTCACATTCCAATCTGTAGACGACATGGGTTGTGTTACAATTTGCAAAATGTCTGCAATGAAAAGTTTTACCAGTGGACACATCAGGGAAAGTATTGGTTTTAAGAACGTTGTTACAATGGTTACATGGTTACATGAGCCACATCTGAATGTGCCTGTACACCACACACCTCACACACACACCTCACACTCACCTGTATGTGTTTTTTTTTTTTTCCTTTTTTTCTTCTTCTTGTGTGATTCCCTTTGGAACCACTGGATGGCAGTGTAACCCTTTGGTTTATGGTTTCCATTGGTTCTCTCTTTATGGTTCACTTGTATTGCTGCTTTACTCCAGGTTGGCCAACTGTTTTTAGCCTTGTATGAAACCTCTCTATGATCATGTGCTTTCATATTTTAAAAGTGGTTTGTGATATTTTCTTGTTTTTAAGTATTTGCTCATGCACTGGGTACATTTGCTGTTCTAAATGCTTGGTATTTCTCATTTGTATGAACAACTGTTTGTGATCCTTTAAGACACAGTCATGTGACCACCCCTCACCTTTTAAATATGTACCTGTGTATTCTATGTTCACACCCCTGATGAAGATATAACTCTTGAAACGTGTTGGGTCTCCCAGCTTGAATAAAGAACTTTGATGTTCTCCCTGCAGAGTGCCTCAAGATATCAATGTGTGACTACAACACATATTTTAGTAAGACAAAACTATTCACATATCATGGCTAGCTTGCTTTTTCACAGCATTGGAAGCCCCGCTTGTCGCAGGGCATCAAAAAATTAGTTGATACTCATAATGTTCCTCTCCACGGAAATCTTTAGTAAAAGGCGAAAGATTTATACGATCTGAAGAGAAACAAGAGTGAACTGCCTTACCGAGGGACGAGGATCCAGCCCCTTTCTCCGTCTGAACATCCTCGGTGTCGGTTTACAAATCAACTTTCTGAACTGACACCACTTCATCCATCTCATCCTGACGGCAGATTAAAACTTAAATTGATCCTAAAACACGAACACTGAATAAAAACCGTTAAGCCCCAAAAATTTTTGAAAAGAACTGCTTCACGTTGCTTGTTGCATTATGGGAAAAAAAATATGACCACACCTCTGCTTTACAAAAGAAAAAAGTATTTCCCCCTATAAAACATCCGCCTTTCCTTTCGCTCTAGGAAACCTAAACGACTGTGTTGCGCTTGAACAAATGATACAAGCGGATGTGATATATTTACATTATTATTCCGTAAAGTTCAACTTTATCGTTACTAACGTGCTGCTATGACGCATGCGCACTGCAACCCCTTCCTATCAGAGAAGAAGAATAGACACGTATCTCGAGAGGACAATCGCACGAGCTGCAAAAACACTTCGTCTGACGTCTTTACTCAAAAGATTGACGCATTTAATTTCAATGTCCAGCTGCTACAAGTAGTTTCTTGCTAAAATATGACGCACAGCGCAATTTACGTTTTCATATTAGCACATTCATATCGGTTTTGTTCGGCACATGCGCACTATGACCGTACCGGAAGTTCCTTACTCGCTAATTAGCACAGTCATTCTTATAAATATTACTTTGAGTGGCTGTGCCCGTTATGATAATTATGGTCCATTGCTTAAATCACTTTAATTGCCGCATTTTTTTTTAATTTTTTTTTTATTTTTTTGTGTGTTACTACCTTTTTTTTTTTTTTTTTTAATGTGATATCTTAGCCTGTAAACGAAGTTGGGTTAATGCTCTTCGTTTTTTAAATATCTTTGTTCCGGGTTTTGCTCATCCGATCTCAAGACAAAACTGGATGATTACATTGAAATAATCACAATTTCAGTTATATTATGCCAACTTAATCTATGTAGCGACAATAACGATTAAGCCTTTCGCAAAGATTAAACTAGATTCAAACTTTTTCTTTTCTTTTTTTCCAAATTCAATTCAGCAGGTTGTCTAGCCTCAAAGTGGGGGAGTAAAACAGGGCACAATAAATAGCCTCTCAGTTTCTACCCAAACAAATAAGCAAAGCCAAAGGAAATTGAAAATTGAAAAGGGACTCAGAAATAAATAAATCATATCTATAAAAGGAGCTACACGGTGGAGAAATTGACGTCTAATGCTAATTAGCAGCTTTAAGAGGTCAAATAGCCTGCTGTATCTAAACTGAAGAGTCACTTGGTCAAAAAACTGCCAAAAATATTCAGTGAGACAAGGTGAAATATCTTAAAGACAATATTTAACATTTGCAAATGCTGTTAAACCACAAAATCACCGCCTATAATCTCTTTTGTCAGTCCAACACTGCTCGCACAATTACACCAAGGCGTTATGAGGGGAAATACATCAATAATAAGTTGGCTAATACATATCGTAGCTATCTGAAATTAGTTTTTTCCCCTTTACCTGAACTGGTTGGAGAAAGAAACCGAAGATAACTGTGTGGCTGCCATTCTTTAGGCCTTTAGGTGTGCATTGTGGAGAGGAGGCCATCTTGTGTCTCATTAGGCCTGATTGATGGTTCAGTTTACAGGAACAGACTCAAACGCTTACTCTTCGATGATATTCCCATATTAGAAGGCGACAAAACCCCCGATTCACACTGATAAACAAAATTAAAAGGTGAACACAAGTCCCTAATCACCAGATATCTCAACAAACAACAAAGTAGACATTTATGTGAAGGTGCAGATATCAATTTTAACCGACTTCGTCGCTTTTCCAAAAACTAGCTTTCCCCTCTGGACGAAAATTTCAGTACGCTATTACACGACACATGGCGTAGTTAGCCCACCAGGCCAACTTTATGTTGATGTTGTTACATATTTAAAATGTTAAATGTTATTTCTTATCACATCCCACAGCCCGGTGACGCCAATACGTCGCCTGTCTGCAAAAGCCCGTACCCTCAATCCCCATTGCCATCGCCTATTTTTAAACCTAAACTTCTACTTTAACAACAAAACTGTTGAAACTGGAGTAGAGACTCACCTTACGTGTTTCAGTGTCCATTTCAAGTCAAGCATAAAGGCTTTCTGCAGCTCTGGACGCTTCTTGCTGCTCTTAATTGACTTTGGTTCTAATTACCGAGCTCTCATCATGAACTTTTGACCGCGCAACACGAGTTTTACAGACAAATGCTGTGTAGATCCCTTAGCTGCCGATAGATGGCGCTGATGGCACGTTTAGTTCATTTGCACGGCTGCTGAGACCTGTCAGAAGTAACTTGTAAGATTTTTGGCCAATGCTGATGGACAGTTTCCTCTGCATGCTACAGGAACTGTTTTTATTGCGTCTCATTTTATTTTAGTTATTAGAGAGATGCACTTGATATAAACATTCATTGTTCTGTGTCTGAATTTCTCAATAGAGGCACATCTTATCTTCTCTCTTTTTAAATATTGTGTTTATTGTTGTGTTATTTTATATACAGATGCAGGTCAAAATCCTGTGGTGTATTATCTAATCTAGCCCTGCACAGCTTACAATATCTGCATATGTATTGGAAATATACTGCAATGACATTATTATAGTTAGGAGACATTAATTCTAGAGAATATGTTGAAGTACCTGCATACCTGCACATTTCTCCAAGGTGTTCTCTCAAAACCCCGTAAGGCCCACATGCAGGTGTGTGGCCCTCTGGTACGATGATGCTCCTCTCTAATAGTTTGCATATAAGACAACCTGTCTGGTTGATTAGTAAGAGGAGTGTGATTTGTCACTTGGAAATTCCTCTGATGGGCTAAGAAGGGTGCAGAATTTCACCAGACTTGTCAAGAGATTTTCACATTTCCCGGAGAGAGCACTTGTCATTTTGTCAGCATCCCTGTGGCTAAAGTATGGGGACAGCGGGGAGGGCTGTCAAACTGCCCGCCTGAGAGCACCTCTCTCCGGGTTGATGAGTCTTAAATAAGGGCCAACCAGGTGGTGAGAATGAGCAGGGAGGCGAGAGCAGAGTGTATCACCAGGAGGCTTCTTCTGGAGGCTGTGTGTGTGTGTGTGTGTGTGTGTGTGTGTGTGTGTGTGTGTGTGTGTGTGTGTGTGTGTGTGTGTGTGTTATAACCCGGTCTCATTCAAACCTTTTCAATTACCACTAATACGAATACATTTTCCTTGATTAATTTTATTATTATTAATAAGTGAGCATGAGTTTCCGTTTCCCGGGGCTGTTTCTGTTTTATTTTATTTCTTTATCATGATATTTCAAAGGCAAACCAGTGTGCGTGTGTGTGCGCGTGTGCGTGTGTGTGTGTGTGTGTGTGTGTGTGTGTGTGTGTGTGTGAGTGTTGGGGGGGTGCTAAGGACTAGGAGAGAGAGAGAGAGAGAGAGAGAGAGAGAGAGAGAGAGAGAGAGAGAGAGAGAGAGAGAAGACGCGCCGAGTTTAGGATCCACTCCCGATATTCCCATTAGATCTTGGGTATGTTTTTTCCGAGTAGCGCCTTTCACTGCGGCGTGTGTTTTCTACTTTCCAAGTGGCTTATTTTGTGAGTAGGCTTTGTCTCGGCTAAATCCCACTTTAATAGGACAGATAGCCTTAAGACAATCTAGCACCCTGGATGGAGCATCGCTGCCTCTGCTGCTGCAAGATGAGGGCGCTGTGTTTGAACTTTGCCATCACCTGTCTGTGGCTTCTGCCGACAACGGTAAGATCAGCAGAACCCGCACTTTGCGCTTGTCATGCTTATAATGAACAAAAAAGGGGAGTTTAGAGGCATTGTGGTGGGATGAAGTGTTATGATTCCTCTTGCTTTGCTCAAATTCCACAGTTAATTTGAGGACTAACATACTGTTCTGGTTTATGACAAAGATTTCTCCTCAAATACCCCATGTCTGTCACTGTGCATCATATTGCAGGTTTGTTGCATAATCATAGAGAGCAGTGGTGATTTTTACGTCTCACATGGGGTCTTTTTTCTGAAGAGGAAGATGTGTTAGGTGGACAGAAAGACAAAGAAGCGAGAGAGAGAGAGAGAGAGAGAAAGAGAAATGAAAGAGAGATCTAAACCTCTCCATGTGTTGATGTGTTGCTCCACTCCACTCTGCAAGCTGAGAAGAAACGCTATGTTAATTGTTTCAGACGCATAATCTGAAACAATCATGTTAGGGAGCTGCTGCAGGCTACAGGTGCAGATCTCTGATAGTTCCCCCCTCTGTGTTTGAACCGAGGTGCCGCTGTCTGATTGCCCCCGGAGGTGATCACGGGGCTGATAGCACCGACTTTGCTTGGCTTTAGGAAAAAAGTTACCCAAAGGTCGCTTGTTCCTCACCCAATTCATCTGTTGTGCCCTTAGAGGGGATTACTCCCAACAATGTATTCTGAGCATTTCGTGTTTTTGTTCCAAAACGAGATATCTGGCACTTAAACTCATGCATACCTTTACAAAAATACTGTGGTGCTCAAAACTAGAACAAATAGCCTAATGGTAAACTGGAAAGAATAATAGATAAGTCAACATAGCAACACCTTTACATAATGGAAACAAGGATTGCATGGTTAAATTCTTGAAAAAAAAAAAAGTAGATATAGGCTATGGCATTTAAGAAAATACTATTTAATTTCCTCCAACCTTGTTGCATGTGACCCCTTTTTTAGGCATTATTGTAAGCATACAATAGCATCTGCTAATAATTAGCCTAATAGCATCTGCCTATAATTAAACTTCTTTGTCACCAGACATTGCAGTTATGAGTTTGAGTTTTAGCGCTTGAACTGACAGATTACATATTTCCATTGTTGGGTCTGGGAAAGTTTCATGAACCTACAACTTTGCAAACCCTCTTAAAACTCATTTCAAAGAGGAAGTGATTTTCAGTCTTTCTTTATTTAATTTTTTTTTTTTTTTTTTTTTGTGGTAATCATCTCACCCAGCAGCGGCAAAGTACTGCCTGTCCTTAAAAACACAATTACTGTTTTCAGATTTGCCTCTGCAGGTGGTTTTGCACAGGTGGTGTGCTCGCGTTCGCTCCACCACTGTTGCTCAGTTGCAGTCACTGTGCTGGCATCTTGACACAGAGCCTGTGACACGACTGTCACACGGTGGGCTCCAATTAGAGCAGGTGAGAACAGCACATAGCTGGAGATTTAGGCTCATAACAATAGGCACAGCTGGAGCTCACCTTGCTGGTTACAGGAGAAGGCACAGACTGGCATGGTGGGTTGGGGGTGGGGGCTGTGATGTGGATCCCACTTGTTAGCAAGAAATAATGATACACTCAGAGTTGTTTACCTATAAGAATCTGGGGGAGCTTAACCCTATACATCCCTCTCTTTCCGCTGCATTAATGTAGAACTGTAAAAATGTATGTGCAAAATGTCATGAACCCTCATTTTTGCTCAACTTGCCTTAAGGTTAACAGCCTGAAAACCTTTAACCTGTCTCCCACCCTGCACCTACACCTTCCCTTTAAATAGGTAGGAGTAATGGACCTGAAACCACATATTGTGTACAGACAACTCAGTATTTTTAATTACTTCACTCTCTTTCTATGTGTGTGTCTGTGTTTGTGTGTGTGTGAACGTATGCCAACTCCCTTGTTGTAGCTGAGCACGTCTCTGCCCTGACACACAATGCTCGGTGAATCCCAGAAACATCAGATTGATAGGAGAGTCATTTTAACTCCCTCACTAATGACTGGACTCATTAGGACTGGTTCTTTTTTTTTAATGGAAACAACAGCAGGTGGCTGCCTGGCTTATAATAAGCTGCTTCCACCATCCAAACATGTTCGTCAGTTCAACAGTCTCATTCCTTCTGTGAATTTTTTTAAATTTTTATTCTCTATTTGTTAATTGAGGAGGACAGTTGAGATGAGCTGTGACTGTGTGTTTCTGTATGTTTTTCTGTATGTTGCTGTTGTCAGCTGTGGAGGAAATCTAAAGTAAAACACCACTGCCACTGCTACTGCTACTATTTTTAACATTTCAGTGCACCCAGTTGCCATATTTGCTTTATTTGCTACAGTCTAATTAGGAATTTGTTTCTCCATGTATCCTTTGAGACTGTCTCTCTCTCTCACACACACACACACCCATGCGCGTGCACACACACACACACACACAATTGACACTTAGTTATATTTAGTAGGCCATTTGTTCAAAGTTCAACATTGCAAGAAGGGGAAAAAAAATCCCAGAAAATTATGCTCTGAAATGTTTGCAAATGACCTGCAAAGATGCTTACCCATACAAATTCTCATCTTGTTTGGTTCAAGGCAAAACCAAAAGAGGCTGAATTCACAGGGTTCACCAAACATGAGCAACAAAAATAGGCTTGGAGGTGAATGTATGGAGATGAAACGCAGTGAGGGTATAAACTACAGTGAGTGAATAAAATATCCTGCTCTTTCCATGAAGGCGACAAATCCAGGTGAAAACTTAATCCGTTATGAATTTCAGTTGTTTAATCCAGTTCAATCATAATGGAAACTGTTAGATTAAGAGGAAGGGGAAAGTTTAAGAAGGACTTATAAGCTTTTTTTTTTTGAGACAGATGACACATGGCTGATGTGAAAAGATGTGCAATATTAGGAAGCTGCTGTGAACACTTTGTAAGTACACCTATTTTTTCCCCACACATCATCATTAGTTCACATTATTTCATTTGTCAACAGTTTACTTCCCAAGCATACTGATCAATACACCCATTGATTCAGAGATCATATTAAAAAAAACTACAGAAAAGAGGATAGACAGAAAAGGCATTTATAGTTAAAAAAAAAAAAAAAAAAAAGTGAATACAAATTTGATTGTGTGTGCGTGTGTATGGCCGTGTGTGTATTCTTCATTAGCAGTTGTGTGTGTTCATCCTTAGTCCTTGCCTGAAGCCGCTGCCCTATTGATCACAGCCAATTCTCAATCATCTTCATTCCAAGGACCAGACACGCCAAGACATAATTATTTTAATCGATTAAATGTCCTTCATGTGCGGTCGTTCTGGTGGTGTGTGCTGTCTTTCTCTCTCATTTTGCTTCTTTCTTTCTTTCTTTCTTTCTTTCTTTCTTTATACTGTACACCGCAGATGGTCCTGTGATATTTATTTGAAGTTGACAAGTGTTGATTAGAGAGCTGTTTGTCCCTTCATAGAGCTGATATGGTGTGTTAATGATGCATTCAAAACTACCCCAAAGTGTTACATTATCTGGTGTATTTGGGTAAAACACTGGCATGGTGATGATTTTCACACTCTCCAAGTTTACTCTCAGATGGATGACATTTTTTCCAAACTTTTACAGCGACTTAGGTTTGCCTGATATAAAACAAAACACCAGGGAAGTGTTTAAAAGTAAAATATGTTTATTTTTGTGTCACTGAAACCTTACCTGACTCTATTTTGAATTGTCCTGATGTTGTAAGCCTGCACAAATACTGTGTTCCCTACAAAACAAAGGAAACAAATTATGTACTCCCAATTCTGGTGCTCAGTCCACATGGGCTTTTAAAAGACACTGTTTACATGAAAGAGCAGAGAACAAAGACGTTCTTGTATCACAAAAATACCAGATCTTATGCAGCGTGGTAGACTTTCAAACTAAGACAAACTTATTTCTCTTGAACATGAAGTATGTGTCCTTCTGTTCCATGCTTCAAATAAGAAAACAGAAATGATTCAATTTAAAAAATGCATCTGCTCTTTGTTTATGTTATGCTTCCTGCAGGACCAAGAAACATCAAAGCCCTTGGATTATGACAACATCCAGCCTTTTGACCCGATTCTTCACCCTCCTTTCTATGAACTGGAGATGGAAGGAGAAAGAGGAGAGGCCACGGGAGCTGCGCTGAAGGTCAAACATCTCTCCAAAGACTTACAGATCATCTCCACCAAACCCAAATCTACCGCTTACGGTGCTCTTGGCCCGTACCGTCGACCCCAGAACTTCTCCCAAGCCCTGGATCAATATCTGTACCGCCCCCCGCCCAAATCCAAACCTCCTGCGAAGACGTCCTCGAAGGGCAAGAAGATCCTCGGCTGGGGTGATTTCTACTTCAACGTGAAAACGGTGAAGTTCAGCCTCCTGGTGACGGGGAAGATCGTCGACCACATCAACGGGACATTCAGCGTCTATTTCCGGCACAACTCGTCCCGCCTGGGCAACATATCCGTCAGCATCGTGCCGCCCTCCAAGGCTGTAGGGTGGGACGTTCTGGCACAGAACGGCCATGCCCACACCCACACAGACGGCTCTGTTCCACTCCCGACTCCGGTTCCACTTCCGGTTCCAGAGTTCCAGTTCCAGAGCCCGCCCCAGTCCACCAGCTCGGCCTCCATCGACCAGCAGAAGCAGCTTCAGCAGCAGGAGATGGTGATGGTCAGCGAACTCAACTGTCGGATCGAGTACCAGAGAACCAACCGGTCCAAGAAGACCAAACCCTGCATGTACGACCCGGGACAGACCTGCTACTCTGAAAACACCCAGTCCCAGGCAGCCTGGATCTGCGCCAAACCCTTTAAAGTTATATGCATCTTCATCGCATTCACCGGCACTGATTACAGGCTGGTGCAGAAAGTCTGTCCAGACCATAACTTTCAAACAGACCAACATCAGCAGCACTTTGGATGACGGACTCTGATGTGTGGTGACTTTGAGAAACTGAAACTGAGATATCAACATGTTGTCATGCACCCTTCAAAATCGTGTTAATTTTCAACATATTTCTGAGAGTGAGATATAAAAGTTGTTATACACCGTTAAAAGCATTTTTTTTTTCAACATTTCAGTGAATGTGTTTTGGGAGAAAACTGCAGTGTTTATAGTAGCACATCCTCAAGATGACTGTGAAAAAGTCGAACAAGATGTGCTGTTGTCCCGAACAACGTTCACAGATCCACTGAAAGTAACACATTGTTTTTAAAGAATGCAGTATCCTAATTGTGTACATATTACCATGGTATATAAGCCTAACAATATATGTAGTGTATGCTGTTTTATGAATTCTGTTTAATGATTATACATTTAAATAACTGGAAACTTTGACTGCAAAATGAGATATTTAAAAAATGTGACACCTACTTTAAAGCACATTATGGATGATTAACCAAGTTAAGAGTCATGTGAAGAGATAGATATGTGTTTATGGGTAGCTCATCTGTCTCATGGACTGATTTCAAGTACTTAAATCAAGTTTTTTTCCCAAAAAGGATGTATCACATATTGAAACATTTCAGTTTTTCTATTCAGAGTTTGGGAACAAATCTTTAATCTTTAATAGGCTAGACTCATTGTATCATATACGAAAGTTGTTTGTAAATTATATGTAGTAGTGTTGGGTGATAAAAGCTATATTCACAGAGCAACGTACCATGGCCTATAGTTCGGATTTGTATTTATTTATTATTTAATTTATTGCCCTGTCATTGTACAGTTGCCCACATTGGCACAAATCTAGGAATTTCCCTTAGCTCCTCTAAATGAGAGGCTAGGCCTGATCAGATTTGACTGATTTTCAAAAGAACTGATAAGAACATTAAAAAGTGTGAGATGAAAGAAATGATTTACTACGGCTAATTATAGTCAGTTTTATCAGTGAAACGCAGTACGCATGTCCTTGGCTCCCGGCCAGTAACGATTTCACTTTCAGCCTTTGCACCTTGAAAAGTTTTCTTCCCTTCCAGCCATCAGCTCCACCAGACATGTTTTCTCTGTCGCTACGGCAAACATTAAGGGTGAGTACAACAGCTTGTTTATTTACCTGTTTTACAGTTTTGCAAATGAAGCCATGTTAATGGAATTTCTTGAATTTAACTTGCATGAGGGCTCAAGCTGTAGCTGCATATTGGTCCAGCTGGACAGAACAGCAGCAGGTACAGGAGCTGTCGATTCTCCAGGTTGCCTGAGGATGATTACCAGTTGTTTTGTTATTGAATTATACATACAGGTTGCATATATCAGCGCTGAAAGATTTTTTTTCTCCCAGCTCCAACGGAGAATTGTAACTAAAGGGCTTATTTGCTGCAAACTAGGTCAGCTTGTCACCCCAGGTAACCTCAATGGAGTTGCCTAATCAGAAGATGGCTGTTATGTTCTTTTTTTTATTATTTTGATACAGGGTTTTCAATTTGTCAATACTGTTGCGTAAGTGTCTGTGTTTTTCAGATAACTGTGATTATCTCTGTGAACAGCCTGTTTGTCTGTGGGCAAATTCACACAAACAAGCACTTAAAAATGGAAAAAAGACTGCCACTGTGAATGACACCTAAAATATTTTCCTGCTGTTCAAGGAAAGTTGACAATATGGTTTATGCAAGAGATAATGCACTCACAGCTCAGAAACTCAAAAAAAAAAAAAAAAAAAAAAAAGGTGTCAGGAGAGTTGTTTGAACAGCTATTTTGCTGGAAAAGTAATCTATCTGCTGGGCCAAAGTAACAAATAGTTACATAACTTGTCATGCAGCTACAACCTGTCAAACACAACCCACCAGATAACTGAGTCACTCCCCGTCTGACCAGCCACTTTACACTTTTTCAAGTTTTTCCATAACTGCTCTGCCGAATAACGTTTTGGTTCTTCATTGCCTTTCATTTAATGGATTGTTTAGAACTTCAAAAGACATATTATTCTAACTCCCTTGTCTCCAAACCCCTGGTGCAAAGTATTATAATTTTGAGTGATGAAAGTGTTTTTGCACAGGCAGCCTCTTTATGAGGTTTTCAAAAGACACCAAAGGAGCAATCATGGACAACAACAACAAGAAACCCTCCAAAAAAAAAAGAAAAAAAAAAAAAAGAAAAGAAAACTTTTGTCTTGCACAGGCAGTTTATAGCACAATGGAGAGTTACATCAGATCCTGTGAGTTGGTATATGTTTATTCTTGAGTTGTTGTTTTTTTTTTTGTCATAAACTACATATGGCATTTAAATAGAGCGGTGTTAGAGAAGCAGAGCACAATGTTTAATCTCTCCAGAGGCTGTCCAAATTGGGATTAAATGTTAACCACAGCAACAGACACAGCAAGTAACTGCAATACTGGATGTGGTACTTTCACCCTGGTCAAACCCAAAGACTTTTTAAATCCAAAGAAGTAGACAACCATCAGTAGTTCACTCAACTTAGACGATTCTTGTTAGAAGTTTATTTCTTTGGAAATCCTCACATTTGTCATATTTCCTCCCCGCAGCCCCTTTTCCTCAGGGCTTCGGGATGTTTGGGCCGGGAGGGGCAACTCACAGCCGAGGCGTCCAGACGAGGCCTCAGCAGCGCCGGGGGCTGGACGGGACAGGAGAGCCTGGCCCAGGATGACCCCGAGATGTGGAGCCTCCTGCAGCAGGAGAAGGACAGGCAATGCAGAGGACTGGAGCTCATCGCATCAGAGGTGTGTGTGTGTGTGTGTGTGAGAGAGAGAGAGAGACGAAATCACATTTTTCATCAAGCATAACCATTTTTTCCTGATTTTTTATTGAGTTTTAAAACAAAACAATGGCCAAAACATGACTTTTCAAGTATTAATATAGTTACAATTCAAAATTAAAATGAACAAAACATACCCCCTTCAAAAACAAACAAACAAACAAACAAAGAAGCAGGCATATTGGAAAGCAGCTGGCGATATCAGGCTAAATAAATAAATAAGCAAGTACATCATAGTCCAGCCCTAAAATGATAATAACAAGCAAACAAATAAACAACAAATTAAGTCAGTAAGTGAGTAAGTAAGTAAATGTGTGAGTTTCCATGTTCTAATAAAAGTAGCATTGACCCTCACCCTCAAGTTCATTTCTGATTTTTTTTTTTTTGTGATGGATTGTTTTATAAAAACCCTGATAAAGGCCAAACGCAGAAACACACATTGTATTAACAAATCTTTGCTCTCAGCACTCCAGATCTTTCTTCAAGTTTTAATTTCCTCTTCTCCTGCTTTTCCTGCCCACTCTGTGCACCTTGTTAAAGTGTGGAGTTGTGCAAGAACAACATTTCAACCAGATGTGGCAGGACCGAGGCCTAAACAAGTCTCACAGCATACCCTCAGCACTCAGTCAGAGAGAGAGAGAGAGAAGGAAGACATTGGGGAAGAAAGCAGGAAATCATGAGCTAAACTGCGGTGGCAAAATAACAGAGAATCACTCGAGCTCGCTGTATCTCGGTGTCTCGAATCAAACAGTTTCCTTCAGAGAATTCCCCGTGATTTCTGCCGCATCTTCCCTCACAAGTCACTGATTTCATGTAAGTGGAAACTGTGGGGAGATGACGGCGGCTTTTCATTCCCTTATTTTTTTTCCAACAATTATGAAGCCGCGGCATTATCAGTCACGGTAACATCTGAAAGATTTTCACCTCCTTGTGCATGTGCTGTCAGACAGTTTCTGCTGCAGGTCGGCTCCCGATGGAAACTGTTTTTTTTTTTTTTTTTTTTTTTCCACTTCTTCTTCTTCTTCAGGAACACAGTCAAACGATCCCATTAGATTAGCTCATTGATTTACATCATTGATCTCTTCTTTTAAAGTTGAGACAGTGCAGCAGAGGGAGGGGTGATTGTAGGTGGGTGGAGGGGGGTGATACAGTGTTTTGAAATCTCATAGCAGAGAAAGAGAGAGAGAGAGAAGGAGAAATAGAGAGTTTTTTGTCTCACCGGGGAATAGTCGGAGTCCCACCGGAATGATTGAGGGATCCCTGAACACTGGCAGGTTCAGGATAATAACACAAGACAGAGAAAGGGGGTGATTGAGGAGGACAGGGAAACGACAGAGAGGGAGAGAGAGAGAGAGGCAGGGCAGAGTCAAGAGAGTGAGTAAAGGAAAGCAAAAAAAACAATAGAAAAAGGGAAATAACCGAGATTGAGAGAGAGATGGGAGAGAGGCAGTGACAGGAGAGGGAGTTAAGAAGAGGCAAAAAGAGAAGATAAGGAGAAGGAAGAGTGGGAGAAAAAAACAGAAAGGGATAGAGAGAGAGCGAGAGAGAGACAATGAGAGAGAAGATGATGCCTTTACATCATTTCCCTCTCTGCAGTCCACCCCCTCACCCACCCTCCCCCACCCGCCTCCCCCCCTCCTCTGACTCTCAAGTGTCTTTGGGAGGTTTGACACTGTATTGAACCCCACGGGAGCTCGCTATTAGACAGATTCCTCCGTATATGCACCCCTTATTTCCACCATAATGCCTCTAATAGCTTCTCAGCACACAAAGTTTTAAACCGTCTCTCCGGCGAGGCTTGTGAAAAACCTTCAGGAACGTTGTTTTTTTAAATCACGATTTACGTAACAGTTGTAAATCTACACGGGGCTGACCAATTACCCTAACCCTAATTTGCCATTTTCTATCAGGTTTCACCACAGTGGTGCGTGGTATGTGGGACACTAATTTAGTCATGGTGACATCTGTCTGCCTGTGTCTCTAACTCGATAACAATTTCACAATGTCGTACTGTACTTACACCACGGTTTTCCCCCCACAGAGCAGAAGATCTGATTAGATTTTGGAGCACCTTGCTGCATAAATTTACATATTAACAAGTAAAAACGGATTTTCTCGGAACTACAGCTCCCTACACAACTCATATTAAAACCGCTCATGTGTTATGTGGAGATAAATGTGTTGACATTGAATTATTTGCTAATTATCGCATTGATTAGCTTTATTAATGAGCTCATTATCACAACCGGCTATGTTTAATACATTATGGCAATTATGTCGGCACATTAGGCAGCTAAAATGCTTTTTGCTGTTTTTGTAATTGTGTTTTCTAATAGAAATGGTTGTAATTAGGCCGAATACTTCCATCACTCTGGTTTAATGTAACTCAGGTTGGGATTGTGTTTGTGCAGTGGAGTCAGGTCTTGCTAGAAAACAGCAGGGGTGTTCAACCTCGCCTGGGTAAATACACGGTTATATTTGGATGATGACAGCATTCTGATTGTGGTGACAGCATGTAACATGATAAAAAATGTATATGGCTCTGGATCCTGACACTGTGCTTGTTTGTCCTGTCAGAACTTCTGCAGCCGTGCGGCTCTGGAGGCACAAGGCTCCTGCCTGAACAACAAGTACTCTGAAGGATATCCTGGACAAAGGTAACCCTGCAGACGATAATGATGAGATGCTGATGCTGGAGTGCGGGGTGTTGGGGGGGTGCAAAACTGTCACAGTCCCTTTGGATAATTTGCATTATGGTTGTGTTGGGTGCTAAGTTTATAGTTGGCACCCTAAAGATACCAACAGCATGTGTAATGCGGTGATGTAGGTCTGCCACACTGATGCTCAGTACAAAGACACTGTGAGCTTTGTGCTGGTCAGTGTTGCAGAGCATTATTTTGAGTTTGCAGGGCATCAGCTCATGAATTCATTACATTATTTAGTTCAATTCCAGTTTGTAAGCCAGTTTGAGTCAATGGTCAGTGGCTTGATTCTGTATTTTTAACCAAAGTTTGTACATTGTATCTATTGATTTAACAGCTGCATTAATGTAAGTCGATTCTTTTACTTCTCAAACATGAGAAAAAAAACAACACTAAACATAATTTAGTCTAAAAAATATTGACAAACAAGTCTTCTGTTAGATCATCACAACCTTGGGTTTTTATTCTTTATTTTTTAGAATTGTGAATGAATCGATTCAAAGCATTTCATATCGATTCAGGACGATGTCAGAGTGATTCACTCTGTATATTTCTTTCAGCAGATCAATGCAGTTGAATCTGCAGAATTTACAATCGATGCATCAGAGCAGTGAGTGAACACGTTACACTCCGACCATCATGTTTCAGTGGGTTAGACTGAAATGCAGAGGCGTGGCAGTGGGCAGCGCTGACATATACAATATGTACATTATGTACCACTGCACTATCCCTGTGATCTTAGGAAGGTAATAGGTGGGAATAGCTGACGGTGGAAAAAAGAGCCAGTGGAGGTTGTAAAATTTCGGGACACAATGAACTCAATACAGTTGTGAAATCTGTGGTGTGTTAGGATCAAGAGATCAAGGCCATTTCAGATGATAAACCGTGGCAATTTTGCATTTTTCTCTTTGTAACTCAATTTTAATCAAGTGCAACTACATTAAGAACTGATTTTTTTTTTCTGACACATGCATGTTTCTTATCAGGAATCAAGAAAATCTTATCTTTGACTGATATCCACCCACTCTAATTTTTTTTTATAGTGCCGGTGATTAATGATTGTGAAAGTGATTGCAAAACTTTTGAAAGATTTTCACAAGCTCAAGGTAGAAATGGGCTTGTTTCTGGAAGGTTGCCAGTTCAGATCCCTGGGCCAGCTGGGAATATGGGTGGGTGGAGGAAGTGAAAGAGTAACAGTGTCCTCTTGCTCGACAACCCCTGCTGAGGTGCTTTTGGGCAAGACAATGAACCACCAACCTTCTCAGTGGCCAACAAAGGAGAACTGTGGTTGTACTGGAAAGCTCTAAGGTGGAAAATCAGTGAATGTGAGGCAAGGGTGCTGCTGGAATGTGTTTCTTGAACAAGTAAAGGCACAAAAGACAGGGAATAAATTTATTTTAAACCATGAAAATGATCAAACTGGTCGTATGCAGCTTTCGCCTGAGAATATGGGCGTACAGTATCAGCTTTTTCACAGTTCACTTACACGTTGTTAGGTGTTTATTGTGTGTTTCTCCTCTTATTTCCCAGGTACTACGGAGGTGCAGAGGTGGTGGACCAGATTGAGCTGCTGTGTCAGAAGCGAGCGCTTCACGCCTTCAATCTGGATCCAGATCTGTGGGGCGTCAACGTCCAGCCCTACTCGGGATCCCCCGCCAACTTTGCGGCCTACACCTCCGTCCTGCAGCCTCATGACCGCATCATGGGCCTGGACCTGCCCGACGGAGGACAGTGAGTGTGTCTCTGCTTGCTGACCCTTTAAGCCGGAGATGCTGAACTATAGATCTTGACTCTTGTGGTGGCTTGCCTTCATCACAACTTAAATAAAAACATCACTCTAAATGACCCAAGAACGTTAAAAAAAAAATCTGTAAGTGAAATAAATTAACAGAAAATGTCATGACAACTGGATGTGAAGGAGCTCAGAGAAAAACCCGAATCCATCAGTTGAAGGGAATAAACATAATTTAGCTGCTATTTCCTTACTACACAGTTTGAAAGTCAGCTCTGGCTTAGGACATTTCAGTTGTGAAATTCAAAATAGACATTAGCTGGTGTTTCTGAAATGTATGAAAATACATGAAAACTGTGTCAGAACTTGTTTATGATTTTTTATTAAATGATTTAGAAAGTCTATACAACTTAATTAACAACATTATTTTAAACCATTTATAAACTGTTATTGTAAAGTGGTAACAAACTCTCACTTTCCTTTTTTTCATTCAAGTCAAATCTATGCATTATTACAAAATCGGTTAAACATATTTTACGTTTCATGCAATGAAGGGAATTCATTGCATGACAGGTTTTACTGCATTTCAACCCATTTAGAGCATATTTTATTCCATTTTGAAAAGGCATTACTTTATCTCCCAGTCCTTACATTAGTAATCATAATAGTTACTATGGTTTGTGTGTCACTGCAGTCACTGAACTGACAAAACACCAGGAAATTCTGCTGTTAACTATTAATAAGCTGACCAGGTGAAAGTAAGTACGAGTGATTGGCACTTACTCATAAAGAGGAGCTGCAGATGAAAGGAAGGAGGCCAGCCGAAGAAGATTATAAGCACTAAGAAATCATTTTCATGGAAATGTCTTTGCTTTTTGCTTTTTTTACTGTAACAGCAGCAATCTCACAGGTCGAGAGTTAGAAATAAACTCAACAGTGCTGCAAGTAAAATGAACGTGCCCTAGCCTGCTGATCCCCCAAGCTGCAACCTCCATTATGATCTATGTTGTACATATTTTTTCATAAATATTTGCTCCTACTTTACATTTCAGCCTAACCCACGGTTATATGACAGATACCAAGAGAATCTCCGCCACCTCCATCTACTTTGAATCGATGCCCTACAAACTGAATGTGAGTAATTTCAGTTTTATCATTCTCTGGCAAACAGGGATAAAGGTTCAAACCCATGAAGGAACCAGAAGAAGTTAGGAGGGCTGTGCTTCTGAAAAACAAACAAAATAAATAAATACATAAAATTTTAAAAAGTGATGGAGTGCACCTTTGGTATTTTGTCTGACCTCTACTGGTGCTTGGTGTACTCAAAAAATTATGAAGGGATTGATGTATTAAAAAAAAAATATGAAGGTCAAGGCTTTCACATATGGTATACAGTTAAGAAGACTTTATTCCATTAGGACTTTGGCACTTTGTGCAAGCAAAGCCTTCATCAGGGTGTTTTTTTGTTTGTTTTTTTTTGTTTTTTTAAACGTGGCCTGTTTTTTTACCCCCTCTATATTTCCATTTCAGTTTCTGAGGTTTTTCTCCTTTTGGTTTGAGTTGACTGTTACGGTTAATCTTCCTTCCATCTCTGTCTTCCCGTATCGTCTCACAGCCTGAGACCGGTCTGATAGATTATGACCAGATGGAGAAGAACGCCCGTCTCTTCAGACCCAAAGTCATCATCGCTGGAACCAGCGCCTACGCTCGCCTCATCGACTACGCTCGCATGAAGAAGGTACTGCTTACGGCACGACAAACTGTGTGTCTCTCATTCTGTATTCAGTAATAATAATGACAAACTTTTTATATAGCACCAATCTAAAACCAGACAGTGTTTTAGACCAAGGCATAAAAGCAAGAATAGCAAAATGCACGGGGGAATAAAATAGGAAATACAAACAAGAGAAAATAGGTTAGAAGAAGAATAAATAAATATGCAAAATAAAATGAGATTTAAAAAACATGAGAAACAACAGACGATTTCAAGTGGGAAAGATGAAAAAAAAATAGTAACATAAAAGCAAGTCTATAATAGTGTGTTTTAAGAAGTTATTTACTCTTTTCTATTCTTTCCTGTTTTACTCTTTATTTTGAGGATACAGACATTTATTTATACCACTTCAACCATTCGTGTTTCAGCTGTGCGTGGAGCTGAATGCCTACCTACTGGCAGACATGGCTCATGTCAGCGGCCTGGTGGCAGCAGGAGCGATTCCCTCTCCCTTCCAGTACGCCGACCTGGTCACCTCCACCACACACAAGTCCTTACGTGGAGCCAGGTGAGGGCCTCGGTGTTTGGTTTGTCTTTAGCCCACATTTAAAAACAGAGATGGAGGGAGCAAATCTAATGTCTAACAGCAACTGGCTCCACAATTGTGGTGCAGCGACTGCAAAGGCTCTGTCACCTGTTGTCCCACCTGACCTGCAGAGAAATGGATCAATCAAAGGTAGCACCCAGGTTTCTTTCGTGTCACATACGGGGTGAGGTGGCATATTTTATTGGGTAAATGGCCTCTGGATTTAGGGGGACCAAAGATAATTACCTCAGGTTTGTTGCTGTTTAAATGAAGGAAATTATTTGCCATTCATCCTTTAATGGCCTCAAGACAGTCCAGGAGAGTCTGGTGGGAATCCCTATATTGTAGCGGGAGGTACAGCTGTGAATCATCACTGTAAAAGTGACAGGATATGTTATACTTTTCTGATAATGTCAGCAAGAGGTGCCATATACAGAAGGAAAAGTCATGGCCCCAGGATAGATCCCTGGGGGACCCCAGAGGTGACTGGAGCAGATGAGGAGGAAAACTGCCCTACAGCCATTGAAAAAGTCCTATCTTTAAGAGAGGATTTAAACCAATTCAGTGCTGCACCCTTAATACCAGCCCACCATTCAAGACTTGTCAACAGGATGTCATGATCCACAGTGTCAAAGGCGGCACTAAGATCTAGTAATTCTAGGATGATGTTTTCTCCAGAGTCCACAGCAAGTAACAGGTCATCTGTCACCTTTGACAGAGCTGTTTCTGTTCTGTGGAGGGCTTTGAACCCTGACAGGACAATTTTCTCCATTATTTTTGAAACAAATGGTAAATTGGTTATGGTTTTGTAAGCAGAGACTGGATGTTTAAAACATACAGGGACAATGCCAGTGGCTAAGCTGGAATTAATAATAACTTGAATGCGAGGGCAAGTTACATCAAAAGTTTCTTTTTGATATGGGAGGGTGCAACATCATCATTTTTGAATAAACTCACCACCGCCCCGGTGGTGAGTTTTCAAGCCTGTTCATATGCGTGACTATGTTCCTAAACACAGACAAAGGAACTATGATCCTAAACACAGACAAAGGAACCAATTGAAATTAAATGTAGCAGGGGCCCTAAAGCAGTGGGGTCAGGTGTCAGAGAGATGGAATGAACAGTGATCTGATGTTTTCATTTTTAACAATAACAAATGTCAAAAACTTCTCACAGATGTCTGTGGATGCTTCAATACTATGAGAGAATTTATAGTGCTGAACAGAATTTTTGGTCTGCGAGAATGTTTATTGATTATTTCAGAGCAATATTTAGCTCTGGCTTTTTTGGCTGCTGATTGGAAAACAGCCAGGTAGTTTCTAAATATTTCAAAGGAAACCAAGAGGTGATCTTTTTTCTATTTCCACTCTGCCCTCCGACAGGCCTGCCTAAGAGAACGGGTTGAATCATCTAGCCACTGATGGGATTTATGTTTGGGATGCCTGTGTTTGAGAGGAGCTACCTCGTCCAAGATAGATGAGCAGGAGGAATGGAAAAGGGAAATTAATTTTCATCTGGGTTCGAAATCTCAGCAGCTGAAGAAATATAGGTTGTGATGGCATTTCTTTGAAAGGCTTCAGCAAATTGATTTGCAGTGAGAGAATTTACATAATGGCAATAGTACCCAGGAGTTTTGGCAGTACACAGTGGTGCTGAACACAGTAGGCAGGTGATTGGAAAAGCATGCATCCTCAATGTTGAAATTTTCAGTAGAAAACCCATAAGACATAATAAGGTAAAGGGTATGCCCTAGTAGGTGGGTGGCCAGAGAATCAAGGAAATGTATGGAATCGTTTATCATGCGTTTACTTGGACAACATATGCAAGTCTTTCTCTGGGTGAGGAGGCCTGTACACCAAGACACAGACCAGAAAATCAGTCATAGATTCTACTTTTTTTTTCTTTTGGACTTTTGGAAAGTGTCTGCAATTTAAACTGATTTCTCTAGACCATCGCTGTCCCGCCCACTCTGCCAACACACATTGGGTGCTAATGAAGACACAGTTCACCAAAGGCGTCTTAGTCACCAGCCAGAGGAGCGAATGGTCAGTCTATGGGGGTGAAATAGCTGCATTTTTGTGTCCAATGTTTTCTAAAAAAAAAAAAAAAAAAAAATGACTCAAGAGTACACTTTCAACACAGAATGCTTTTTGGATTGTATATCTGTGAAATGCATACTTGTCCTATTACATATGTTGACACAAATCTATACATGTTTAATGTATTTATGTTTATAATGTGACATGAAATGATGTGATATGGACTGGCAAGACCTGATGAGATTGAAATGATGTTCTGTGATCAAAGGCAGAAAGTAACTGAGTGCATTTGTTCAACTACTGCTCTTATGTTTTGAGGAGGCAACTGGCTCCTTACTTCAGTATTTCCACTTAGAGTGACTTTATACTTTCACAGCACTACATTTATCTAACATCTGTAGTTACTAGTTAGTTTGCAGAATAAGATTTTCCTTGCAAAACATCTAATGTGATGCATTGTTAGGGTGTAAATTAGCCAACAGGATATGGAGCTGTTAGGATACAAGATTAAAATACTTGAAATAATTTAACTTGTTGAAAGGAACCATTCTTTTACTTCTCATACTGAAGTACTGCTAATACTTATGTACTTTTACTTAGTAATTTAAGCAACATTTTCAATGTAGGACTTTTAATTTTGATGTCTAGTGGAACTTGTGGAGCTCCCAGGGATAATCAGCAAAATGAAGAACCATTTAAATTCACTTCTAACATCATGTAACAGCACATTACAGTTCAAGTCCTCATTGGTTTACGTATCTGTTGTCCACACTGCAGGGCAGGTCTGATCTTCTACCGGAAAGGTGTTCGGTCTGTGGATAAGAAAGGTCGGGAAGTGACCTACGACCTCCAGGACAGGGTCAACTTTGCCGTGTTCCCGTCGCTGCAGGGAGGACCTCACAACCACGCCATAGCCGGGGTGGCCGTCGCCCTCAGACAGGTTTTCACGGCTATTTCATTTACCGTCTGTGCATCTGAGACCGAAATCAGGGCACTAGATTTATTACTCTCAATGACAAAATCAAATCGAGACAGGAGAGAAAATTCCATGTTCCATGAATGTTGGGAATGGATTTTCATGAGCTCCTGTCTGAAAAACACACAAGAAAAGCTGGAACATTCCTTTGCCAAGGCCACACATTTCCCATTTTTTTGCTATTGTATGTTCCTTGCCAACTTTCTCTTGCACAGTAACATTTTTGTCTCTGCAGGCCTCCACTCCCATGTTCAAAGAGTACATTGCTCAAGTGCTGCTGAATGCCAAGGCCATGGCTGATGCCCTGCTGAAAAAAGGCTTCACCCTGGTGTCAGGTACAGCTGCAGATAAACCGTGGTTTTATGTAAGAGGATGCACTTTTTCAGGTTTCTGCAGGATTTTAGGCTGTCAGACACACAGCTGTCACTCATTCCTGCTGTGAGATGACAATTTGCCTTCTCTTTTGTTTTCTTTATCACATCGCTGCAGTAGTGTATGAGCCTCTCAGGTGTTATAGGCTTGTCTCAGTTGACACATGACATAAGAGGAATCAACACGCAGCAGTATTTTATCCGTTGAACTGTCAACATTTGTCATTTATGGGACATAATGAAAAAAACCAAACAAATGAAACAAAATAAACACAAGTACACAGCAAATCAGCGAGAAAAATAAATACATCTTTTCCTCTAAACGTGTCTTTCTTCACTCAGGGGACAATATGAGGAGGAGTGACAGGGCGCAGCTGACATTAGCTTTGCTAGCATGTGGTGCCTCCTTGCTTCTTCTTGTTTTAGTGGAAAGTAAAAGGAATTAGAGGCTTTTCTCCCACTCATCCCTTATTACTATAGCAGCAAGCAAAAAGTATGGAATAGAATAGAATAGAATAGAATAGAATAGAATAGAATAGAATAGAATGAAGTGACTGGAACTGAACAAAACTGAACTGAATTGAATTCAGCTGACCTGAATTGACCTGAAGTGACCTGAATCAGATTGAATTGAATTGGATTGAATTGAATCGAATCAAACTGAACTATACTGAACTGAACTGAACTGAGCTGAAATGAATCAAATCAAATCAAATCAAATTGAATCAAAACGTATAGAATAGAATAGAATAGAATAGAATAGAATAAAATGACTGGAACTGAACAAAACTGAACTGAATTGACCTAAATTGACCTGAACCGAACTTTACTGAACTTAACTGAATCAAATCAAATCAAATCAAACTGAATCAAACTGAACTAAACGGAACAGAACAGAACTGAACTGAATTCAATTGACCTGAGTTGACCTGAAGTGACCTGAATCAAATTGAATTGAATTGAATTGAATCAAATCAAACTGAACTATACTGAATTGATTTGAAGTGAACTGAGCTGAAATGAATCAAATCAAATCAAATCAAATTGAATCAAAACGTATTGAACCAAATCGAAATGAATTAAATTGAACTAAACTGACCTGACCTGAATTGACATGAACTGAATTCAACTGAACTGAATTGACCTGAATTGACCTATATTGACCTGAACTGAAATAAATTAAACTGAACTAAATTGAACTGAACTGACCTGACCTGAACTGAATCACTGTACCGCAAACCTCCCTCCTCCTCCTCCTCCCAGGTGGAACAGACAACCACCTGGTCCTGGTTGACCTTCGACCTCGCGGGATGGACGGCGCCCGGGCCGAGAGGGTTCTGGAGCTGGTGTCCATCACGGCCAACAAGAACACCTGCCCCGGGGACAAGAGCGCCCTCACACCCGGAGGACTCAGGCTGGGTAAACCCAAACATCGTCTGTGGCTCTAAATGTAATTTTTAGTGTGGAACTTCACAAAGGAAGGAAGTGCAGGCCACATCTGTGAGCCAGTCAATCTGCCTGACTGCCTGTCTGTGTGATACTGGTGCCTTTCTTCTCTCTCTCTCTCTCTCTCTCTCTCTCTCTCTCTCTCTCTCTCTCTCTCTCTCTCTCTCTCTTCCTCTCCCTCTCTCTCTCTCTATCTCACTCTGTCATTCTGTCTGTCTGTCTCTGTGATGTTGCTCCCTTTCCTCTGTCTGTCTCTGTCACTCTGCCTGTCACTCAGTCTCTGTTACATAACAATGTCAGCCTCTTTTTCATGTTTAATGACACTGATTGCCTTTTTTTCCCCTCTCGTCATATACCGCTTCGATTTTCTTATCTCTCTTCCGCTGTTCTACCTGCTTACAGGAGCTCCTGCTCTAACTTCCAGGCAGTTCAAAGAGGCAGACTTTCGGAAAGTTGTGGATTTTATTGATGAAGGGATCAACATCGCACTGGATGTGAAGAAGAAGACTGGTGAGAAAACTTTTTTAGTGTGTGTGTGTGTGTGTATTGTGGAAGCATCCAATTGTGCTATGGCAGTTAGTTGACTCTTTTTAGAAAGACTTAGAATAGTGTGTCTCAGTGGGTCTTCATGTGTTATGACCAAGAAGAAAAACTATTGATTATGTACTGTAACTTGACAAAAATAGATGTGTATCAAAGGCAAAATCACATTTAGTATAGATGTTTTTTTTTTTTTTTTTTTTTTTTTTTTTTTTTGCACAATATGAACAAATAATCTCTATCTAAACAGGGGCTCCTAAGATCTTGACACCGAGGCTCTTTTATTCCCATCATTCTCATTTATGACTGACTGACTGACTGACTGACTTCTGTTATATCATTATTTTTAATAATTAAAAAGCAATAGATCTTTTAGCTTAATGCTGTTGTTGTTTTTAGAAATAGAATATAGGCTATGCATTATTTTACTTGCATTAACCAACAGATTTTAATGCATGCAACAGCAGCGCCACAGGATAGATTCACAGTGTAAAAGCCATTGAAGGACACCTTGCCAGAGTAGATTTATATAAAAAATAAATAAATAAATAAAACTCCAACTCATGCTGCTTTGCTCCCTGTGTTTCCTGCAGGCAACCTGGCCAGCTTCAAGTCCTTCCTCCTGCAGGACCCGGAGACAGTGTCGCGCATCGCAGACCTCCGCCAGCGGGTGGAGCTGTTCGCCAGGCCCTTCCCCATGCCCGGGTTCACTGACCACTGACAGCACCGTGCTCATAGAAGTAGAACAGATAGAAAGGGAATTGTCCGGTCATGTAATGTAAGCATCCTCTTAGAGCACCTGAAATGGCTGCCGTGGGAGTTTGATAATGTTGTCATGGAAACAAACACAGTGTTAAGTTCATTCAAGCGGCCCCTGCAGTATTCAGTGAAACCTCGGCTTTCTGTACTTGCCGTGCTCTCTTCTGGTAACCAAATATGCTGATTTCTTCCCAGCAGGAAACCCCGTTCTATCTGTTCCAGTTCTGCACCACGTCGGCCCCTTTATTCTCTCCTGAGTGACTGAATTTCACACAAACGCAGCGACAGTGAACCGCGTGTAGCGATTGATTGAAGTACAAACTGACTGATAATGTGATAACTCGTCAAAATGTCTTGAACCTGCCGCTCTAAAAACTTCATTCAAGCCTGTTAAAAACTCACAGATAATGTAACCGGATCTTATTATTACATCAACAGCCAATTTTTACTTCTTGAGGACTCTAGCATTTTTAACTGATGATGTAATAATACTGACTAATAATGTAATAACCTGAGATTCACTCTTACAAGATAATACATTACTACACAGTATTATTGTTACATCATTGGTTAATATTTGACACATTTGCTTACAATGTAATAATTGATTGTTGTTGTTACAGTATCATGCAAACTGTGACATTAACAAGTTTGTGCAGCGTTTTCAATTCATTTAATGGGACATTTTGTTACATTTTTTTTACAATTGTTACATTGTCCAGCAGTTATTACATCACCGGTTGCTACACCGTGTCCTCTCCTAACTTTCCTAACAGGGTAGTTGTCTCATGCTCTGAGCCAAGAGGGACCTAAAGTGCTTCAGTTATGTGGCTTTTTTTTTTTATTTGCTAAGCCATCTGCCAGGCCCTTAATGTCAGCCTTTGTTCCAGACTCTGGGAAACTCACAGTGGCTCTGTTGGAAATTCAGCACACATTCAGTTTACACTCGCATAACCATTAACCGAGAGGGGAAGCGATGAAACAGTGCCAAATTTCAGAACAAAGATTTTTTTTTAATGCCTTTTTCTTGCATAATTCACCTTTTGTACATTGATTTGTGTTATTGATTTGATATGCAATCATTCAGCATTTGTGAATAAATAGATCTTTAAAAAATACCATCACATTAAATAACAAAAATAAAATAATAACTGCTTATAGGTTTGTTTGTATTTTTTCTGGTTTAATATACTTTTTCAAGCCCTTTTATGTGACTTGCATTGCTCCCACTGCCCCATAAACTCCTGCTTGTGTACAATGGATGTATACAGATATGCAGATGCTTATGTTTACAATACAGTAGGAGGGAGAGGGCTGTTATGAGTCCATAAACATTAAGTGGTGTTAAGCTGCTGGCATTTCCTCTAGCAATTTCCTCTCGCTGTGAACTTTTGGGATCGGTCCGGGGAGGGGAAAAAAAAAAGAAGAAGTCGGTCTCTAGACGATTATAGCAAAACAAAAGGAAGATAGCTGGAGCCTGAGCTTCACTATCACCATTTACAGGGAGCACAGAAGCAACCGCAGCCATTAAAAAGAAGTGCACATGTATTTTCAGCGTCCAGCAGAAACATTATATGTCCAGTTTTATACTTGAAATTGTTTTAAACAGCTGTCACCGTCTCCATGTGAGGAAAATGTTGCATGACCCTGGTTTTTTTTTTTTTTTCCCTGCTAACAGGCTGATTTTTTCTTCTTTCAATGAGCCATTTTAGTGAATAAAATGGTTGTGTTTGTCCCTGGCAGTGTCCAGATTTCTCTATTGCAAGCAAACATGACAACTCAAATAAACAGCAGGGTGAGGTGAGCGGCAGCACTGTCACGCACATTTCAGCCATTTTGCAGCAGCTCCTGCGTGATATTTTAGTTCATGGTATCTTTCTGCTCATTATGTTACCCTGCCAGCTTAAATTGCTAATAACTGCATGGACAGGCACTTCATTTTGTACAGAATATGAGAATATGCATATTGCCATGAGTTATATAACTGGAATAACGCTGCAGAAGTCCTTCACTGTCCCCACAAAACCTTCAGAACTTGGATATATATTTTTATTTATTTTCGTTTGAGACGCTTCCTCTCCCAGATTGCTGCTCTCAGATCTTAACTCTCATCCAGATAAAAGAGTCGCCCGCTCCTTCTTTCACTGTGGTGTGGAGTTGTGAGCCCTGTTGTTATTTTATTTTGATGTATTTGTTTCTAATTCTAACAGAGAAGTTCCTCCGAGACCACAAACTGCTTCTTAAAGCCGCGATGAAAGAGCTCTGCAACATGAAGTGCTGTCTGAAAAATCTAACCGGAGAGCTGAATGGACCTTTGCTGCTCACTTACTGTTTTCCTGTTGGTGTGCTTGTGTGCAAAAACAAACAAACAAACAAAAACAACACATAAACACATTTGCATTATATGTAAAATGTTACTACCATTTTTCTCTCTTTCTCTCTCTCTCTCTGTCTGTCTGTCCCTCTGTTTGAATGTGTGTGCATGTGTGTGTGTGTGTGTGTGTGTGTGTATGTGTGTGTTCTATGTGTGCTAGTGTTTGGTTTCTGCCCAAATAATGTGTTCCTCTCATAAAAGCCAGCTGAAGCAAAGTTCAAAGTTCAGGGAAGCTCTCAGCTCTGTCGTCAGAAAACACACATAAACACACACACACACAGAGAAACACACACACACAGAAACACACACACAAACAAACACAAGGACAAGAACATGTATTTGGGGACATAGACACACACACACTCACTGTATCAGCAAAACAAATATTTTTTTTTTCTCAGCTGCATCACTGAGACTGTTTCTCATGACCTGACAACTACTTTAATGCACTGTGTGAGCGTGTGTGTGTGTGTGTGTGTGTGCGTGCGTGTGTGCGTGTGAATTCTGTGGCTTTTAAAAATCCTTTGGGGAAATCATTTGATCCTTCTCGCTGTATCATCTTGGTCACTAACCCTCTCTTTTTCTGCGGTTTCCCACAACAATCCCTGTTGCGTTCAGAAGCACAACCGTTTTTTGATGCTTGCTATTTTTTGTCCTCTTTCTTCATTCCCTTTTTTTGTTTCGCCAGAGCGAAGACTACGACAGACACCGGGATGAATTTGAGCTCACAGCGCAGAGAGTAGAAGAGGTTTCTTCAGGGGAAGTGAGCCTCAGCGAAGTTAGTATGCTGGAAAATTTGCCACAGAGAGAGAGAGAGAGAGAGAGAGAGAGAGAGAGAAAGAAAGAGAGAGAGAGACAGAGAGAGAGAGACAGAGACAGAGTGAGACAGGTACTCATTCCATCTTGTGTCCTCATGTGAAGAAAGAAAGTGAGAAAGAAAACAAAGTGAGAAACAAATACGTATAACACATAATACAATATAAAATAAAAACAATTATACAATTAAATACAATACATAATACAATTAAAAAATAAAAAACAAAGAAAAACAGTTAATAAAGCTCTAATCTAACTAAACATGCACATATTCAGCATATTCAGTATATATTGTACAGTGTATGAATTTGTACAGCAGCTAGTTTCTGCATCTGCCTGACGAATGTGACACGGAGTTTGTTTTCCTGTTTGGCCCGGCAGGTGTTTGCACGGCACAGTTTGTGCTTTCCTGTCAAAATGTCAGGGAAATACACAGCGTGCTATCTGCATACACCGGGCTATGTGATACAAGCGGCGGGAGTTTTTTTTAATAAGAGGTACAGTGGCTATTACGTCCCTCAAATGCACCTTAAAATGTACACTCAGAGAAGAGGAACTGCATTAATAAATGCGTGCAAATGAGGAGCGGCAGGGCAGTGAATGTAAAGAGCTGCACTGAACTCTTTAGATCATAGATATAAAACAACAGATTCTTCAGTTTGGTCTAGTATTTCCTCACGTCTCTCCAACTGGCTTTGTATTTCCCACTAAAAACTCTTTTATCTATCCAAAGAGGGCAACACCGCCTCCCTTCATCTCACCAAACCACGTCCACGTAATTTTTTCAAACAGAGGAAGTGCTGCTGGCTCTTCTGTTGTCACTCCAGGTGCTCTTTGCACGGATCAGCTGCTTCCTGTATTCATTCTCAGCTGTAAATGTTAATTTTTCCTCCAGTAAATCCAAGTCACACCACAGCTGTCTCCTTAAAAAGTGCCATGTCTCAATGCATTTGGTCTTTAAAAGTGTGTATGAAATGAAAGCTTTTGATTTGCAACAAGTGTAGTTTCTTGGACTTTTTTTTTGGAAAAGAGGTGCCTTTAACAGTGAAGTAAATACTGTGCAGTTAACACATGGAAATAGTCACTGAATGATCCATGTACAGTACCTGTTCCTCTGAATACAAACAGCACTAAACGTCACTCCTCTAATATTGCACCTGTTTGAACGATCCATGTCTTCATGTCTTATCTGCGTCTCCCTCTGACGACAGATGTGGATGTGATGCATTAGATCAACAGTTTCCACTTGGATTCACCCGGTTGCTCCATTTCATGCAAGGATGACATTTTCTTTAAATCCGACATAGTTGATACACAGAGAAATAATGAGCTTTTAAATCACTTTACACTGAATTTGCACGATTTATAAAGCCTTAATGCAGCCCTTGGCTCTTACTGATTAATTCATTCATTTATTCATTCACTTAACTCTCCTGTTACATTCAAACTTACTAACATTTTTTATCAATTGGGATCAATTTGACCCCAGTAATTTAAACCTACAGAAAGTGATTATGATGAAAATTGTTAGCCAAGTTTATGCATCAGGTACTTTATGTTTCTTCTTGACAATCTAAATAGCCCTTTAAATAAAACATATAACCTCCCTCACAAGTTTTTTTTGACAATTGTAAATTATATTTTATACTTTCTCAGTGCCATCCAAAACAACTAAAGAAAATTTGTGTAAAACATCATGTTCATTTTATGCTTACCCAGTTCGACTTGTCCCCATTAAATTAGGAAAAGTTATTAAATATGAAGCCATGAAACAATGTTAATCATGTATTTAGAGGCATTAAACATTGAATGGTGTCAAATGAACACCACAGGAGGATAAGAGGGTTAATCCTTTATTTATTTGTTTTGATTACGTTGCTTTGGCTGTTATTTGCTGTAAAAGTAATAAGTAGGGATAATGGTGATCATTATTATTGATGTGCATGACGGATGCACTGGCTCCTGGATGTGTGTGTGTGTGTGTGTGTGTGTCTGTGTGGCAGCTCTGCCCTCAATGATCAAAGGCACAGGGCTGCTGCCTCCCACATGGACACATGCACTCCAACATGTGCATACACTCCTCGAAATGTATGGATGTACACACGTAGACAGGCACACACACACACGCACACACACACACACCCTAGATACAACAACCAGGCTGCAAAGCAAAGTGACAGCTGTATTGTTGACAGATGGATCTATTCAGCCATAATGGGAACTAATGATTGCACTTTTTTTTTTTTTTTTTTTTTTTTTTGCTGGCAGTGGAAAAAAAATAAAGTGTATTTGACACACGTCCACCCAGGCGTTAGAGAGAAGTCACCTGTGTGTGCAGAAACCACTCTCGTCTAGACACAACGCAACAGACAGTTTATTGTGAAACAGGTTTATGCATCTCATGCCATTTTCATAACTTTAACACAGTAATTGTCGAATTTAGTGGCTGCTAAACTCACAATTGTGTACAAGTTACAAAGAGAAACGTATGCACGGTCATTTCAGTGCACAGTGGTGTGTCAGTCTGACAGTTTGCGGAAGTCAGTGTGGTTAAAACTTCAGACATGCAGAATACATAAACAAGGAACTTTTTCGACTGCAGAAGAAGACAAGCTTTCCCATCTTTGATATTTCAACCTTTAGCTGGATGATATCTTTAGCAAACTGAGACGAAACCTTAAGAAACGGCAAGTAAAGCATCATCAAAGTCAATTCATGCGTCTGTACTGCATAATGATTACGCATCAGTACCCAAACGCTTCCTTGTGAGGCAGGAGCAAACAGTACAGCAACCAAACTGCGACTCACTGAACATTTTCAATATGCATGTGTGCCTTCAGGGTGAAATCATGAACATTTTGTCAGCTGCTTTGCCCATAAGACGGAGAGACACAGGAACACTACAGGCTAAAGCTTTACATACATCCACATCATTCAAGCTGCTGATCTAGGGTCCATTTTGCCCTCCTCGGTGGTATCTGTATCCCTCAGAAGGACGAGTAAATCTGACCCTAGACCAGCACTCGGTGGGGAATCCGCTCTGATTCGAGAGAGGTGACATTCAGAAGTCGGGCCCCTCCTTCTTCAGGTTTTTGTAGTCGGTAGTGATGGCCACAAACTGCGCCGAGACAGAGAAATAGGGATCATCAGATGCAAAATCATTATGTTTATCAATAATATGATCTTTCAAATGAAATCCTGACCATTAAAAAACCTAAAACATGGTTAAAAACAGGGATTGGTGACTTACATTGTGCTTCTAGTGCTGTTTTGTTGATTTAGGGCGTCATTCTGTTTTTCTAACTCGATGCACATAGAGAGCAGCTGCAGCTACAGTGGAGCTTAATGACAAACAGCAGTGAGCTGTTCTCCTTCTGCACTGATTTTCTCCCTGTATGTTTGTCGAACAGCACTGCTAATTTGAAAGTCCAAAGGAGCCCCTTTATTTTTAGCGGCTGATATTGAGACCTGACAGCTAATGTGTGTTTGTTTCAGCTAATTGTTGATTATTTTTTCCCCCCTATTAATGGCACTGCAGTGCAATGAGAATATCTTACAGAATAACACAAATACAACATCAAACAACAAAACGGCACCAGAAACGCAAAGTAAGGTGCCAGCTGAAGGTTTTTAAACAGTTTTAATGTATTTTAAGATTGATTTTTTTTTAAAATTTTTAAAAAAAAAGGTTGTTCAAATAATTATTGCATCTAATTCCAGGGTGCACACTTACATATCAGACATGAAAATTAAATTAGATTTGGCAGTTTGCTTGTCCTGCCAAATCAATACTGACGCTTTTTAGTATGTGTACAGTGTTTCTGTATGTGTGTGTGTGTGTGTGTGTGTGTGTGTGTGTGTGTGTGTGTGTGTGTGTGTGTGTGTGCCTGTGTGTGTATGCATGCACTCAGTGTGTGTTCGTGAGTGTTACTGTACCTTGTACTGGTAGGTGGGATCAAGCTTATTCCAGGGCTCAGGGTTGCTGGTCTTGTTCCACCTAAACACACACACACACACACACACACACATGCACAAACAGAAATGAAATAATAGTATTAGTGTTGTCAAAAGTGATCTGACGACCTTCTGATCTTTTTTTATTACATTACTGCTTGGTTTGATGATAAAAAAAAAAAAAAAAAAAAAAACTAAAAAAAAAAATGTAAAATGAAGCAAGGACAAACAAAAGTTGCGAGTGAGATTCAAACTCAGCGCACAGTACGAGCCTTCAGCCTGCTGTGGTTTCACCGAGAGACACTCTCTAATATTTTCTGTAAGCAAATTAACAGTTGAAGAGAAAATACACCATCCTGTGAGCTCTTAGTGGATTATTGTTATTAGTGGATCATTAGTGCAAGTCAACAGTTTGGACAGCAGCAGGGGGAGGAAATCCAAGCAAGAGGCAGTTTGAGGGGGAGATGAAGGGAAACGGCTTCCCTGTTGTTAGAAAAATCATGAAAAGTGTTTCTCTTGTTAGCTATAAGGGTATGGGGAGGGGGTGGTGGGGTAAACATATCTGCACACCGCACAGCTTGTTACATTTTTTTTTTTTTCTTTTCCAAATCTGCATTTCAAGATGAAATCACAGCGTATTAGGATGAGAGGAAGATTGAGTTGAATTACTGTAGTCTAAAATCCATTATTTCCCTGTTTCCTTTGACCTTCCACCTCAAGTTCAGGTTCAAGTTCAAGTTCAAGTTCAAGTTCAAGTTTATTTAAAGCCCAGTATCGCTGTGTAAAGTCTCAAAGGGTTTTACATGGCCACAAGTTTACAGCAAAAAGCTTAAAACTGAACTGCAGTCTATCATACGGTGCTGATGTTCACTGCTCAATATTTAAGAAACAGAGGTGATCCTCGGGTTTGATCATATCCAGTGGTGAGTTTATTTCCATGCCAGAAATCGTGTTAGCTTTGAAATAACTGGATCCGAGATCAGATTACTCTGGATTATTGACTCAGGTGTCAGGCCGGGATCGCAGCTTTCCATGGAAAAAGAAGAATGTTGAGCCTTACGTAACGTGGGGTCCCTTGGCAAGCCGCACCAGATACAAGGTCGCCCCACCCATTCCCAGACAGATGAAGAAGAACTGGGGGATGAGCTACAGAGAGAGAGAGAGAGAGAGAGAGAGAGAGAGAGAGAGAGAGAGAGAGAGAGAGAGTCAGTGCATTAAGACTCCATGGCTTCTTGTAACATTATATTTGATCTTTCCTTAATGCAATTCATAATTTCTACTAACTCGCACATAAATGACACTTACTTTAAGTTCAAGTTCATTTAAAGCCCAATATTAATGTTTACAATCACAAAGGGCTTTAAATGCCCTCAACAAGTTTACAAATTTTACAAGTTTAGCCAGAACCTTTAAGAAAAAGAACTGATCATCTCTCTGTTAGCTGCCCAAAGCCAAAAGCACAGCTTGATGGAAGTAAAATAAACACATAAATATGCACACTGGAGATGGCTTCAAGCTGCAGTTGTAGTATTTCCCAGTACTCAAATGCATACGTACATGCATTTGACGTTGTTTGGTCCGCGGTCTACAGTGCATGCAGTGTGCTGGCTGTCAGAAGCAACATTTCTCATGGACATTTTCTCGACTGATTCAAACTGATGAGCAGCAGAAGGAAGGAACAGCTGCAGCCATGAATACCTCCGTGCATTTCAGGTGTTTATCTTGACATTTTAACGTTTGAAAATTTGACGAGAATTATACCAGGTTTTCAAAATGAATCTCTCAGACACTGGACATGTTTTTAGTTTTTCAGATTTTAAACAAAGAACCAGCACTTGTTGCAGAACAATATGAAGGAAGATGAAGAATAACGGTACGCCTTGTTGACTCAGAAAACAAAATGCAGCTACTTCTGGGAATAATTATAATGTAAAACAAAATATGAGAGAAGCAACCACACCTGTCTATGTGTTAACGTTGGGGAAACCATGCTCTGCTGAGTTATTTGCATTTGGCCAATATTCTGATGGGGTACAACATATAAACTGAGGGCAGAATTGCCACAGGCACCTTTCATGCACTCCTATTCCTCTTGGCACGAGCCGCACTCAGTTTCCACAGCATGAATCCTGTGCCTGTCATTATGATCGCTGACTACCTCACTGAGTATGCTAATGCAAAAGCACATCCTTGAATTAAACAAGGGCAAGTACAGTATCTCTGACTGAGAAGTGAATTCAACCAACTTCTTCCACTCTGACACAGAATACAAACTTATGCTCCCCACACTTTCACTTTCACTTCACTTTCAGCTTTATTGTCTCCGGGGAATTTTGCAGCAATAGTATAACACATAATGTAAACCCAATGTAAACTATACGGTAAAAAAAACAACAACTCTCAGGCTGAAGAAAACATCTCATTTAAAGGATGTGGCATGCATACAGGCATGCAATTTTTATTGTGGCTTACCAATAGGGACAAAAAAACGTTATCAAATCTGTTTAGTTACAAACCATTATGTTGTCATGGAGATGTCTGTCTCTCTATCGCTGATTGACTTCACACAATAGTAACATACAGTATGTCAACATACTATATAATCTTATAACTTTTACGATTGCTTTTGTAAACATCCGAGGTCTGGTAGGTCTTTCCTCAGAAAAATCTTCTGCCTCGCTGGAAACGATGCATTTTTCATGCAGCTGCAACTGCAGTTTGTTTGATATAAACAGAAGAAGAACTGGGTAGTTGTGATATCTACCATCACTGACCAGACTAAGAAAAGAGTGGTGCGACCCACAGAAATGTGAACTCCATGAACCCCGAAGCAGGTCCTTAAAAGGCCCAGGTGATATTAGCTCCTTACCATTCTGGGCCTTTCTTTGACCCGTTTTTCGTGAGGGGGCAGGAGATCTTCAGGGGGAAACAAAATGTAAACAGTAGATGCCACATATTAGTGGTAAACATCACCTGAAAGCTGAGAACGTGCAAATTGATTTGAGATGCAGCTCAGCACTCTGTGACAAGTTATTATAGCCATAAATCTGTAATAAACGTGGTGTTTTAGTTAGGCACCTGTTTTTTGTTTTTTTTTTTCAATCATTTGTTTGTCAAGTGTATAAGAGGTGGAACATTATGATGGGTGCATATGGTAGCCATTCCCTTGTTCAACGATCTGTCATAAGTTGTTGCAGAGATTTTGGGTTGATACCATTTGTTACACAGATTTGGTGCAACGTGTAACCACTGTAACCTCTAGAGAATGAATAAAAATGCTCTGCAGAGCCCTCTACAGCCTCCGAAAGACAGTAAGTCGGCCTGAAGGGGTTAAATGACAAAGATAACAAAGTGATGACAAAGTTTACATCATACTCATTGTATGACTATCCTTTAAAAGCACATATTTATTTAAACCACACGTTATATATTAATTCGGGATGTTGACTGATAGCTCTATAAAAAACAATGTAGATTGGACAGTTGAAGTAAGGACTGCATAAACTCAGCTGAAAAGGAAAAGTAAACATGTAATCTATCAGTGTCAGGACGACAATGAGAACCATGCAGATTCAACCTTCAAAATTTGTGTATGCATTTTTCCTCAGATGAGTTCAACATGTCCTCACTTCAGTGCAGTTTTACACAGTCCACCTCAACGTAGCCGTTAAAAATAAACCACTGCTGTTTCATCTATAAAGGATAAATAAATGGCCATATAGTCAAATACAACCGACCGCCGACCTCTGCCTTTACTCTGCTCTTCATCAACACAACATGCAACATGCCACTTGTTGCCGTGACAACCCGTCTTGTCTCTTTCTGCCACGCCCTGTGCTTGTTTGTACTTTTAATTAGGCCCTTAAATGGCCCCTTGTGGGGTATGAATCTTGATTACTCTGTATTGTGCTGTATCATATCATATCGAATCAAATTGCATCTTATCGTACCGTATCACATTGTATTGTGTCATATTGTATCTAATCTTATTGTATCATATCGTATTGTATCGTATCAAACCATATCTTATCTTATCTTACTGAATTGTATCATATCTTATCATATTGTATCGTGACGTATCATGATGTAACAGATCGTATCACATCATATCGCATTGCATCGTTGAGTGTGTTGTGTTGCATTTTATGGTATTGTGTTGTGTGGTATTGTTATGTTCTGCTGGGTTGTGCTGTGCTGTGTTGTCTTGTATTGTATTGTATTGTCTTGTGTTGTGTTGTATTTTATGGTACTCTATTGTGCTATGTAATGTTGTGTTGTGTTGTGTTGTGTTGTGTTGTGTTGTGTTGTGTTGTGTTGTGTTGTGTTGTGTAGCATTGTGTAGCGTTGTGTTGTGTTGTGTTGTAGTGTGTTAGAGTCTTCCTGGTTACAGATTACTGCAGCAGAGCGGAGCGGAGCAGCTGACCAGTGCAGCTCTTGGGATTAGCCTCCAACGGCCTGGTTCTGCTACGTCATCCCAATAAACCTGCTGACACAGGCACACGTCATGTGCATGTGCGTGTGTGTGTGTGTGTGTGTGTGTGTGTCTGCCATGTGTTTGTAGGTGTGTGTGTGTGTATGTGTGAGTGAGAAAAAAAAACAAACCTTTGATTTATAATAAAGAGATGTAAAGATCAGCTGGCAGAGCACTTTGTTCTGTCAGGTGAAATTACACATGAGGACACAAGACGGAACGAGTACCTGTCTCTCTCTCTCTCTCTCTCTCTCTCTCACACACACACACACACACACACACACACACACACACACACACACACACAATTGTCTTGGTGTGTATATCTAACGGTCTGATTCACTATCTGCTTGTCCGCCTCCATCTGTTTGACTATCTGTCTGCCTGTCTGACTCTCCATCTGCCTGTCCGGCTCTCTATTCATCTGTCTGCTTCTCTATCTGCTTGTCTGACTCTCTGACTGTCTGACTCACTATTTTCTGTCTGTCTGTCTCTCTATCCATCTGACTTTCTGTCTGTCTCCTCCTCTGTCTGTCTGCCTGATTCTGTCTGTCTGACTTCATTCTATCTCTTTTTATGACCAACTCTTTGTCTGCCTGTCTGTCTCCCTATCTGTCTGTCTCCATATCTGTCTGATTATCTTTCTAGCAGTCTGTGTGACTTTCTGTCTGTCTGACTTGCTATCCTCTGTCTCCCTATCCATCTGACTTTCTGTCCATCTGTCTCTCTATCTGTCTGTCTGATTCTAATTAACACCCTGTCTTTCTGAATGATTTTTTTCTGCCTGTCTAGCTCTCATTCTACCTGTCCAACTCCCTCTCTGATTCTCTCTCTCTCTCCGTCTCTCTGTCCCTCTATGTCTCTATATCCGTCAGACTCTATCTGCCTGTCTAACTGCCTCTCTGACTCTCTGTCTCTGTCTGTGTGTCTGTCTGTCTATCTGTCTGTCAAACAGACGAGCAGATCAAGGAGGCTGGTAGAGTCTCATAGGGATTCCCTCCCTGCAGTTCTCCTCTATCTCAGGCTGCCGGCCTGTCTCTCTGCCTGCCTGTCTCTCTATCTGTCTGTCTAACTGTCAGGATGATAGACCAGATCAAGGGGAATGGTAGAGTCTCATAGGGATTCCCTCCCTGCAGCTCCTCTCTCTCTCTCTCCTGGGAGGGTGATGACAAGGAGGGGAAACTCTGTCACTCAGCAGGAAAAACGGGGCTCAAACTCAACTCCCTGGGCTCCGCTCCCTGTCAGACAAGCTTGTCGAAAACGCAGAAATAATCCCTCACCCTGTAGGCCCAACTCACTTTTTTTAATTTCAGTCCAAGCACTTGTTTCTTAAATGCTTGGATTTAGTCAGTTTGGATTTAGGAGGTTTGTAAAGGTCACAGAGCTGTCTCTCTCTCTCTTTTTTACAGTAAGTCTTTGGCTTCATTTCAAATGAACTACTACAGTAAACTGACTGATAGAAAGTAGATGGGATTAGATGAGACAAAATTAGACTTCCGATCACCTCGCCAACTGTGACCAGTTCATTCACCACCTAATGTACTTACTATACACACTCATCAGGGTTTTTTTTTTTTTCTGTGCTATCATCAACAAAGTGTGGCATTTGTAACCAAAGGAAGTAATTTGTGCGCAGCTATAGGCCTAATAAATCCTATGAAACATATTTTAGAGTTATATTTTCCAAAATCACAGCAGAGAAAAGTCCATATAGATCCATTTATGAATCTACCACAGGGAATACCATAAATTGAGATTACTATAAACTCACTAGGCCTAGGTACTACAGAAACTATAAACTTCCAGGAATATTTGAATATGTAGTATTTTTCATTTCTATCGCTATAATACACGGGAGCTGTCCAAATGCTGATTCTGCAAAGTCGTGCCAATCCATGTTATGCAAGAGTTGCGCATCTGTGATTTAAAGTAGGCCTAATTCTACAATCATTTTAAGTGCAAAATACGAGAAAGTGAACGGAAAGACTCAAGTTCAAGTTCATTCTTGTCCATTACTCAGGCTCAGTTTAAGTCTAAATTGCTCTTTTGCCGGTCCTAATCAAACTTAAGCAACATGCACAACATTTTCCAGTGAAATAAGTTTTGCAGTTTTTGTCACAAAAGTAATAGCAGTCATGCAAAGTCTCAAAAATTGCTGTTTACTTACGCCGGGGTGCTTCTTGGCATGCTCTACTGCCGTCCGGAATATCATGGCTCCAATTTACAGAAGTTTATGAAGCATGTATGGAGGGAAGTTATGCGGCTAAAGCAGCGAGTTGCCAGGCCCAACACCCAAAACACTGAGACGGACTAAAGGATTTAAACCTGTTGCTTTGTCTGTGGAGGGAGGGAGAGAGGGATGAGGAGGAGGAGGGAGGAGGGGGAGAGAGGGTGAATTTACATCTGATCCTCACTGTTCCTTCTGGACCCTCTGTGATAATTACTGTGCTGTTGGTGCAAAATATGTTGCAAGTAGGCCATACTGTCGTATAATTTTCTAGTGATTGTTGAAGTCGGAGCCATTTTCGTCTCGTATCAGGATGTCCGATCAGAAGAAGCTGCGCTCCAGCTGAGAGGCACAGAGGCGCTTTCCTGTCCTTCACTCAGGCTGAGGGGTTTTCAGGCCTTGGGGAGATGACTGGAGGAAATGGAAAAGCATGCAAACACTGTGTCCTTTCAAAGGCGACCAGAGAGACAGGCGTGTGTCTGACGGCGAGCTCGAGGATTTCTAGGCTTATGACAACAAAGGCAGCAGTATATTGATAATAGTCCACGTCACATTCAAATATTGATCTACAAAGGCTGTTGCTAGGGATGATTATCAGAGAAAGTCAGGAGGAGAAAAATGCACCAAAATGTTGAAAAAGATGCAGTCTGGTGGGGATGCAAAGAAAGAAAACGCGATTTTGCACGAAAGTCACAAAAGATTTTGCACCGTGCAGGCTCAGCTGCAGATGCTGCTGTGACTCCGCTCCAAACACACCGAAGGGAAACTGTTGTACTCCACATAATACGGTCCCTCGCCTCTGTTCCTGGCAACCAAAGCCAAATTAGGCTATCATAAAACATAATCCCCTTGTTTTCTGTCTTTACGACTCATCAAATGGCAAATCAACGCAGTGGGGAGCCGCTCAGACTGACAGAGCCTACTGGGCGTCTCAACCGGTTAATTTTGTGGATGACATGATGCATATTTGGAGATAATACGCCTATTGGCTACATAAATTAATTTTATGGATGGGGATGCCTGGGCAGCAACTTGGTCAAAGTGCTATAGTTGACTGATTAATTAAACTCTGTGTATCCTTTACCTGGAAACTGGTGACACACAAGCCAACACATCCTCGCTTGACCTTTATGGAGTGAAATGTGGTGTGGAAAAAAGATGAAACCACAATGAAAATATAAATTTCATTTACCCAGAAAACAGCAGCATGACACTTTCACATGAGAAGTGCAAGTTATTTACAGTCTGTTACCTTGACTTCCTGTATATGTATTTTAATTGTGTTGTTTCAGATTTATAGAGAAAGGAAACTGCATATTGGTATAATGTATCATATAAGTAGCCTATATGGTAATAAGGAACACACACACACATCTCTATGCATGCACAGAGGTTATCAAATTAAACGTAGCCTACACATTATATAGAGCTGCCTCTGGGATTCGGTTTAATTAGAAGTTAAAACAAGACGACCCTGTTCACCGAGTGTGTTTCACTTCCAAACCCACAGAGGTTTCTTTACACCTCTGGCTCCACTCATCTCTGTCCTCAGACAAAAAAGCAGGACCATTAAGGAAATGTGATGCTCCTCTTTCATGCAACACTGATTCACTGCAGTCAGACGGAAACCTGGTATCTCCACAAGGTCCATTTTTTCAGAACACAACAGCCCTCTCTCTCCAGATAGACACCCACTTGTATGTGTTTTTGTTTAGGTTTGGAACTGATTTCATGGAGCCTAAAGGTCGTGAAAGTTGAGCGGTTTGAAAGTTTAAAAGTTGAACAGTCCTTGAAAGCCTTCGGTTTGAGGGGGGAAACATGATCATCTCCGAAAAAATGGGAGCTACAAGGTTTTTTTTTTTCCTGCGACAACAGCGATTTATTAAGCAGAGTTCATCAGCCTCAGACGAGGTGTCTGCAGGCAGTAATAAATCCCTGTGTGGGAAGGGCTATAGTTCTCCCAACCTGTCAAAGCAGCGTGTGTGTATGTGTGCCTGTGCCCCTGTGTGTGTGTGTGTGTGTGTGTGTGCAATACAGTCTTTTGCAAATGAGCTCCTGCAAGTGTCTTGTTAGTCCCAAATCAGACCAGCATCTCTGTTCTGACATCAAAGATCTGAATAAATTGCACTGGGTCCCACTTATGTGAAGAGACTGTGTGTGTGTGTGTGTGTGTGTGTGTGTGTGTGTGTGTGTGTGTGTGTGTGTGTGGTCCTTGCTAAAGAATCCAGCATTATTATTTGAATCCTCAAATGAAGGCTAAATTTGAATGGTGCCCATTAAAGGAGAAGAGGGCAGGTGCAGACGGAGAATGTGTGTGTTTGGTCATGTTGTGCGTGAGTGTGTTTGTGTGTGTGTGTGTGTGTGTGTAAAAGGTTACTTTGCATATTACTGACAAGCTGACCCTTTACACCTTCTACACCTGGAATCTCTATCAGTTTTTCCATTAATATGCCTTGACATTTACACGGGAAACATGAAATGGTGCCAAAGAAACGATGTTTGGTTATTCAAAGGAAAATGATTTTCTTGCGTAGAAAAGGAGATTGACAGCAGACTGTCGACACTCGGCCCTCCACGCCGTCTTGTTGCTGTACCCGCTGGAGGCGTCCGAGGCCTGTTTAGGTCAGCCAGCTTAGTGTCAGCGCTGTTCCTGTTGATCTGTGAGCCTCTAAGTCAGAGCTAAGTCCCTCCACTTGGACAGCAGCCAACATCGTTCACAGGCCCTGCTGAGGACACAGTGGTCGGCTGGAGTCTTGCAGTGCCACTTTATTTATTTATTTAGGCTACTTTTAGTGAAGGTTTGTAAGATTCCTAATTACTTTTGGGTGAGTTTTGTGTGGAGCCAGTGAATTCAGAAGCCACTGCATCACTTCAAAAAGACTGTGACTCGTTACAAGAAAACAAGAGCTTTGGTTTTGTGTTTTTTTTTTCTCTCTCTCTCTCTCTCTCTCTCTCTCTCTTCTCAAAAGTGAGAAAGTTTTTGTGTTCTTTATATGCAAACAATTGTATGTGCTAATTGAGCAAATTAAACACACTGTTACACTTTTGCTTTGAAGTGGTCTCTCATCTTTCATTTTTGATTCGCAGCACTTTCTCGGCACCCAGTTTCCCTCAAAATTACTCAAAATATGACTTTTTGAACAACAATAACAGCACAATCGGCGAGTGGGTGAGTGTGCAAGTACCACAAAAGCCTTTTTATTATTTGTGTGACATTTCTGCAGCATCATCATCATCATCATCATCTTCATCATCACCACGATGACTAAACTAAACTACGCCAAGAGGACAGACCAAAACAACAGGGCGAGTTCGGTTTCAAACCTCTGTACAAAGGAAAAATGAGGAACTGTATGATGTCCTCAGAGACAGAATTTGGGATCAGCAATAGACTTTTTTTTTTTTAACAAACATGTTTTGCTCAGAATAAAATAAAACAAGACTGTCCAGGCCACTACAAAAAATAAATAAATAAATAGTAATAATAATCTTTCTGCACTTCTGTTGTGGTGCCAGGTCTGGTTCCCATGATGGAAGTGTTTCACTCCTTGTTTACCTCCATCTGTCTCATGAATCGACCCAAAAGGGGACTGTGCGGATATCAGCTTAGCTCTGCCTGGAGTTCCTGCTGACCTGCGAGGCTGCAGCTCACAGTTAAGTCCACCTAATTGGAAACCAGCCAACTCTATAGGCACGTTTTCAACTGCGAGACCAAGTTGTCTCTAGCACACTTCAGGGTTGTTTAACAGCAGATCTGCAGTAACTATCGCTTCAAAATTCATGCAGAATTGGATGGATGAATTTATCAAACAGCCACCGCCCATTACAGAGTTTTTTTTTTTTTTTTTAACTTTCAGAGTCTCAGCAGTAAGAATCACTGCACTGGATCAGCACTATAGCACATTCATCCTCAATAAAGATATTAATAATGTCGTTTTATGTCTCCAAAATCTGAATTATTTTGTCTCCCTTCTGATCTCTTTGCCCTTAGAAATGATTTATGTGCTGGGTAAATAGAGCTGCTGATCATTTTACAAGCAGAGGGTGTGACATGATGGGAGAAGCATCCCCATCAGTCCCAGCTGATTACAGACTGAAGGATATTATATAAAAGTCCAGTCAATCTTTTTTACTTGCACCTGAAGCTTTACACATATACTTTTCATGAACTTTTACCGGAACATGCAGGGTAGCCATAGAAATATATATGTTTTTTATGTTTTCTGCATTTGAACATACAAGCCTTCTCTCTTTTGTTAGATTTGAGAAAATCACCCGCTGGTTACACACAGACTCTGGCCACATTTGGCCTCGCTGCAGAAACCAGGCGATCTGTCTGCGGCTGCTGCTTGATGTGAAGCAGACGAGCTGGCCGAGGGTTTGAACCCTCAGCTGTGGCACAGTTTATCATCACGTAATGCTATTAGACAGCAGGGGTCTGCTGGGCTAATAATGCGGACAAACAAGGAACAGCACATTGCTACGTGGACAACACACACAAGAGAGAGAGAGAGAGAGAGAGAGGTGGGTCATTTAAGATTTAAAAACCCATGCCCACAGTATTCATGCATAACCAGCGTCTAATGCCAAAGGTTGTCATGTTGCAAAAGGATTTTCATGTTCTTGGGAAATTATTAACACTGATTAGCACTGCTGGGCTGTAGAGTATAAGCCTGAAAACAAAGTACACTTTGTTCAACTAGTTTTCAAAGAAGGCCACAGGATGCATTAAAGTATGGAAAAGTATATTTACAACAGCTTGTAAAAACATCTCCGCAGAGGAGGCTTGAAACCTGCTGGCATTGAGAAGTCACAGTCAGTCACAGCAGGCAGTCTGGCACTCAGCTCTGTAGTATTTCACTCTTTTAGAATAAAACTGTAATACCTCAAACTGCACACAGGGGGCGCCAGAGCTGCAGATAGTAGAGTTTGATTTTATGTTGTAGACCTGCGACATCTAGTGGTGTGAAGTTGAATTGCAGCTAATTAGACGTATCTGATCTAATGACACGTATAAAAAATGTTATACACACAAACACATAAACACACACACACACACACACACACACACACACACACAAACACACACACACACACACACACACACACACACACACACACACATAGTTTGAATGGGGGCATGAAACATGGATTTCTTTTCTATGGATTGATTCATGTTTATAATTTTTTACAGCTTCACAGCATTTTGTATGCCAGTGATACCACACAGCATCCAAATAATCTATTTTATTTCAGACTTTCAAAGCACTTCTGTGAAAAGTTATTGCTTTTGTTATTTTCATAAACAGTTGCTCTAAACATTTGCTTTCATCTTGGAAAATATACATTAAAAAAAAAGAACATACAAACAAAAACACAATTTGTACATAACGTATAAAATGTCCCTACAGTCTCTTTAAGAGCATTAAGGGAATGACCATTCAATATGAGCGGCCCCTGGTCGTTTTCAGCAGTTAGCTGCCAAGTGTGATTGTAATAATAATTCAAAACTAAAAATGCCAAAACGCCTCTTGTTTGCACAGGAAGTTGCACAAGTCACAAGAGACCCAGAGCAGAAAATCTCCAAACAGTAAGTGGTCCCTGCAGAACTGGAAAGAACAGGACGAGCGTTTCCCATTCGAATAAACATTACTGAACTCTCATTTTGTTTGTATAATTTAAGGAAAAAAATAATGGCAATGATCCTTATGCTTGTGGGCCCATTTTGTTGTTTGGTGGTGTATTTTGTGCAACAGGAGAAAATGTTTTGATAGTGTCTAAATCATAAATGTGAAAAAAAAAAAGAATTGTGTGTGTGTATTGTTCCCTCTGAATAAAAGAACCAAGGCTTCTTCCTACAGCATTTTCAACCAACATTCAATAATCATCCAGGGAGAAATCAGTCACAGAAGAGGCAGAGAGACCAACAGTCTCCACCAACAGTAGCTTCAATAGACCAGAATGCAAAGCAGCCACAGGACGTGTGTGTTGAGTCGGGGCGGCGCAGCGGAAATCAAAGACATGTACGATCCACAGCTGAGCGATCGCACCGTGAAGTCATTTATATACAAATACATCCACTTTTGACCGAAAACAACAAACTCACACATGCCAGCTGAGGGTTGTTCAGTCATTCTGGGAAATGTAGGAAATCAGTCTGACACAGAGGCAGACTAGGCACTTTACATGTAAATTACCTTTCCACTTCGTTATGAGTCCTGGGACACACAGAGCATCACAGATTAATGGTCTCCAACAGCGTAAGAACATCTGAGGATTTTTCCTGAATATTTTGAATATTTAATGCAGCAGTTCTCCGATGAGGCCACCCGCTAGCATGTAACCACAGGAACGTCAGCTGCAGCAGCAGGACCCGACGAGGACAGAATGGATGTGACGGCGGCGGCAGAAACTCCTGTCGGTGTTGATGAGGTGACGGCGGGTTCTGAGGGACGGGAGGGAGTGGGCTTGGCGATCTTCATAGGGATGAAGACATTAGAGGCACAGTGCTCACTCAGGTACTCTCCTCCTTTCTCCTCGTAGTCCTGCCTGCTGATCCAGCCCTCCGTCCCTCCTCCTCCTCCTGCAGGAAGATGCTGCAAGGCCCAGTCTCTGGCCCCGTACCAGGCATCGAGGGCCGGCCGTGACGCCATGGACACCTGGGGATGAACAAATGTAGACAGCGACTGGATTTGTAAGTGAATCACCACTGGACTGAAAAACATGACTAAGTATAGAGGAAAATAATCTCATTACGTTTCAGTTTGATAACTCTGGTCTGGTCTCCAAATTACTGGATTATTAGGCTGTGTGCATATAAAAGCAGTCAGATCTGTAAAAATCATGTTTAGTGAGATGTTTGGGGTGACAGTGATGACGGTGCTTCTGCTGTCCGGGCCGCTCGGCTCTGCAACGACCCGCCTGAGGACGTCCAGCTCGCTAAATCAGCACCTTTAACTGAAATGCCGACTCATGATTTCTGTTTTAGAAGTCTACTGCTTTGACTCGTTAATGTTTTCGTTTTGACGCTGCATGTTATCGTTTTATTGTTCCTCTGCTTTTGTTCTATTTCATGTTACTTCATTTTATTCTGTTTTATGTAAAGCATTTTGTAACTTGGTTTTGATAAGTGCTAATGAAAGTCAAGTTGGGAGTGAGAAACACACACAAAAATTTAAAAACCCCGGGCATAAGGTAATTTAGAGTATACAATATAACATGTTTATTCAAGTACAGAATTTGTGATAGGATACGATAACATAAACAATACTGAAAGAAGAGCGAGTTTTGCGGCCTGACATCTTATTCAGATATTAAAATGTATGTGATTATCACCTGAAAATGAAACCTTTTCATTAAAGAGCGTAATATAGAATACACTGACTGATCTACTGTGACATCGACAAAAATCGAATAAGGTGTGTGCTTTCTCAGGGTGAAAACACAGCGACGGGCTCCAGAGGGATGTGGTATGTTGTTGTGGTCATGACGTTAACATGAATAATATAAACTGCACCTGGAAGTGCGACTGGAAGGGCCTCATGGCCAGCAGCTCTCGCTCCACCCTCTCCTTCATCCCCGGGTACTGCATGTTGCCTCCTGTCAGGAACACGTTGCTGACCAGCGCCTCCTGCTGCTCTGGAGTGTACCTGCACATGGAACAGAAGTTAGAAACGTGTTAAAAAGGTGATAGTTATAACTCTTTACATTTTCTTACAGAGAAATATCTGAAAAGGTTCAATTGATAAAACCAGAATTCAGACACTAATTATTATATCTGATTAAAACAGAGAGTGTCAGTGTTGTGTTTTTGCGAGTGTCAGTGTGTTTTGACTGAGTGTGTCGTACCTGGCCAGGACGTACTGCAGCGTCTCCATCAGTCCCATCTGGTCCTCTCCGGTCAGGGAGGGCTGGAACAGGATCTCTGGACAGCGCAGACGCTCCGTCCCCACAAACAGCTGGTGGTACTCGGCCATGTTGAACACCGGCTGGAGACAAGGAAGCAGTTAAGCACGAGTAGAAGGCAACACAAATACTAACAGCAGATGTTCGGTGATAGCAAAAAGTGCATGTGTGCAAAACTAAGCTCCTCCAAAACCTCCATTTAGGTTATTTCATACATAAACAATTATAAACTGGTTTTATCTTTTGGCACATTAACCATCCAATAAACACAATTTTACATTCAAATACATTTTGGTAAAACACATCATGCTGATTATTATTTCCACCTAATTTATTCTTACAAAGCCTGAGCAAAAACCTATATTGTGTTTTTTCGTTTTGTTATATTCTGTGACACATCAAATTGGCAAATAATTGACCACGGAGCCTTCATGAGAATGTAAATATCTGTCCTGGACATTGCAGTGTCTGCGCCTCACTGCCTCACCTGAACCACATTAGCCGGTTTGTCTGGCAGAGTGTCCTCGGGGAAGTCAGCATCCATCAGCGCCACGCCATCTCCTTCGTCCATCGGCTGCTCCAGCTCAGACACCTGGCACGGCGCCACAGAACAGCCTCAGGCTACAAGTCAGCTGCAACAAATTTATTGCTGCAAACCAGGACAGATTCTGTACAGCCGGCAGCGCAGTCACATGCTGATGACATATGAGCCTAATTATTAATTATGAGTTTACATGAATGTGATCTCAGCTCTCTGGGTCCCCACTTGATCAGCTGCAATACAATACAGTAACTTCTGCCCCCTGGCTTACGAGCTGACAACCAAACAGCATGTGACACACACACATAGAAAATTAGAAATTCTGTTTATGAAATGCTGATGCATAGATATGCTGTTTATAAAACTGTATGCAATATTATACAATGTTTGAGTGTGTTTTGTCTTGTAAAAATGGGAAGATTTAGCTACATATATAAATATCACAATGTGCATTAGGACTGCTGTATGACAGCTGTCCATCAGTGGTGGGAAAACAATTCACTCCAGTATCAAGAATAGTTTTTTTCTTAATGATTTTTGTAATCTTTTTTTTTTTTTTTAATTCCTGAATCGATATACTTAAAAAAACAAAAATTGCAATACATCATAATCATGAATAATCATCGAATCATGATACCTGTACAAAAGCTGTACTTAAGTGCTTCAATACTTGATGTGCACTATTTTTGGAAATATGACTCATCATATACAGTATCTAGAAGTGTATGACTAAACTTTTCCCCATGGCCTAGTTTTAAAAAAGCAAATAAAAATTGCAAAAAATTGTAATATTGCATCGTTCATCGTGCAGATGTCAGTCTCCCTATCTTATGACATCATCCCTTTTTTGCATACAAAGATTATGGGAAAATGGCAGCTCAGGTGTGAAAAGTTTAACTTACAGATGTACAATAATATATCATTTATTTTGTTGTATTCTTTATATACCGATCAAAAAGAACAGAATTTATTAGTAAAAAATCTGCTGCACATCCTGCACAGGTAACCGACATCTAAAGAGCCTCAAACGTCAACAGAGCACTTGAAAGAGAAGACAAATCTATCCCACCTCGGTCTTTCCCTCCACTCCGTCGATGTGCAGCAGCTTCTGTCGGCCCTGCTCCACTGCCAGCTGCAGTTTGTTGATGTAGGACTGCAGCTCCTCGGCCGAGTCCATGTTCAACTCCACCAGGTTCTTATGAAACTGATCCAGCAGGCCGTCCTCCAGCAGCTCCTGCACCGAAAAAACACACAAATAATATATTCAAACCGCCTGGAAACCAAATTCATGGTTCAAATTTGATCTTTGAATTCCCAGTTTCATGCAGAGAAACAACAAAAATAATTGTAAACAAAACAGATAACATGTTGCATGATATCTGATCGAGTGGTATAATCTTTGCTGTTTAAGGCCAACGCTATGACTTTAAAGAAAGTCTCATGTTTTATGTACAGTGTATTAGGATCTGCAACAACTCGTAAACACCAAACAATAATTAAGTCCTTTGCCTGCACAGCCAGCAGTTTATCCAGCCTCTCTTGGTCCTGCTGCAGTTTCTCCTCCCGCCGGCGGGCGTTGATCTCCTGCAGCCGCCGGAGCTGCTGGGCCCGTCTCTCCTGCCGCTCCTCCACGCTCACGCAGCCGCCCAGCACCTTGGCCGAGAAGGGAAGCTGCATGCGGTGAACCTCCCGCTCATAAAACTCCGGGCTGCGCCACTTCTCCAGCTCTGTGGTGCGTTGAGTGAGGAAGGAAGAAAATAATATATTCATCATATTCCTCAAAGTCTAGCCTTCTAGCCTCTTCACCCATCCGTGATAATGGCATGTGTGTGCATGTTCATTACACAAATTGAGCGTGTATATGTGACGTTTGGGTTTTGATTTTAATTCCAATTTAATTTCTGTCTTAAAGTGTTGCTGCAACAGAGAAGAGCATCCATTTCCCCTTACATGAGATGATGTAGAATCACTCCACTGTATTTGCTTGAGTTAACTTCAGTTGTTGGGTTGACAAAAGAAAGAAAATTTCACAGTGCACTGGGAGTAGTGAGTTAAAACTTAAGAGCAAAATACAACACTTTTTCCTAAATAGCAGTGAGTAAATTGAGATAAACTCACTGACAACAGCTGAATTTAGAGATTTTTTTTCTCTGTCACTTCCTCCATCCCTTTGGTGATATCACAAAACAAAAATTCACAGCTTCAACTCACACGTGAGGTTCCCTAGTGCAGCCTTAAGTGTGGCCATGAGTGTGTGTGTGTGTGTGTGTCTATGTTTGTCTGGATGGAGATGCGGTGCGAACCTTCATGGTAATCAGTAGCAGTGTAGCTGTGTTCGTGCAGCAGCTCCTCCATGCGGCTGAGAGTGATGGCGGCGAGGTGGCCCGGGTACTTCAGCTGGAGGAGACGCTGCAGGTAGGACGCCGCCTGGCTCCCGCCCACGTTCACACGCTTGCAGTTCACAGCATCCAACCTCGGGAAACAAACACACACCGCGTTAAAGTGTGCACAGAGTGTGTGATGGGAAGGTGACAGTGTGTATCTGCGGACGCCTCACCTGCCGTTGATGACCGGCAGAATGTGGGAGCAGTGGTATCCCGAGGAGAGCACGATGCCGGTGTGTGGCCGCGTCACGTTTCTTTGAGCGTTGTTGTGGTAGAAACTGTACAGGCCGTCCACGCCGTAGGAGACGTGCGGGACGCGGTAGCACTCGAACAGCAACTCTGACATCATCTGCCGACAGTGCAGCGGGTTGCAGGGAGCCTCCGTCAGCACGATGGGGTGATCCACGCTGCCCTGGAGGAGGGGATGGTTCACACACATGAACACCAACAACACAACACTGACTGATGATACAGTCAATTAACAGAAAATCATCCTTCGGGGTTATTTTCACTGCTGGTCAAAATTTAAAAAGCACTACTCAAACCTTAACTGGGCTCTGTTAACCTCTGATGGAAATTAGTCCTTGTTTTTCAAATAGGATAGAGGAAATTATTAATGAGTTCATCTGAAAGGTAACTGACGGACTAATCACCAAGGAAAAGAGTAGTAACAGCCCTACACCAATACAAATGAGAAAAAATCAATTATTTATTTCAAACAGATATCAAATCTGTTTATTTTTCCTTAAAAGGCCTGATCCTCAAAGCAGTTTGATACTACTTACAAAGTATACTCTGAAACATAGAATTTTGCATTAATTGCTTGCTCTAAAACAGGCTCTATGGTGTGTGAATTCACATCAATGCTGGGCCTACAACTGGTTCAGTTGGCATCTTAAATCACTTTAAATTACGGTGAAAAATTTTAACCCCTTACAATCCCGTCCCCTTTCTTCGACCCATTCTATTGAAGGGACGAGGGATATTCAAGGGGAAACCAGAGGTCAGCAGTAGATGCCACACAGAAGCGGTAAACATCATCTGAAAGCTGAGAACCTGAAGATTAATTTGAGCTGAAGTTATTATAAATCTGTAACAAACATTGTGTTTTTGTTAGGCGCCTATTTATTTATTTATCTATCTATTTATTTATTTATCTATTTAGAGTGTATAAGGGGTAAAACATTATAATAGGAGCATAATAATAACCACTAAATTATGTGTCATAAGTTGTTGCAGCAATTTTTATGTTAATACCATTTGTTACACAGATTTGGTGCAAAAAATTAACCATTTTTGACCACTCAAAAATGAATTAAAAATGGTCCCAAAAAAAAAAAAAAAAAAAAAAAAAAAAAATCACCCTGAAATACCATTTAGCCAACATTTTTAGGTGATACAAGTTGTGGCACAAACCCTGTGACCCACCCCCCACCTCTGTCGTGATGCCCAGGTGTGTGAACACATAGTCGAAGATGAGCTCCTGGATCTCGAAGTTGACCACCACGTTTCTGTCGAACTGGCTCTTGAGGAGCCACCGCAGCGGCTCCAGGTTGGAGATGTCGTTCCCGATCTGCGTCTCGCTGCGGGCCGCCCCGCGGCTCCGCGCCGCCACGGACTTGAAGAGCAACCGCGGGGAGCCGAGCTCCGCCGCCCGGCAGGCCCAGCCCGCCCGGGTCTGGAAGGAGCCGTTATCCACCACCAGCGGGACCGGGGAGGGGCTCACACACCGGGCCGGGAGCTCGTAAACCGGGTCCGGAGAAGTTTTACAGTCCTGGAACGAGAATATCTGACAAACCGGCTCTGCTCTGGAAGCCATTTTGAATGGGTGTCGCTACAAAATACAACCGACCGGAGGCCTGGTGACACAGTTTTTTAGTTCCTAGACGAAATAGTATTAGCATAAAGGAGGAGTTATATAATATAATATAATATAATATGGTGCATTTCTGAAGCCGGTTTTAAAAGACAAGCCATTTTGTTATTTAATAGTACTTATAATCTAATATCTGTTTTGATTTTGTATTGTATGCCTGTTTATTTGTAACTTTTTAGTTTTATTAATTTGCATGCATTGAAAAAAACGTATTTAATCTTGAAATTCCATACAACTACACAGTGTAATATATCAATATAAACAAATTCCCATTACCCTTATCAAGTCAAAGTGAGAGTGAATGGGCACACTCGGTAGGATGACTTATGAAGTAAATGTGAAATAAAAATCTGTATCTCCCTGTCAGTGAGTGGTACGAATATTAGAAATGTGTGTATCATGTATGGTCACCATCTATTTAAGATCATTGCAGATCTTGAACGAATAGTTACACTTTCCTTTTATGCTCCCCACTGATCAGAGACCAGCTGCAGTTAAATGAACATTTTTCACCACCAGGGGGCGCAGAGGTCTCTCTCTCTCTCTCTCTCTCTCTCTCTCTCTCTCTCTCTCTCTCTTAATGATATTAGGTTACATTTAGGCTTCATAAATCTTACTTCTTGTTCAATTTCAATAGACATCACTCATAGAAATATGCATGCTCGGTTCATTTGACTGACAACTAACATTCCCTTCAGTGTTGCCCATGTTTACATTCACATTTTGTTGTCTGCTTTATCAATAATTACACGTTCAGTGAGGCTGCACTATACCTGCACTGGATCCCTGTGAACAGACATTTCCCTGGACTCTGAATTGAGACATCGCTGGTTTGTTCCTGTCTGACATCATGTAACTCTCAGCTGACTGAGTGACGCACCAGCCTCAGCTGGTGACACGAGACACTTTTAGCTCACCACCTCTCTCAACTCTCTCAACCAGCAACCAAAACCTGCCCTCATACACACCAGGGAGAGCTGCATCCCAGGCAGTTCAGATGCTCCCGGTGGAAAGAGCTCACACAATAATTTCCTCTGTGTCAATTTTTTGTGAATTTTCACAGAAACACAAATCCTGGTTTGCTTGAATTGAACACAGGTTGAACCCAGTCCCAATTCCCACTCAAGGCTGTGATACAGGGTAATATAAAGCAGTGCCCATGAACAATATTACTTCCAAAAAGGGATGAGGACTGACGAATGGGAGTGTTACATCCACAAGTTATACTGTAAGAATAAAAATCCAGGGGAAAAGGGGAAGTGAGGAAAACGGATGTGAAAGGAAAAATTCAGAATTTATCAACAATACCGTTGAAATGTCTATTAACCGGTAAAAAGGCTACAAAATAATATACAAAAAAGAGGAACAGAGACTTATAAAAGAGCAAACCACACTAGTTTTAATAACTAAAATAGGCAGTAAACCATATAACCCCTAATTCAAAGAAATGACACCCTCCCTCTGTCAGAGAGTGAGTTACCAGCTTCTGTACACAAAATATTATATCAGTGGGAAAAACATGGTGTGAAGAACAAGCATCCCATGACAAAAAGCTGCTGTTTCTAATTGTTGCCCATCTTTATTGTTTCAACATCTTGTTGTTGTGTCATGGATTTGGCATTTTTGTTGATCAGCATGTCAACAAAAAGGGGGGGGGGGCATAAATGAAAAGACAGCAGGGAAAGGATGGGTGAATGCCTCTGTGTGTCCCTGGATCTGAATCAGCAGCACAGTGAGCTCCCAAGCCTTCATGATCACTACCATCCATCCATCCATCCATTCATTCATTCATTCATTCATTCATTCATTCATTCATTCATTCATTCACTACTGGACCATGCGGCAAGGGAGACACTTGGGCTTTTTGTTGACTTTTTTTGTTATAACGAAATGTAAACATGTTTTTTTTTTTTCTGTTATTGTAGCCATTTTAATTTAATTTACTTATGTACATGTAAATCATCAACACCAAAACTAAACTAAACAGAATTTGATTCTGCCTTGTGTTGCAAATCTGGAGAGCAAATTTAACAAATTCCTGTCCTTAACACAGAATGACCTCTCTTGTCACAGTTCAGTGATGTGTTTTAATTTATCCAAAATTAATTTATGCATCTATGACTGGAGTACTGGCAATATTTTCCCGTTCAGGCAGCAGGATCTTTTGTCAGATTAACTGCAGCTAAACGGAGGAGTACGTTTGGTGCATGTTGTGGGTTTGGTTCCTGGATAGTTCAGATATTTGGAAGTAGGAAGAGGAGGATGAAGGAGGGAAGGAAGGAAGGAAGGAAGGGAGGAAGGAAGGGGGCTACTGTATGAAGCTTGATGGTGTGTCACTGAAGCACGAGCACAGTTCACTGCTCCGGCACAAAGCTCTAAGTGACTGCCGTCCCCCTCCTCCTGATGCTAATAAGCAGATCTGGGTCAGCTCACTCTCTCAAACACACACACACACACACACACACACACACACATACATACAATAACATGCACACTGGGTAAGACATTCATACACACATAAACAGCAACATCCACACTATCCACCCACACACAGTCACATATGCACACATGGTCACCAACTCATCTCTGTTCCCTTCTCATGCACACACACACACACACACACAGAGCCATCCACGTGCACGCCCTCCCAGAAGGCAAGACGTGACACTGTGCCGCTGTCCGTGCACGGTGCACGCGGGCATCTCTGCCTGTTGTGCAGCGGTGACGAGGCGCAGGGGAACTAACAGGCTACGAGCCGAGCAGCCTCCATTTTGTGGAGCCTGGAACAGACTGCAGGCTGCGAGCAGTGAGGGACAAACATGATGCCTAATACAGGAAAATATCACCCGGATTACATGTATTTAGGAATATATTGAGGTGTTTTGAGTGTTAACACTGATTTTCTTTTTCATTTTTCTGTCAAATAACTCACTGCTGCAGATTTTAAATCAGTTTCTTTAGCCTTTATCCATGGTGAGATTTAATTAAATCTAACTCATTTATTTTATGTTCATGTTTTGATTGCTGTTCCACTGATATTTTATTGGAGTCTGGCTTTTCTTTTTCTATTGTGGAGCATTTTCTTGGTTAACTGTGTTTGTAATGGTGCTGTGTTCAAAATAAAGTTTTTGTTCAGTAAGCCTGCTCTTTTTCTTTTTCATCCTCACTGTCACTTATAACATGAGTCCATATCTGTCCCCCAAGGTACACAATGTCCCCCAGTCAGACTAATTATTGGACCTTAGGTTAATTATGTGAACTTTTTTCAGAGCCAAATAGGTACATACACTATATGTTCCCAAGCAGTAGCAGGTACATGCATGTACTATTTACTCTAAATGTTAAGGTACAATATGAGGAGACATGAGTTTGTATGAATGAATACATTAATACCTAAATAAATAAATAAATTAGGTAAAACATTAATTTAAGGTACATTTCAACTTATAGGCCATGGTCGAGTAGCCTTGAAATAAATACAGTTTTGTAGATTTCTGCATATGACAAATAGGTAATACAATTCTCCAGTTAATACTGCAGTTATGATATAAGAATAAGACTGATCTCTATAAAGTACAAACCACCAAGGGACTGATAAGTACCCGATGTGAAGGGTACAAAAGCTGTACCTGCCCCGTGACAGGCCGTTGTACCCCCAAAGCTACAATTATGTGCTTTATTTTCTGAGTGTTGGAGTGGCCCGGCGCGACCACTGTCATATTTTTGGCTCTGCAGCAGCTCCACTACACCATCTGGGGGGTTGAGTGCCTTGCTCAAGGGCACCTCCACAGCAACTGTAGCAGCATGGGAAGGCATTAGTCACATTTCATCCAGCCGGCGCAGAAATCCAAACCAGCATCCCTCCAGTGCCAAGCCTGCTTTTTTTTCTTTCTTTTTTCTTTTTTTTTTTATATTTTTTTAGGCTGCCACCTCCCCTGCCAACGCCATTTTGTCGAGACAAGAACAGACTGTGATTTCCCAATGACAAGATGCTGTTTCTGTGGAACACAGCAATCGAATATTGAGGGAGAAAAAAAATAGCCTGTTTGCCACTGTTTGGTCTTGTGATTATGAATCACAGCTTGCTGGAATCGTTTCCTTTTTCTTGTAATTGCTAAACATATATATTAAAAAAAAAAAAAAAAAAAAAAAAAAAAAAAATCATTTCCTTGCCATCTCCTTCAGCAAATATCACACTTCATTGCAACCAGCTAAATCAAAATCTCTATATGTGTATGGCAGCTTCAAGTGTCTCATAATGTGAAGAACGTCCTAATATTATTTCACAATTTGATTTTTAGTGTATTGACACATTGTTAGAATAATATGCACGTCATTTCCCCCTTTTCCTTTCCTCTTGTTTCACTCTCCTTCCTTTTTTCTCTGTTTCAGGCTCTCTTTCTTGGTTCATATCATTAGACAGAAGGCTAAAATGTCAGTTTATGAGTCTGTGAATGCAGGAGGGAGTTAGAAAGGAAAGAGGGGAAAGGGGAGAAAAGCTGCAGCTCTGTGTGACACAAAGGAGTGACAGGCAGGGGAAGAGAGCCCGGTTTACATAACAGCTCTGAGTCTGACTGCTTCTGATGGATCAGAGTCACGCAGCGGAC